>NW_022437076.1:2257050-2265919 GCF_009761245.1 Sapajus apella
GTGATCCACCCGCCTCGGCCTCCCAAAGTGCTGGGATTACAGGCTTGAGCCACCGCGCCCGGCCCTTTTTTTTTTGTTTTGTTTTTTAACAGAGTCTTGCTATATTAGCTAGACTGGTCTTGAACTCTTAGGCTCAAAGCAGTCCTCCCACCTCGACCTCCCAAAGTGCTGGGAGTATAGGCATAAACCACTGCATGGGGAAGTCTTTGTTTTTTTTCTGTCATAGTAAACCTAGCATCATAAAATGAGTTGGAAAGGAAGTCTTTGTCTTTTCTATTTTCTGAAATAATTTATGCAAGGTTTTTGTTTTTGCTTTTGTCCTTCAGTGTTAGATAGAATTCACCAATAAAGCCATCTGGACCTAGAGTGTTCTCTTTTGGAATATTTAAAATTATAAATTCAGTTTCTTTAATAGATACAGAGCTATACAGATTTTCTACTTTTTTGTATCACTTTTGATAATTTGTATTTTTTGAGGGATTTCTCCACTTAATCTTGGTTGTTTATAAAGTTGTTCCTCATATTCCCTTACTGTCACTTTAATATATATAGGATTTACTTATCTAACTCCCTGTTAATGAACACTGGAGGGAAATTCATGTGCTGTTGTGATTCGGGTGTTAGAGAGGAAGTGAGTAGATCCTTGTTGAAAATCACAAATCTCCCTCTTACTATTCTATGATTTGTCCAGTGTGATAAACTAGACGTTTCGGCTGACAGGCTCTGAATAGGCTCTTCTAACAATCTTATCTGTAGTTTATTCCAAACTATAGAAACATGTCATTTTCACCATGACTTGTGCGCATATCTCACACACACACAAAAAAAAATCTGTTTTTGTTCCTTCAGGTCATAATGCAGCAGCAGGATACATTCATCAAACCCATCCTCCAAGTCATCGTAAGTACCCACATACGTTTCATGTCAACTTTTTTACAGCCATAGAATTATAAATTCTGTTCAATAAAGGACAGACAGATTTGTTCACTTTAGGAAATTCCCCCCATCGTCTCAGAAAATAGGCCAGTCTACATTGTAACCCTGAGAGGGGAGCCAGGCTTTTTGAAAAGAACATTATGTTAGCTGCCGAGTTCCACTGTCTTGGAGGCTCAGATCTAAGGCTCGGCCTTGCTGTTTTCCTCCACCTCTGGCACACGACTGTGGTGCTGCTTGCCCTTCTGCCCTTGGGTCTGTCTGGTTCACGTCAGCCTTGTATATGGCCTCCAGAAATAGATCTAATATGGACTTGTCTCCTTAAAATTCTTCAGCTAACACATCATTTATTTAAGGGGTTCTCACACTTCAGTGGGAGTTTGAAACAATGGAGGCAGCACGCGGGCTCACGCCTGCACGTTTTCAGGCTGCCGGTCTGATGGGGCTCTCTGCTGCACTCAGTCTAGCTGCCAGTCAGCTGGAGGCTGTGCGTACAGGTTTCACTTCCTATGGAGACCTGCTTCTGCTCTCTTTCAAGTGGGGATAAAGGTGCGGCTCTGCCACCTCATCGTCACGTGCACATGTCACTTATGTCTCTCTGTGTCTATCTCCACCCCAGTTGTTAGCCCCTCAGGACAAGGGTTCTTTTTGTTCACTTTGTATTGTTAGCATGTTTACTGCACAGCACCTTGCGTATACCAGGTACCTGGTTATTTTTTTTTTTTGGTAATTGATTTTCAGCCAAATTGGAGTCAGGGCTGAGAACACAGAGTATAGGCAGCTCGTTTTACTTCCCTCTGTATTGCGTTTAATAATGTTAGTGGAGAGAGGTTAGTGGGAAAATCATCAAATCCAATTTTCTTTTACATGGATTTAGGTGTCAAGAGAATGGGTAAACAGTTCAGTTAGTGCTGAGCTAATGGCAAAGCCACTCTCCTGCCACTTAGGTGTACTTATCCCTGGGGACGGGGCAGACACGCTGGCTAATGAATCAGGTTTTCTGTCCTAGAACATCCGTCCCATCACCACAGGGAACAGTCCGCCACGTTATCGGCTGCTCATGAGTGATGGAGTGAACACTCTGTCATGTGAGTATGGGGTATCCATCTAGAAACTGGTGAGTGTTTCAGTGACAAAAGCACACGCAGCGCTTTGGTTGCCATAATTTGGGAGCATTCATGAAGTCCGTGTTTGCCTGGCTGTGTCCTTCATTCAGATGGAATTGCAGCTGGCAGGGATCATTCTAACAGAAGACTGGAGGTGGTGGGAAGCTGCCACTTGGCTTAATTAATTTTCTCTAACTGGTGTTCTATGTTTTCTCTGATTAATTTCCCTAAGGATGATATTGACATTTAGTGCGTATGATGGGTTAGCTGCCCTATACTTTCCTTTTTTGGAGTTTTATTTCTGTGTTGGAAGCTGGAAAGGAGAGAAAGGAGAGAATTTAAAAATGATTTTGGCCACTTCAACAAATTCACACATTTAAGAGTAGCAGCAAATGTTTAATAGCCAGCAAAATAGATAGTTTTTCACTGTGCAGAGTCTGACCGGTTTTAATTTCAGGGACATTTAAGGCATTATTCTTCTTTGCCAGCACAGGTTGAGTAGCTTTCAGATTCTTTAGGCTGCAGGACTTTGGAGGCTAAAGAAATCTCTGCTTTTCAGCTTTCATGTTGGCCACACAGTTGAACACTCTTGTTGAGCAAGGACAATTGGCCAGCAACTGCGTTTGCCAGATTAACCGATTCATTGTGAACACCCTGAAAGACGGAAGGTATGTGGTGTGTTTCTTTCTGTCTTACTGTGTTGTAGAGTGGGAACTGATTTTGAACAGAGAAGTATATCGGTTGCCAGAATTCAATTAGGAGCGAAAAAGACAGCAGTGAGTTTTCACCTAAGAATTTTGCAGCTGTTCAGTTAAGAACTCAGGTTGCGGCCGGGTGCAGCGGCTCTCACCTGTCACCCCAGCACTTTGGGAGGCTGAGGCGGGCAGATCACCTGAGATCAGGAGTTTGACAGCAGCCTAACCAATATGGAGAAACCCTGTCTTTACTAAAAATACAAAATTAGCTGGGCGTGGTGGTGCATGCGCCTATAATCCCAGCTACTCGGGAAGTTGAGGCTGGAGAATCACTTGAACCCTGGAGGCGGAGGCTGCAGAGAGCCGAGATTGTCCCATTGCACCCCAGCCTGGGAAAAAAGAGGAAAACCCCATCCAAAAAAAAAAAAAAAAAAAAGAAGAACTCAGGTAGCCGACACATGGCACCAAAGGAAGAGAGATATGGAAAGAAGTTGGAAATTTCAGAGCAGAAGATTAAAGTAGAATGCAGAAATTTTATTATTTCTAGTTTCTTCAGAAGCAATATTTTTAGGATTGCCCCCAAAAGTATCTTATCTTTTTTTGTTTGTTTTTGGTAGAGACAGGGTTTTGCCACGTTGCCCAGGCCGGTCTCGAACTCCTGAGCTCAGGCAGTCTGCCCACCTCGTCCTCCCAAAGTGCTGGGATTACAGGTGTGAGCTGCCACACCTGGGCTCAGAAGAGGTCCCTATTTTACAGCAGAAAATGATAATTATTTCGTAATCCTGCTTTTTTTTTTCAATCTTGAATTTTTTATATTAAATGATGTATTTAGCCAGTATAGAATATGTGGAACCACATGTGGTGGCTCATGCCGGTAACCCCAGCACTTTAGGGGGCTGAAGTGAGAGGATTGCTTGAGGCCAGGAGTTTGAGACTGCAGTGAGTTGTGATCTTACCACTGCACCCCAGCCTGGGCAACAGAGCGAGAGGTCATCTCTGAAAAAATAAAACAAACTTAGAAAAAGAATATGTCGGACATAGGTTGCTGCATGCTAGAGACACAATGATGAACAGAACTATTATTGCTAAAAAATGACTTAGTTTAGGCACGGTGCAGTGGCTCACACCTGTAATCCCAACACTTTGAAGGCCGCGTAGGGAGGATCACTTGAGCCCAGGAGTTTGCGACCAGCCTGGGCAACATAGTGAGACCTTGTCTCTACAAGAAAAAAAAAAAGTTAGCCAGGCGAGGTGGCACATGCCTGTGGTCCCATCTACTTGGAAGACTGAGGAGAGAAATGCCTGAGCCCTGGAAGGTCAAGGCTGCAATGAACTTGGATTGTGCCACTGTACTCCAGACTGGGCAATAGAGGAAGGCCCTGTCTCAAAAAAAAAAAAAAGCAAAACATCAACAACAACCACAAAAGATAAAAAACTGTCAACAGTACTAAGAGGCTTAAGTAATTGGTTTTTAAAAATTCTGTTACACTGATTTTAGGACTCTTGACATTTTCTCCAGCTGTTCTTTTTTCCCACCTCTTTAATTTTGATGTCTGGCTGGGTTGGATTTCACTCAAGAGCTGTTTTCTGGAATGGCTCTTTAGTACTGTATTCCCCATTATCAGCTTATTGGCCTTTATGCTAGAATGACAGCTTTGCCTGGCTGGCTGTCCTTAGGTCATGTGGCTTTACCTCGGAATCTTGTCTTCTGGCATTGCATGTGGATCTGGAGAAGTCTTAAGGCCAGCTTGATTCAATTTCCTCCCTTGTGGAAGGCTTTTCTTTTTTCTTTTCTTTCTTTTTTATTTTAGGTCTCACTCTGCTTGCCCAGGCTGGAGTGCGGTGGCACTATGAGGACTGGCTGCAGCCTGTGCCTCCTGGGCGCAGGTGATTCTCCTACCCAGCCTCCCAAGTAGCTGGGACCGCAGGCTCACACCACTGTGGCCGGCTGATAAGCTTTGCTTTTTCTACCTATATTCCTGAAGATTTGTTTCTTTATGCCTCAGCTTCAGTACTTAACCAGGCTATGTCTCAATCACAATTGTCCATATTCTTTTTTGTTTCAATTTTCCTGGCATGTTGTATGCTCTTTCAGTCTGCAGATTCAGTTCTTTTAAAGAAATTTTTCTCTGTGTTGTTCCTTAATGCTGTTTTCTATTTCATTTATTGAGTTCCAGTTTTTACATACGTTGTAGATAACTTTGGCCTCCATGTAGGTCTTTAGTTCACTTTAACCTTTTTCTAAATGCATGCATTGGCTTGCCTCAGGGTTTTCCAACATAAGAGTACGGTTTTTAGCTTTCTCTCTTCCGTTCCTCAGTCTTTATAAATTATTAGATGTATAATAGTATTGATTTTGTTCTGATTTTTTCTTTATATATATATAGAGAGAGAGAGAGAAAGACGGAGTTGCCCCATGTTGGTCAGGCTGGTCTCGAACTCCCAACCTCAGGTGATCCACCCACCTCAGCCTCCCAGAATGCTGGAATTAAAGGTGTAAGCCACCATTCCAGCCTGTTCTGATTTTTTCCTTTTTTTTTTTTTTTTTTTTTGAGGAGGGGGTTTGACTCATTTTACCAGGCCGGGGTGCAATGGCGCGATCTCGGCTCACCGCAACCTCCGCCTCCTGGGTTCAGGCAATTCTCCTGCCTCAACCTCCTGAGTAGCTGGGATTACAGGCACGCACCACCATGCCCAGCTAATTTTTTGTATTTTTAGTAGAGACGGGGTTTCACCATGTTGACCAGGATGGTCTCGATCTCTTGACCTCGTGATCCACCCGCCTCGGCCTCCCAAAGTGCTGGGATTACAGGCCTGATTTTTCCTTAGCTGCTCAAACTCCCTTTTCTTCATCTCTTGTTTGAGCTCATCTTTTGGCTGTTACTTTGTTACATTTATAAAGTACTTACATTGCAAATCTCTTGAGAAGGGCGGCTCTTTTCCTTGGCGTCTGCTTTCTTCTAGAGTGGGTTCTTGAATGGCTGCTGCCTCCCCATCCTTTCCCTTTCACGCATTGTTGTGTGTTGTATCGTTGCTTTAACGTCCCTTTTTATTTTGCTCCTGCTTAATGTGGATGGTCCTGTCCAGACTTTGTATTTGCTCCAACGGTCGTCTCAGCTCCATACATCTTGCCAGCCTTCTCACTTGGGACCTTTTGTCTTCCACTCCAGGCTACCTTTGAGTGCTTAAGTGGCGCTTTCCATGGTGTTTGTGTCCTCCAAGGCATGGCTGTGGGAGAGCGGGCAGAGCCTTGCTGGGATTCAGTGCAGTCCTTGCTGGGAAGCTCTTCAAGCTGTTCCCCCAGTCCAGGATGCAGTTCCCCTCCCATGGGCTCTGCCTGACTTCCCACCTCAGCTTGGTGGCATGTCTAGTATTCTTCTGTGCCTCTGCTGAGAGCCCGTGTGTATGGCTGGGCTTATTTACTCCTTGCTTAAAAGGTGATCATGTAGGTTTATTCTAAACAGGACTTCAGCAGTCATCCTTGTACGTTTATCTTGACGTGGTTATGCTTTTATTTCTGAAGAATAGATTATTAGAATTTGTGTTGTGGGGTCAAAGGACAGCTGTGGAAAGTATACCAATTATACTCAAATTTTATGTAAGAGTGTCTGTTTCTGAATGAACAAATCCACAGAAACAAATGCAATTATTGGTTCCCAGGGGCGGGAGAGTGTGGAGCGGCTGCCACAGTGTGCAGGGTTTCTTTTGGGGATGACAAAAATGTTGTAGAGTTAGGCAGTGGTGATGCTTGCGTAACTGTGGATATATAGAACCCATGGGATTGTACACTTTGAAAGGGTGAATTCATTATGGTTCATGAATGATACCTCAATATAAACATGTTATTTAAAAAGAAGTGTTTTCCATTAAGCTTGTCAACATACTGTGTATTAGCAATTAAAAAAATAATAATTATTGGCCGGGCACAGTGGCTCACGCCTGTAATCCCAGCATATTGGGAGGCTGAGGCGAGCAGATCACCTGAGGTCAGGAGTTTGAGACCAGCCTGGTCAATGTGGTGAAACCCCGTCTCTACTAAAAATACAAAAATTAGCTGGGCGTGGTGGCACTGGGGAGGCTGTAGTAGGAGAATTGCTTGAACCCAGGGGGCAGAGGTTGCAGTGAGCCGAGATCATGCCATTGCACTCCAGCCTGGGTGACAAGAGTGAAACTGTCTAAAAAAATAAAACATAGGCCGGGCGCGGTGGCTCAAGCCTGTAATCCCAGCACTTTGGGAGGCCGAGGCGGGTGGATCACGAGGTCAAGAGATCGAGACCATCCTGGTCAACGTGGTGAAACCCCGTCTCTACTAGAAATACAAAAAAATTAGCTGGGCGTGGTGGTGCGTGCCTGTAGTCCCAGCTACTCAGGAGGCTGAGGCAGGAGAATTGCCTGAACCCAGGAGACGGAGGTTGCGGTGAGCCGAGATCACGCCATTGCACTCCAGCCTGGGTAACAAGAGCGAAACTCCATCTCAAAAAAAAATAATAATAATTATTATTATTATTATTATTATTTTTACCAAATAATTGACCTCAAGGAGATCAATTATTTTAATTTAAATTTCCCTGTTAGGTCAGGTGTCTTTTCATATATTTATTAGCTGATAACAGTTCTTCTCTGTATAGCTTATTATATACTTTGCTGGTGCATGCCTGTGATCCCAGCTACTCAGGAGGCTGAGGTGGAAGGATTGCTTGAGTCCCACAAGTCAAGGCTGCAGTGAGCTATGATAGTGCCGCTGCATTCTAGCTTGGGTGACAAGGCCTTGTCGCAAAAATAAATAAATAAGCAAAAGTTTTGTTGGAATGCAGATGACTGTCTTAATTTTAGATAGTATTTGATATTAAGTCTTTTCCTCCAAGAAAGTAGTATGTGTCCATATGGTTTCAGATTTTCTAGGTACACAATTGCATTATCTCCTTATTCTAATATTTGTCATTTTGGTTTTTGTATTTTTAAAATCTAACAGTATTGGCCGGGCTCAGTGGCTCACACCTGTAATCCCAGCACTTTGGGAGGCCAAGGCGGGCGGATCATAAGGTCAGGAGTTCAAGACTAGCCTTACCAACATGGTGAAACCCCATCTCTACTAAAAATACAAAAATTAGCCGGGCGTGGTGGTATACACCTGTAATCCCAGCTACTCGGGAGGCTGAGGCAGGAGAATCACTTGCACCTGGGAGGAAGAGGAGGGAGAGGTTTCAGTGAGCTGAGATTGTGCCACTGCACTCCAGCCTGGGCGACAGAGTGAGACTCCGTCTCAAAAAAAAAAAAAATCTTACTGTGTTGACTAGCACCATCAAAACTTTGTTGGACGATGGTAATATCAGCAGTTGCCTTGTTAGTACCCTGATTTAAATAGAAATGCTTTTGGTTTCACTGTTCAGCGTGGTATTTAGCATTCAAAAATACACACTTTATCATGTTCAGGTTTTTTTTTTAAGTTCTCAGGATTTTATCAGAAATGGCTTGTAAATTCTTTCAAGCTTTTACTACATCTTGATATGATCATATTTTTTTTTATCCTTTTACACGAGCAGTTTTAATAGATTATCTAGGCTAGGCGCAGTGGCTCACACCTGTAATTCCAGCACTTTGGGAGGCTGAGGCGGGTAGATCACTTGAGGCCAGGAGTTCCGAGACCACCCTGGCCAACATGGAGAAATCTCATCTGTACTAAAAATACAAAAATTAGCTGGGCATGTTGGTGCATGCCTGTAATCCCAGCTACTTGGGAGGCTGAGGCAGGATAATCACTTGAACCTGGGAGGTGGAGGTTGCAGTGAGCCAAGATCACCCCACTGCACTCCAGCCTGGGCGACAGAGTAAGACTCCATCTCAAAATAAAAAGATTGCCTAATATTCAACTCTTGTTTCGTTCTTGCAATAAATGCTGCCTTAAAAAAAGCCTACACTGCCGGGCCCGGTGGCTCAAGCCTGTAATCCCAGCACTTTGGGAGGCCGAGGCGGGTGGATCACGAGGTCAAGAGATCGAGACCATCCTGGTCAACATGGTGAAACCCTGTCTCTACTAAAAGTACAAAAAATTAGCTGGGCATGGTGGCGCGTACCTGTAATCCCAGCGACTCAGGAGGCTGAGGCAGGAGAATTGCCTGAACCCAGGAGGCGGAG
>NW_022437076.1:2266019-2275219 GCF_009761245.1 Sapajus apella
AAGCCTACACTGGGCTATTGGCTCATGCCTGTAATCCCAGCACTTTGGGAGGCCAAGGCAGGTGGATCACCTGAGGTTGGGAGTTGGAGACCAGCCTGGCCAAGGTGGTGAAACACTGTCTCCACTAAAAATACAAAAATTAGCAGGGTGTGGTGGCAGGAGCCTGTAATCCCAGCCACTTGGGAGGCTGAGGCAGGAGAATGGCTTGAATGTGGGAGGCAGAGGTTGCAGTGAGTCAGGATTGTGCCACTGCACTCCAACCTGGGCAACAGAATGAGACTCTTTCAAAAAAAAAAAATCATCTTAGCTTGTTCATTTTCTTTCTCTTTATTTTTTAAAATCTTTATTCTGGAAAATTTTAAACATCTACAAAAATAGAATACACAGTAGTCTGATGAGTCCCCAGGGAGCCCATCATTCAGATTGGTCCCTGTTACGCAGTTTTGCTTTATCGCCATGCTTTCTGCATCCGCTCTCTGTAATGTTGAAGGAAATCTCAGACGCATTATTTCATCCCTAAATATTTTAGTATATATTTTTGGAAGTTAAGAACTCTTAAAAAGACACAATACCATTTCACACCTAAAATAACAAATACCCTGTCAGTGTTGTATTTCCAGCTTTTCGTGTGTGTGTGTGTGTGTGTGTGTGCGCGCGTGTGTGACAGCAGATTGATGGCTGGTTAAGTCTCTGAATCGTAGGTTCTGCGTCTACCTTGTTTCCTCCCTTATTGTTTATCTGCTGAAGAAACCAGGTCATTTATCCTTCTGCTTGCGCAGTTTCCCACAGTCTGGATTTGGCTGATTGCGTCCCTGTAAAGTCATTTAATGTGTCCTTGTCATCTATATTCTCTGTAAGTTGATATTGGTGTATTCTTTTAGTATGCTGCTAGATTCGCCTTGCTGATATTTTATTTAGGATTTATGGGATATTACAGGAGGAAATTAGTTTTAGTGTTTTGTGTGTGTTTTGTCTTAGGTTTTCATATTAGAGTAATACTAAATGATTCATAAGCCTTCTATTTTTATATGTTCTGGAGTGATTTGTATAATTTTGGAAAGTAGTTAAATATCTAGCACTAAGTATCTATCGGATAGTTACTACAGGGAATCCGTCATTTCCAGGAACAGATAATTCCCGGCTTATTTTAGCATAACTCTGATGCGAACCCTGATAAGGGTGGCACAAACCGATTGATTGTGCGTAAAAATCCAAAATACAGCAGTCAGACATTCTAAGTGTAAAGCATGATGAAATTGGGTATATTATTGCTTAAATACTGCTCTAGGTCAGTTTCTTCGTCTCCACTGCCACCAACCTCATTCAGGCCATTATCATTTCGTCTCTTTGCGTCTCCCTGCCTCCAGTTGTGTTCCCATTAAATTCCTTCTTCATGTTTTAGTTCCTTTTAAAGTGCAGACATGATTGTGATATTCTCATTAAGTATGTATTGAGCAACAACGTGGGCCATTTGCTTCATTAAGCACTGGAGGATACCTGCCGTATTGACAGTACAGTCTAGTAGGAGACAGACAATAATAAAATCATCGCTAATGAACGTATGATTAAGACGGAACAGAGCGTCGTGAAGGAAGGAAATCATGGCTGTAGGAAAGACTGGAGCAAAGCAACCAGATCTAAACTAGAGGTTAAGGAAGTGTCTCTGGAAGTGACATTTGAGATGAGAGCTAAAAGATGAGTGTGAAGTGAAGCAAAATGTGCATGAACACAACTCCGCACCCTCGGAGCAGCACGGACAAAGGCTTTCTGGCAGGAGGGACCATCACATGTGCGGACCTGAAAGATGGGGAGTGCAGAGGGCAGAGGGCAGAGGGTAGGGCAGCAGCAGGGATGCGCTGGAGGGGCGTTAGCAAGGCCAGGCCAGCCATGGCAGAAGTCTTTATTTTTGGCTGAAGGTCATTGGGAAGTTATCAAAAGGTTTCAATCAGAGTTAAAATCAGTCAGAGAACTGTAAGTTCTTAAAAATGGGTCATAGTTATATATTTTAAAACGTCTATTGTCATAATTGGTTTTCACTGGGAAAAAGTCATTCGCTTAGAGAAGTATGTGCTTCTGAAAACAGGCCGTCTCTTTTTGTGCCGCATATTCTCATGTTTAGTAATCTAAATTCTTACCATGTCAGTTGCTCCTTGAAGATATGGTACGTAGCAAGAACACCGCATTTTAATTAAGGAACTAGTTGGAAAATGGAAACCTTGCAATCATAAAAAGCCTTGATAATGATGCAGTGAAAGATTAAGAGAAATATTTATGAAAACAGATGACAAACAGGAAATAGTTTTATCAAAATGATCATTGGGGAAAGCATTTTGAGTAGCTCATCGTTTGAACGGAATTTTTCTAACTTGTTTCTATTTGTCTGCCTTTGCAGGAGAGTAGTTATTTTGATGGAATTAGAAGTTTTGAAATCAGCCGAAGCGGTTGGAGTAAAGATTGGCAATCCAGTGCCCTACAATGAAGGTAAAATAAAATGCTTTTACATAGGTTGTGGCACTCAGTTGAATTCTGCCTTATATGTTCGGAATTCTACCTTTTGGATTCAGTTCGACTTGTTCGTGTTAATAAAATGATAGTGATTCGGGGCTCTAGGAGTCAGGTTTTTTCAATACTAAAGAAATGATGTATGAAGAAAGGGCACAATGAGAGAGTAGTGGGCAAACGGAGTGGGCACGATGGCTGACGCCTGGAATCCCAGCATTTTGGGAGGCCAAGGCGGGTAGATCACTTGCGGTAAGGAAATTGAGACCTGTCTGGCCAACGTGGCAAAACCCTGTCTCTCTTAAAAATACAAAGATTAGTCAGGCAAAGTGGCACATGCCTGTAATCTCAGCTACTTGGGAGGCTGAGGCAGGGCAATTGCTTGAACCCAGGAGGGGGGAATTTCAGTGAGCCGAGATCGCACCACTGCACTCCAGCCTGGGCAACGGAGCAATGCTCTTGTCTCAAAAAATAAGAAAGTAATGGAAAAAGACTCAGCTATAATAGACTAAAAAGAATAAACACCTAGGATATTATCGGATAGCTGTAATATTAATGAGAAATGTGTTTTCCTAAGATGTAACTGATGCACACTTTTGTTTTTAGAAAGTGTGAAGCATGTGGTCTGTATGACTGGCAGCTTTTAGAATTATCTCTGTTTATTGCTAAGCCGTTAGTAAACTCTGAAGGTAGAGATCATGTTTGTTCTAGTGCCTAACTTGTAGCCAGCCTTTAATCAGTTTTTGCAGAAACAAGTTGAATATATAACATTATGTTACTGTGATTATCTTTTATGTTGAAATTACTAACGATTTAATTTTCTTATGAAAATGTATAGAAAAGCACAATGAAATCAGAAAAAAAGTCCATTGTTTCTTCTTTGCATCCTAGAAAGCTGAAAAACTTTCATTATTTTAGGCCAGAGAGACAATTCCAGTGAAAGGCAAAAAGAATCTTCAAATCACTGGCCCCATTGAAGGGAAAGATTGGTTTGCCCTTATGCAAAGTCAAAAAAATAAAATAAAAGCCTCACTTTACACCAAAATAAATCCGAGATGTACTTTTTAAAGTTAGAAAATGAAACCATCAAAAATCAAGAGGAAGAGGCTGCACAGATAGATTGGAATAATTCACAATGAATATTTGATTAAATTGAAATTTTAAAATTACGTGTTAAAAATAGGAAACCAGGCACGGTGCCTCACACCTGTAATCCTGCACTTTAGGAGGCTGAGGTAGGAGAATTGCTTGAGTCCAGGAGGACGGAGCCAGCCTGGGCAACACAGGGAGACCCCATCTCTACAGTAAGCTTTTAAAAACAGCCAAGTGTGGTGGCTTACACCTGTAGTCTCAGCTGCTTGGGAGGCTGAAGTGGGGGGATTACTTGAGCCTGGGAGGTTGAGGCTGCAGTGAGCTCTGATTGTGCCGCTGCCCTCCAGCCTGCTGTTCCCCACTGCAAAATTAAAAGTATGTAAACTTAAACTAGGATAAAATATTTGCAACCCATAGGATTGACAAAAAAAAAAATGCTATCTTTACTATTTATGGAATTTTTTACATATTAAGGAAAAAAGTACTTCAGTAGCAAAGCAGGCATTGGAGAAAAATAGATTGTCCTCTGTAGAAGGAAAACACATGGCTAACATGTTAGAAAAACTCTTCACGCTGGCTGGTGATGTTTGCCTTGTTCCTGATCTCAGGGAGAAAGCATTCAGACTTTCACCATTAAACATCATGTTAACTGTAGGTTCTTCTTAGAGTCTTTTTATCAGAAATAAAGAAGTTTATTTGTATTCCTAGTTGCTGAGGGCTTTCATCAGTAATGGATGGTGAGTTTTGTCAAATGCTTTTTCTGTGCTTGCCGATGATCTGATGATGATCATGTGGTCTTCTTTGTTAGTTGGTTAATATGGTGAGTTACACTGATTGTTGTTTTCTGGTTTTTTTCGAGACAGTCTCATTGTCACCCAGGATGGGATGTGATGCCTTCTCGGCTCACTGCAACTTCTGCCTCCCGGGTTGAAGTGATTCTTGTGCCTGAGCCTCAGAGAAGCTGGGATTACAGGCGTATACCACCATGCCCAGCTAAAATTTTTTTTTTTTCTTTTTTTTTTGTATTTTTAGTAGAGACCGGGTTTTGCCATCTTGACCAGGCGGGTCTGAAACGTCTGACCTCAAGTAATCCACTCACCTCGGCCTCCCAAAGTGCTGGGATGACATTGCACTCACCCACAGTGATTGATTTTTGAGTGTTAAACCAATCTGGGACCTCTGGGTTGAGTCTATGTGATGATAGATAATGTCTTACTCTTTTTGCATATTGTTGGATTGGATTTACTGAGTCCATTTGATTTGGCTTACTTTGTTTAGAATTTTTGTATCTATATTCATGTGAGATACTTTTCTCCTGTTTTTTTTTTTTTTCTTGTTGTAACTCTGATTTTGATATCTGAGTAACCCTGACCTTATTGAGTCAGTTGCAAAGTGTTTTGTTTTAAATTATCTGCTGCACGTTGTGCAGACTTGGTATTACTTCTTCCTTAGATGCTCATTGAATTCACCAGTGAAACCATCTGGGCCTGATGTTTTTTCTTCATGGAAAAGTCTTAAACTATAAGTTCAGTTTCTTAATAGAGAGATATAGGGTTATTTAGGCAATCTTTCTTCTTGAGTAGACTTTGGTAGATTATGTGCTTCAAGGAATTTAATCATTTCATTTAAGTTCTTGAATTTATTAGTTTATAGAAATACAAATATTCTAAACACCCCAATTATGAGAAATTATTCGATGGATTAAAAAAATATGTTTCCAGCCAGGTGCGATGGCTCACACTTGTAATCCCAACACCTTGGGTGACCAAGGCAAGCCGATTGCTTTAGCTTAGGAGTTCAAGACCAGCCTGCACAACAGGATGAAACCTAGTCTACGAAAAGTACAAAACATTAGCTGGGCCTGGTGGTGCTCCTGCACCTGCGGTCCCAGCTGCTTGAGCCCAGGAGGTGGAGGTTGCAGTAAGCCGAGATGGCGCCCTAGGCAACAGACGGAGACACCATTAAAAACAGTGTGTGTGTGTGTGTGTGTGTGTGTGTGTGTGTGTGTGTGTGTGTGTGATCCTTTGAGTATCTGTAGAATTTGAGAGTTTTATCAATTTTATTGATCTCAAAGGAACGACTTTTGGTTTTATTGATTTTTCTCATGTTTTATATTCTATTGATTTATGCTTTTGATCTTTAATTTTTTTTCTACTTTGGGTTTTGTGTGTTCTTCTTCTTGTTTCTTAAGGTGGAAGCTGAGTTCATTGATTTGAGATCTTTTTTTCTAACATAGGCTTGTAGCATTATAAATCCACCCTTAGCTACTGCTTTAATAGTATCCAGCAAATTTGGATATGTTATATTCTGATTCGTGTTCACTTCATAAGACTTTCTTATTTCCCTTTCAGTTTCATCTTTGACATTCTGTTATTTTAGAAGTATGTTTAGTTTTTAAATGTGGGGATTTTCTCTTTTTTTTTGTCTTTTTTTGTCTTTTTCTGTTTTTTTTTTTTTTTTTGAGACAGAGTCTTGCTCTGTCATCTAGGCTGGAGTGCAGTGGCACAATCTCAGCTCACTGCAATCTCCACCTCCTAGGTTCAAGCAATTCTCCTGCCTCAGCTTCCCAAGTAGCTGGGTCTACAGGTGTGTGCCATCACGCCTGGCTAATGTTTTGTATTTTTAGTAGAGGTGGGGTTTCATCATGTGGGCTAGACTGGTCTTGAACTCCTATCCTCAAGTGGTCTGCCTGCCTCAGCCTCCCAAAGTACTGGAATTACAGGCATGAGCCACTGTGCCCAGCCAAATGTGGGTATTTTTCCAGAGACTTTCTTGTTATTGATATCCAATTCCAGTTTGATCGAACAGCATACTTTTTATGACCTGAATTATATTAAATATATTTTCTTATTTTATTTTGTTTGTTTATTTTGAAGACAGACGCACTCTTTCACCAAGGCTGGAGTGCAGTGTCTTGATCTCGGCTCACTGCAATCTCCACCTCCTGGGTTCAAGCAATTCTCCTGCCTCAGCCTCCCAAGTAGTCCCAAAAATTAGCTGGGACTATGGGTGCCTGCCACCACACCCAGCTAATTTTTGTATTTTTAGTAGAAACGGGGTTTTACCATGTTGGCCAAGGTAGTCTCGAACACCTGACCTCAAGTGATCCACCCACCTCTGCCTCTCAAAGTGCTGGGATTATCAGTGTGACCCACCAGCCCGGCCTTGAGTCTTATTTTATGTCCAGACTGTGGTATCTTTTGGTAAATTCTGTGTGTGCTTGAATAAGTATTCTATTGTTGGGCAGAGTGTTTTATAAATGTCAATTAGATCGACTTCGTAAATTGTGTTATTTAGTTTTTCTGTATCCTTACTGTTTTTCTGTTTACTGTTCTGTCAGTTGCTGAGAGGGATATTGAAATCTCTAACTATAATAATTGTAAGTTTCTCTATCTCTCCTTGAAGTTCTATTAGTTTTTGCTTCATGTATCCTGAAACTCTATTATTAAATATCTATATAATTTAGGATTCTTATGTCCACTTGAATTGACTGTTATTATGAAATGACTTTGTTTATCCCTGGTGAAGTTCTGTGCTTTGAAATCTGCTTTGATATTAGCATAGCCACTTTGGCATTCTTCCCCCGTCTCCCTCTAGAGACAAGATCTTGCTCTGTTGCCCAAGCTGAAGTAGTACAGCGGTATAATCATGACTCGGTGCAGCCTCAACACCCTGGGCTCAAGCCATCCTCCCACCTCAGCCTCCTGAGTAGCTGGGACAACAGGCATGTGCCACCACACCCAGCTCATTTTATTTTTTATAGACATGGAATCCTTCCCTGTTGCCACATTGGTCTTGAATTCCTGGCCTCAAGCAATCCTCCTGCCTCAGCCTCCCAAGTAGCTGGGACTTCAGGCTACACCTGTAGTCCAGGAGGTGGAGCACTGGGGCTGCCCGTGGACTACCTGGACTGGGGCTACTATGCCACCATGCCTGGCTCATTTATTTCATTTGTAGGGACGAGGTCTCACTTTGTTGCCCAGGCTGGTCTCAAACTCCTGGCCTCAGGCAATCCTCCCACCTTAGCCTCTCAAAGGGCTGAATCACAGGCGTGAGCCACCGAGCCTGGCCATTGTATATACTTTCTACCACTGCGCTTTCAAATTGTGTCTTTTCTCAGGTGATGAGTGATCTGTTGTTAATCCCATGGAGTGTACTTTTCTTCTCAGTTGTTACAATTTTCATCCCTTGAAGCTTGCGTTAGGACTTTAAAAATATATCTTCTACCTCTCTGCTTAATTTTGGGGACATCGAGAGTACAATCACAATGTGATTGTGATTTTAAGGTCCCTGCTGCTGGCCCTGTGTCTTTGTGAGTCCGGTGTGTTTCTGCCAGCACCCTGTCTGTCCAGTCGCGGGCCCCGTTTCCCTGCTGCCTTCCATGCCTGGCCCTTGGCTGAACACCAGACATTGGGATGCATACCTTGTTGGGCGCTGGAAACTTTCGTGATCCTCTCATTATTCTTGAGCTTTTTTCAGGGATAGAGTTAACTTAACTTGGAGACAGTTTGATCTTTTGGTGTGTTGCTTTTAAGATTTATTAGATGGGATCAGAGAGCTGTGTGTAGTCTAGGTGCAGTTATTCCCAGTGCTGAACCAGGACCTGACAGACTGTTCTGCCTTGGGCCCCATGAATATGAATTTTTCCAGTCTGACTGGTAGAAACAGGTGCTATTTCAGGCTAGCTATAAACACAGGCATGGTTCCCTCTGGCCTTCTCAGATGATTCTCACCCTGGCCTGAGATGGTGTCCACACATACTCGGGCCAGCCAGTGAGTGCTCTGCTGACCACCCGGGAACCGCCACGGGTCTCTGGAGTTCTGTGTAGCCCTCTCTCTGCTGCTCCGTGCTGCCGACTAGACGGTGATCCCCTGGGTTCTGGGTTCCGTCTCCCAGGCCCGCTAAACCCTGGGGGCAGGGAGCTGCTGCAGACCCGCTCACTTTCCTCTGTCACAGCAGCACTGTCCATTGCTTAGTGTCTAGGGTCTTGAAAACCATGTGTTTCAAATATTTCTTTTTTTTTTTTGGAGGGGGGCGGTTATTTAGATGGTAGGGTAAACCTGGTGTCTGTTGCTCCATCTTGTCCTGTACATAGGTTTTTTTTTTTTTTTTTTTTTTTTTTGAGACGGAGTTTCGCTCTTGTTACCCAGGCTGGAGTGCAATGACGCGATCTCGGCTCACCGCAACCTCCGCCTCCTGGGTTCAGGCAATTCTCCTGCCTCAGCCTACTGAGTAGCTGGGATTACAGGCACGCACCACCATGCCCAGCTAATTTTTTGTATTTTTAGTAGAGACGGGGTTTCACCATGTTGACCAGGATGGTCTCGATCTCTTGACCTCGTGATCCACCCGCCTCGGCCTCCCAAAGTGCTGGGATTACAGGCTTGAGCCACCGCGCCCGGCCCCATAGTTTTAAAAGTTGAATATTTTTGCGAGGTGTATCCTTAAAACAAAACGGCGTTCTCCTGCCTCACTTTTCTTTGGCCTCTGACTCCTGTCCAGAGACAGTCTGTTTCAGATCTCACAGCTGTTTCTTCTCTGTTTGTCTCCATATTTCTTTCTTTCATTCTTTTTTTTTTTTTTTTTTTTTTTTTTTTTTTTTTTTTTT
>NW_022437076.1:2275319-2283573 GCF_009761245.1 Sapajus apella
TTTTTTTTTTTTTTTTTTTTTTTTTTTTTTTTTTTTTTTACAGAGTGTTGCTCTGTTCCCAGGCGCCAGGCTGGAGTGTGGTGGCTCGATCTCGGCTCACTGCAACCTCCACCTCCCAGGTTCAAGCGATTCTCCTGCCTCAGCCTCCGGAGTAGCTGGGACTACAGGCGCGTGCCACCACGCCCAGCTAATGTTTGTATTTTTTAGTAGAAACACGGTTTCACCATGTTGGCCAGGATGGTCTCGATCTCTTGACCTCGTGATCCGCCCACCTCGGCCTCCCACAGTGCTGGGATTACAGGCGTGAGCCACTGCACCTGGCCGTCTCCATGTTTCTAAACAACACAGTTGTCCTGCTCTTTGTTAATTTTTTCAGTTGAGGCATTTGTTCATTAACATCACACTGTGGAAGATTAGAATGTAGCACTCTTTTTTTCTTTCTTAAGAGAGAGTCTCTCTCTGTCGCCCAGGCTGGAGTGCCCTGGCGTGATCTCAGCTCACTGCAGCCTCTGCCTCCTGGACTCAAGCAATCCGCCTGCCTCAGCCTCCTGAGTAGCTGAGATTACAGGCATGCACCACCACACCCTGCTAATTTTTTTTTTTTTTTTTTTTTTTTTTTTTGTAGCGATCAGTCTTGCTGTGTTGCCCAGGCTGGTCTTGAACTCCTGTGCTCAAGCAATCTACCCACCTCAGCCTCCCAACGTGCTGGGATTACAGGTGTGAGCCACCACACCTGGATTAGAATTTAGTTCTGTTTTTTTTTTTTTTTTTTTTTTTTGACAATCAGTAAAAGTATTATAAATCTTAAAGAATGTGGTCCTCTTATATACCTCCTGTTGCTGCTGTCCATGTGGAAGAAGTAGATGTCAATATCAGATTAGATCAAAATTTATTTTTATTTATTTGAGATGGAATCACTCTGTTGCCCAGGCTGGAGTGCAGTGGCATGATCTTAGCTCACTGCAACCTCCGCCTCCCGCATTCAAGTGATTCTCATGCCTCGGCCTCCCCAGTAGCTAGAATTAACAGGCACTCACCATCACACCCAGCTAACTTTTGTATTTTTAGTAGGGATGGGGTTTTACCATGTTAGCCAGGTTGGTCTTGAATCCCTGATCTCAAGTGATCTGCCCACCGTGGCTTCCCAAAGTGCTGGGATTATTGGTATGAGTCACCGTGCCTGGCCTTTTTTTTTTTTTTTTTAAATTTTTTTGCAACAAAGTTTTGCTCTGTTGCCCAGGCTCCCAAAGTGCTAGGGTTTCAGGTATGAGCCACCACACCAGGCCAAAATTTATTTACTTGTTTGGAGACGGGACCTTACTTTGTCATCCAGGCATGGTGGCAGGCATCTGTAATCCCAGCTACTTGGGAGGCTGAGGCAGGAGAACCACTTGAACCGGGAGGAGGAGGTTGCAGTGAACTGAGATCGCACCACTGCACTCCAGCCTGGGCAAAAACAGCAAAACTGTGTCTCAAATAAATAAATAAAAATAAACTTACCAACATAGTTCTTCAATTTGTCTGCAACTAACTTTTACTATTAGTAGGGCTTAAGGGTAAGTGGAATTGAACCCAGTAATTCTTACGCTGGAGATGAATTGCATCCTGGCCGTGTTCTACCTGGAACCGAGTCCTGGCCTTTGCCTAAATGAGATCATGGAAAGCAAAGTAGGAGATCTCAGGCCTGGACCTTTGCAGAGAATTCAGCACAATCCCAGATTGTTAAGAGATAGGGGAAACTATTTTAGAGATCAGTTAATCAGTTTTTAATCATTAAGTAAAAACGTGAATGAGGCAATTTGCAGTAATTTACCCAAGGTCACACTGTGAGTTGCTACAAGAAATGAGAATGAGCATTTATCATTCCTGGCGAGAACACTTTCCTCTGTGCCCAAGCCTTTGAAGATTAACCTTCATACCAATGTTTTTGCCTACTTGAAAATTATTTAAGTACATAGATCGTGTGAGTGAATCTATTGCAGGAATGTTATATATATATATATATAATTAAAAGTTATCTCTATTTCACATTTATATATTTGTCCATTAAAACTTGCATAATTAAAGAAATGTGAAATATAATTGAGATAATCAGACATGTTTTTTTAATAAACATTAATCTTTTATAGATAATGTGGTTAAATGATTTCAAAAAGATAATACAGTTACATGATTTCAAGTCACAGCTACCAAATTGTGTGTTCAGAGAACTTACTCCTACCCTTGCCTCCCCCCACTGCTGCCCTCTAGAGGTAACACATTTTAGTGGGGTTTTTAAAAAAATCCTTCAGGCGTTTATGGAAATATAAGCAAATACAAATAGATGTACTCATTCCGTACTCCACTTTGCCTACATAAAAGGCAGCATACTGTGTACACTATCGTGTCTTCTTAACTGCTTTTATTTATTTATTATTTTAATAGATATGAGACCTCACTGTGTTGCTCAGGCTGGTCTCAAACTGCTGGGTTCAAGCTGTTCTCCCACCAGCCTCCCAAAGTGCTAGGATTATAGGCCTGAGCACTGCACCCAGCCATATCCTGTTTTTAAAACATTTTTTTGGCTGGGTGTGGTGGCTCCCACCTGTAATCCTAACACTTAGGTAGGCCAAGGTGGGCAGATCACTTGAGCTCAGGAGTTTGGGACCAGCCTGGGCAACAGGGTAAAACCCTGTCTCTACCAAAAATACAAAAAATTAGCCAGGCGTGGTGGTGGTGCACACCTGTAGTCCCAGCCACCTGGGAGGCTGAGGTGAGAGGATCACTTGAGCCTGGGAGGCAGAGGTTGCAGTGAGCTAGGGTCGTGCCGCTGTGCTCCAGCCTGGGTCAAAAAGGGGGGGCCCCAACAAAAAAAAAAAAAAAAAAAAAAAAATTTTTTTGGACTACAGTAGAGCTATTTCTGTATACTAATATATGCTTAAAGATCTTCCTTACTTCCTTCCTTCCTCTTCCTTTCCTTTCCTTTTTCCTTTCCCTTCCCCTTCCCCTTCCCCCCCTTCCTTTCCCTTCCCTTTTTCCTTTCCTTCCCTTTCCTTTCCTCTTTTCTTTTGGGGGCGGAGTCTCTGTCACCCAGGCTGAAGTGCAGTGGCAACGATCTTGGCTCACTGCAACCTCTGCCTCTCGGGTTCAAGCAGTTCTCCTGCCTCAGCCTCCCTAGTAGGTGGGATCACAGGTGCCCGCGACATGCCTGGCTAGTTTTTTAATATTTTTAATAGAGATGGGGTTTCACCACATTGGCCAGGCTGGCCTTGAACTACCGACCTCAGTGATCTGCCCGCCTCTGCCTTCCAAAATGCTAGATTACAGATGTGCGCCACCATGCCCCACCAGGATCTTTTTTTAAATGTTGATTCTGTGTTTCTTTTTCTGAAATCGAGTATCCCATTGTGTGGCTGTTGCTTAGCTTATGTAACCAGCCTTTTATTGGTGGACACTGGGTTGTTTTCATACTCTGGCTATGACAACAGCACTCCAGCGAATAACTGTGATAACAGCACTTCAGTGAATAACTCCATAGCTGTTCAGGCATAGGGGCAGAGGGGCTTGCTTGCCGGAAACGAGATTGGTAGGTCACTGGGTAAATGTATCTGTGCCTGGCAGCGTTAGATGGATTCTCCTCCATCAAGTACTACCATTTTGTATTTCCACTAGAAATGCATGAATATTCACTAATTTTTCTGCACACCTATGCCAGTAGCTTGTCCTTTGAATTTGCATTGATTCGATAGATGAAAAGTGTTATCTGCTATAGTTTTACATTTGTATTCTGAGCAAGGCGAGCATCCTTTTAAATGCTTAACGGCCTTTTGATTTTGGTTTTAGTCTCTGAACGAGCTCTATATAGTAATATTGCCCATTTTTCTTTTGGGTTGTTTATCTTTTTCTTCTTAATTTCTAGGAATTCTTTAAAAAGTAGGGTGATTAGTCCTTTGTCCCTGATATAAGCTATAGAATCTTTTTGACTTGCTTATGGTGGTTTGTTTGGTTTGGATGGGTTTTTATTTTTGTTTTGTTTTTGCTGTATGGCAGCTATTTAAATTTTTCATGTAGTTGGGGGGGGGTTGCTTGAGCCCAGGATTGCATAAGCTCATTATTGCAAGGCTTACAGTGAGCTATGATCATGCCACTGCACTCCAACCTGGGCAACAGAGCAATACCCTGTCTCAAGGGAAAGAAAAAGAAAAAGCAAAGAAACATAGGGCTGTGGAAGAAAATTTCGTTTCTTTCAATACCCAGTTTCACTGGCCCTTTCCTTTCTTCAGTGTCTGTTAAAGCTCAGAGGGGTGAGAAGATTACTGTTCAGGGTGACTTACTATTGAATTTCATCGTAACCAGATCAGTGAGCCAGTGTGGAAATAGTTTTCTCATAGTGACTGCTACCTTACAGGGTATTTCACAGCAGTGGTTTCTCTATTGGGAAAGGAAGCACACTCTGTACTAGTGGGTAGAGAACTAAAGTTAAATTTGTATTTTCCCAGCACCTAATCCAGAACGGGTGCCATGCGAGGTGGCCAGTACAATTACTTGACTAAGTCTAGCCCACAGATAGGAGGAATTGCAAAATGTACATTGAAATTGTCTTGGGCCGGGCACGGTGGCTCACACCTGCAATCCTGGCACTTTGGGAAGCCAAGGCGGGTGGATCACCTGAGGTTAGGAGTTCGAGACCAGCCTGGCCAACATGTTGAAACCCCGCCCTTTTTAAAAATACAAAAATTAGCTTCCTCTCTTCCTTTCTTCGCCATCGTGGTGTGTGCATTACTCCGTTTCTCGCCATGTCTTCTCACAAGACTTTCAGGATTAAGCGATTCCTGGCCAAGAAACAAAAGCAAAATCGTCCCATTCCCCAGTGGATTCGGATGAAAACTGGTAATAAAATCAGGTACAATTCCAAAAGGAGACATTGGAGAAGAACCAAACTTGGTGTGTAAGAAATTACACATGTGATGGCACACATATTTATGCTGTCTGTAGGTCACAGCCGTGTTACCAAATCAAGCTGAAAAATGTCACCGCCATCTGGAGAAGTTTGAACAGTTTCCTTTCTGTATCTGTTAGAAGGCATTAGTACAACGCACAGTGCTTCCATTATTCATGTTAAAAAAAAAAAAAAAACAAGGTTTTGGTTGCCTGGGTTCAGTAATAAATATGTGAGACCTTTCACTTCTAAAAAAAAAAAAAAAAAAAAATACAAAAATTAGCCGGGTGTGGTGGCGAGCACCTATAATCCCAGCTACCTGGGAGGCTAAAGTTGCAGTGGGCCGAGATCACGCCACTGCCCTCCAGCCTGGGCAACAGAGTGAGTCTCCATCAAAGAAAGGGAGGGAGGGAGAGAAGGAGAGAGGAAGGAAATTGTCTAATGGTACTCCTACCGTTAGACAATTAAGGTATTTACAGAATTTTCAAAGTGTGAGAAATAAGACTTCAGACGTAATACATGCTTCATACTATATTGAATTGGATGATTTTAAAATCTCCCATATTTGCCAGTATATGTTTGTCTGTGTGTATAAGTTCAGTGTACCTATACTGTGGCTAACAATATTTTACTTTGACTAAAATTTGTTACACAATACTTAGTCATTAGTGTTACCCATTATTGGAATTTCTTTCAGCCTGATTTCTTCCGTTTTCTGTCAGGAGGCAGTAGTAATTATTGGACTACCTCTTCTAAATACTGTTTGTAGTTGTTAAGAAAGTGCTTACTAGGCTGGGCTCGGCAGCTCACACCTCTAATCCCAGCATTTGGGGAGGCTGAGGCAGGCGGATCACCTGAGGTTGAGAGTTCGAGACCAGCCTGACCAACATGGAGAAACCACATCTCTACTAAAAATACAAAATTAGCCGGGCATGGTGGCCTATGCCTGTAATCCCAGCTACTCAGGAGGCTGAGGCAGGAGAAACGATGGAACACAGGAGGAGGTTGTGGTGAGTCAGGATTGCACCATTGCACTTCAGCCCAGCCACAAGAGCAAAACTCCATCTCAAAAAAAAAAAAAAAAGTACTGGTAAAAGTTGAAGTTTTTGTTGCCCTCATCCTCCATTGTGTATTTGGCAAATTTTTCTCTGTGATGGCTCACTTAACCATTATGATGATGAAAATGATAGGTATGAGTGTAAGCAATTTGAGGAGCTGAGAGTCTGCTCTGAGATGTCTTATTTCCCCGCCAGGTCAAAGCCAGCAATACAAAGCTAGTATAGAGCAAAAAGGTCTTTAAGAACCTTGAAGTTGAGCTGTCTTATTCAAATGGTTTGATGTGGAGGTGATACAAAGCAGATTTTTCAGAAGTTAAGTCTCTGCATCACTGCTTTGGAGTGTGATTTAATTTTTAGAAGGGTTTTAGCTGTAGACCGAGTTTTTCAGGTCTCGTGGCCAGTGGCTGTGTTGCAGTGCATTAACGGAAGGGTGGCACTTGCTATTTGGAATGCACCGCGTTCTTGCAGTCCATTTGGCTGAGGGCTGCCTCTTGTCTCCTGAGCCAGATTTGCACAGCTGGTCCAAAGCAGGAGTTAAGGATTGCTCTAGTAAGTGGATTAGTGGCTTTTCCTAATTGACAGATCTCATAACTGGAGTTATGGCCGCCAGGACTGCTTGTTCCCAGTTCCCAGTGACGTGGGCGATGGTGAAGTGCACGAAGTGCATTTTCCAGGTGAGGTCCTGCGTCTCAGCTCTGCGACTGCAGCAAGCTATGTGGCCTCTAACCCAGCGTCCTCATCTGTTCAAGGGTATGATAATCGTGTCTCTCATAGGGCTGGCAGGCACTGGAGTAGTGCAGGTAACCTAGTACCTGAAGCAGGCTGAGCACTCAAAGAAGGGTAGCTGTTACTCACGCGTGTCATAGGGCCTGACTGGAGACTCGCTAAATAAGCTGTGCTTCATTGAATCTAAGAATCCAGTGATGATGAGACTGTACCATTATATTATGTACTACTAAAAAGAAATTGTGGTAAGACATTAATTTTAATTTACGTGTTAAAACGTGAAAAAAATGTACATCTTAGAATAGGTAAACCAAGGTAAGTCACGTTTTTAAGAACTGTGTCAAAATATACCTAACGTGAAATTGACATTTGACTATTTTGAAGCCTACAGTTTGGTGACATGAAGTCTATCAACGTTGCTGTTGTACAGCCATCACCCTCTAGCTCCAGAACCTTCCATCATCCCAAACTGAAATTTCCACTAAACTTCTCCAGCTCCAGAACCTTCTCATCCCAAACTGAAACTCCTGTGCCCATTAAACTCCTTCAACTCCAGAACCTTCTCATCATCCCAAACTGAAACTCCTGTGCCTGTTAAGCTCCTCCAGCTCCAAAACCTTCCATCATCCCAAACTGAAACTCCTGTGCCCATTAAACACCAACTCTCCATTCCCACGGCTGCCAGTCTCTTGTAGCCCCTCTTCTACTTTCTGCCCCTGTCAATCTATCTACCATAGATACCTCTTAAGAGTTAGTTACATTTTTATAGAAATTGAATCTATGTGCCGAGCAAGATCGGATGACCATGTCCTTTTCAACAAGGTACTTGAACAAGCAGACACAATCTGAGGAGAGGATTTTCCAGTTGAGAGATTTTGGAGGTCGTAGAAGAGAGGGAGGAGGTGGGAAGGAGAATACGGGGTTTCTGTAGCTCTGTGGTGCTCGCCTGGGTTTTCCAACCACTTAGCCCCAATACCATTTACTGAGCAGCTCTTCTTTTTCTACTGATTTTAAAAAAAGGTTCACTGCAGCGTTTTAGACTATTCCTTGTCTAAAGATGCATTGCCAGGGAAGAGCAGTTTCCCTTGAAATTCTGTGTGACACTTTGTAAATTCAGAGATAATGGAAAAGCCAAAATGTAAACACAAAAACTTCACTCTCAATAACCTGGCTCTTTTTCTATGTAAATAAGGTCTCTCAATTTTTCTCTCCATAGGATGAACTGAACGGTTCTATTTAACCTTTTTAATTTATGCTAAATTTACTCTAATGGCACGGCCACCTCTCATTTAGTTGTGCCAGTTAAGAGTAGTATTGGCAGGCCGGGCGCGGTGGCTCAAGCCTGTAATCCCAGCACTTTGGGAGGCCGAGGCGGGTGGATCACGAGGTCAAGAGATCGAGACCATCCTGGTCAACACGGTGAAACCCCGTCTCTACTAAAACTACAAAAAATTAGCTGGGCATGGTGGCGCGTGCCTGTAATCCCAGCTACTCAGGAGGCTGAGGCAGGAGAATTGCCTGAACCCAGGAGGCGGAGGTTGCGGTGAGCCGA
>NW_022437076.1:2283673-2286919 GCF_009761245.1 Sapajus apella
ACCCGAGGCGGCGGCGTTTGGGGGGGCCCGAGCCCGCCCCTTTACACCCCACCGGGGAAAAAAAGAAAAAAACCCCCTCAAAAAAAAAAAAAAAAAAAAAAAAGAGTAGTATTGGCAGCAGTCAGTTGAATCAGTGTGTAATGTGCCCATTTGAGTTAGGACCTTGGAAGACGCAGCAGGAACGTGAACTCAGCAGCTGGAGAAGGCAGAGGCAGGGTGGCAGGTGGGACGCTCTCCCAGCTGTGCGTGCCATTTTTGTTCTTGGGGCATGCTAGGAGATTTTTTTGAGTTGCCTTTGTGTGCTGCAGGTACTCTTGGGGAGCTGCCCAGATGAGGCTGACTTCTGCCTTTTGGAGCCGATCACAAAGGCAAAGTCAGATTCCATAAATCTATTATTTCACAAAATGAGGCGTATTTTACAGTTTTCACATTCTTCAGCTTCATAAACGTTTGTGCAGAGTGGTGGGCAAGTAAGACTTTTACGGTATGCATTTCTTATTTTCTGCTTGAGAGACATGCTCATTTCCCCTCCTTTCCTTTTAATCTTCCTGTTTCCTTGACACACCTGCTTCTGAACCCCATTCTCGTCTCTCCCCGCTGTGACAGTTCACCAGCACTTCACGGTACCCGAGACTCTTTCAACTTGTATTTTCCACCAACTGTCAGTTGCAAAATAAGGTTGCTTTGTTTGGGAGGGATAGGGTAGAATCCTTTCTGAACATCTCCTGTTCCTTTGAAGCAGGGGCACTTCAGAGACAATTGAACTGCTTTTAGGTTTTTCTTACCACCCAGCTTTTTCTTCTGATTGATCCTGCCGTGAACACACGGTTCTGTTGATGAAATCGATTTGTTGCTATGGAAATAGTGGTAATGTCACAGATTCAACCCAGTGACTTTACTGCAGGTTGCTGCAGGAGAAATGGGCAAGGCTTTAGGGGAGGGCCTCATTAAAACTGAAGGCTATCAATTATAAGCAGGTGAAAGGTAAATGGAGCCAACCTTTTGTGTAATGAAAACAAAAAGTGAACCCCTAGCAAATTCACTGCCTGCAGTTGAATGCCTCAGCAGGAATTCTAAGCCATGGGAGTCTTTGACAAAATAAAAAAAGCACTCTTTCCCAGAGCATGTCTTCTACCCGAGTTTAAATCTCTTAACCCAAATCTTGTGCACTAACATGGGCTTTCCCCTCTGATCTTCAGGACATGGGCAGCAGCAGGTAGCTCCTCCTCCAGTTCCAGCTGCCAGCCCAGCGAGCAGCAAGCCCCAGCCACAGAATGGAAGCTCTGGAGTGGGTAAGACGCCACACAAGGACACGTGTTGACCATGTGTGTCAGACTCTTAAATAATGTTTTGAAATTGAATCTGGGACTAACGGGAGTTTTCAAAATGCCATTCATTACAGGCTGTGTTTTGCAAAGAATTAATGCTGATTCATATTGTATAGTATGTGACTGAAAAAATGACTAAAGATTATCTTTTTGTTTGTTTTTCTGAGGCAGGGTCTCGCTCTGTCACCCAGGCTGGATGGAATGCGGCGGTACCATCACAGCGCGCTGCAGCCTTAACCTCCCCAGTAGCTGGTGCTATAGGCACATGCCACCATGCCTGGCTAATTGTTTTGTGTGGAAATGGCATCTTACTATGTTGCCCTGGCTGGTCTGAAACTCCTGGCCTCAAGCAGTCCTCTGTCCTCAGCCTCCCAAAGTGCTGGGATTACAGGCGTGGGCCACGGTATCCAGCCAAAGATTGTCTTTTAAAGATACTTAATGTCTTGCTGGGCGCGGTGGCTCAAGCCTGTAATCCCAGCACTTTGGGAGGCTGAGGCGGGTGGATCACGAGGTCAAGAGATCGAGACCATCCTGGTCAACATGGTGAAACCCCGTCTCTACTAAAAATACAAAACATTAGCTGGGCATGGTGGCGCGTGCCTGTAATCCCAGCTACTCAGGAGGTTGAGGCAGGAGAATTGCCTGAACCCAGGAGGCGGAGGTTGCGGTGAGCCGAGATCACGCCATTGCACTCCAGCCTGGGTAACAAGAGTGAAACTCCATCTCAAAAAAAAAAAAAAAAAGATACTTAATGTCTTTTAAAGACACGTCAGCCTTTTTAAAAAATCAAAATGCTCTATTCTTCTCTGTTAGTAGTTTATCAGGTAGTTTCTTAGTTTTTCTCATCTTCGGGTTTGATGCCCCCCGACTTTGTGTACATTTGCATTCCCTTTAGGTTCTCGCCTTGTTACATCTGGCTCACCTCTCCAGCTGTCCCGCTGGGGGCCCTCATGGGCGTTTCTCGTTTGCTTGAAGACAGTATCGTTTCTGTTGGTCATAGGTTCTGCTCCTGAGTCTTGTGGATGAGAAATCGTTTTTACCCTTCTCTGCAGCAGGTCCCAGGCGGCCCTAATGGAACCCTTTTGTTTACTTTCTGGCCTAAAGTAAGGGAACCTTTTGATCTGGGAAGTCACCGTTGAAAATTTTGATTTGTAGAATGTGGTTGGATTTATTTTTAGAGGTCCCTTTTTTCTGTCACAGCTTCACATACACCTCCTGTCCTCCCCTCAACTATTAGTTTCTATTTTTCAGTGCTAAGATTCTAAGAAAAGCAAGGTTAAGACGTCACTAATGTTTCTGTGAAATTTTCAGGACTTTTCCGCCATTGGTCTTAGTTTTTTTAAATCTACCTTGCAGTATCTCTCTCTCTCTCTCACCCCCTCCCTCCCCCTTTATAAATGGATCTATTTATACACAACTCTCAAATTATATACTGTTGGCCGGGCACGGTGGCTCACGCCTGTAATCCCAGCACTGTGGGAGGCTGAGGTGGGTGGATCACTTGAGGTCAGGAGTTTGAGATCAGCCTGGCCAACATGGTGAAACCCCATCTCTACTAAAAATACAAAAATGAAGCAGGCATGATGGCGTGTGCCTGTAATTCCAGCTACTCGGGAGGCTGAGGCATGAGAATCATTTGAACCCAGGAGGCACAGGTTGCAGTGAGCCGAGTTTGCGCCCATGCCCTCTAGCCTGGGCAACAGAGCAAGACTCTGTCTCAAAAAGAAAAAGATAGATACTGTTGAAGAGAGTGGTGAAACAGACGCTCTAAAGTGGTAAATAATCACTTCCTTAGGCTGATATATAAACAGTACATTATTCATCTCCCTCCCTCCACAGAATTATGTTTCTGGTTGTCTAGCTTTGCCTTATATTAAAATTTATTTTTATTTTTATTTTTATTTTTTTATTTATTTAT
>NW_022437076.1:2287019-2308683 GCF_009761245.1 Sapajus apella
TTTATTTTATTTTTTTTTTGAGACGGAGTCTCGCTCTTGTTACCCAGGCTGGAGTGCAATGGCGCGATCTCGGCTCACCGCAACCTCCGCCTCCTGGGTTCAGGCAATTCTCCTGCCTCAGCCTCCTGAGTAGCTGGGATTACAGGCACACACCACCATGCCCAGCTAATTTTTTGTATTTTTAGTAGAGACGGGGTTTCACCATGTTGACCAGGATGGTCTCGATCTCCTGACCTCGTGATCCACCCACCTCGGCCTCCCAAAGTGCTGGGATTACAGGCTTGAGCCACCGCGCCCGGCCTTAAAATTTATTTTTAAAAGTTGGGGCTGGGCGCAGTGGCTCACACCTGTAATCCTAGCACTTTGGGAGGCCAGGGCAGGAGGGTTACTTGAGCCCAGGAGTTTGACACCAGCGTGGACAACAGAGACCCCATCTCTATAAGAAAAAATTGTTCAAGCATTAGCTGGAAATGGGGGTGCCTGCCTATAGTCCCAGCTACTCAGAAGCAGAGGTGGGAGAATCGTTTGAGCTCCGGAGTTTGAGGCTGCAGTGAGCTATGGTCATGCCACTGCACGCCAGCCTGGGGTACAGAGCAAGACCTTGTCTCAAAAAAATGAAAGTCAGTGAATGTACCTAAACTACGTAGTGAAAGAAAATGAACTGGATTTGTACTGAGGGGAAGCTACCCAGCATGAAAAAAATTGGATGAATGAATGGCTGCCTGTGTGTGTTTTATAAAATTATATATTATGTATGAGTTTACACACATACTCTACAAAGACATGTGTTTCCGTACACAGTCTTGAGGTAATTACTGTTGTGTGTGTAATGACCTCTCTCCACTCCCCAGTTAGAGAATTTTAGGATCTGGAACATGCCTGTGGATGTTTTTTACTGATGACTATGAATGCCTCGAAGGGTGTGGTACAGGCTGTGGAAACTCAGTAAATAAATACTGGTTAGATGGTGTATCGATACTTTCAGCCAAATTCTATTCCGAAGAGATGTTTTCATATAGAGGGCATGAAGTCACGCAACTGAATTGTATTTTCTGAATTTGGAGGTTGAAGTTTTGCAGCTACACGGTGCGTATAGCAGAACTCACCTGCTCAAACGCTCCAATTCCCGGTTCTTTCCCAGTGCGGGGCAGCTGCTTAGATTTGGATAAGGAGGCAGAAGGGCCTTCGTGGTCACCCGCTTACGTGTCTTGACCAAAAACTGACTCTTGCCCTTTGCACCCGACTAGACCCAGCCTCACGGGCTCTGTGCTAGCCTCTGGTCATCTGGTCGTGCTGAGGCCTGGGAGCTGCCTGGGGATTTGGAGGCGATCTCTTTGTGATAGACCCCTCACGTCCTGTCCTGTCCCCCTACTTTTCTTCCCATGTGACGAGTGCCTTGCTGTCAGTTTCACCAGTTAAGAAAGTTGATTTTCTTCTTCTGACCTGTTACCTTGCCCGTTGAGGCAAGAGAAGTGTTTAGGAGGGCAGCCTTCAGAAAGAGCAGTGTCTGGATTCATTACCGCTATTACCTTGACCTTGGGGCTGACGTGAGCAAATGTAACAGTGAACTTCTGTGTGCACAGCCTTCATTCTAGATTGCTTTTCTAGCCTCCAGCCTCCGTCTCTATTTGATCTGCATATCTCTTGCATACTAAAAAGGAAAAGCTTTGCCTGTCATGTTGTATAATTTCACTGGTGGCACCTCAGTAATTTAGAGTTATTGTACAGTTTACTATAAAAAAGTTAAGTAGAATAATGATATTCCTTTTCGTTTGTGTTTGTTTTTAAAGGTTCCACTGTTCCTAAGGCTTATGGTGCGTCAAAGACATTTGGAAAAGCTGGAGGTCCCAGCCTGTCCAGCACTTCCGGGGGAACACAGGCCAAAGTGGTGCCCATTGCCAGCCTCACCCCTTACCAGTCCAAGTGAGTTGTTGCATAGGATAAGGTCCAGGTGTACGTATAAAATAGAGAAGTCACTATGGACTCTTGAGTTTATTCATGTGTGATCCTCAGGGCCACCTCCAAATAGAATGAGTTTACTCTTTTTCTTTCTTTTTTCTTTTTCTCTTTTTTTTTTTTTTTTTTGAGACAGTCTCTCTTCTTCCCCCAGGCTGGAGTGAGTGCAGTGGTGCAATCTCAGCTCACTATAACCCCCACCTGCTGGGATCAAGTGGTCCTCCTGCCTCAGCCTCCTGAGTAGCTGGATTACAGGCGCCCACCACCATGCCCAGCTAATTTTTTTGTATTTTAGTAGAGACAGGATTTCACCATCTTGGCCAGGCTGGTCTTGAGCTCCTGACCTCATGATCCACCCGCCTCAGCCTCCCAAAGTGCTGGGATGACAGGTGTGAGCCACAGCGCCTGGCCTGGGTTTAGTCTCTTTGTTTCATGAGGAGGAGAGGGGTACAGATTGTGGTAACCCTTTAACTCTCTTACTGGAAAGTAGAGCAAAAATAGCAATCTACCATGGCCTGTGGGGTTTCATTCAATTTGAAAGAATTTCAAATTAAAAATATTGAAATTTGAAATTAAAAATTATCAATTTAATCAGTTGATAGTCTTATGAGTAAAAATAAATGTATCTGAAGGCCTTTCATCTTCTATAAACAGGTGACTTCGCCTTTGGTTTAGTTGGCTAAAATAATCTGCACTATTTGTAGTAACCGCATTAACATATACCCCGAACGTATATTTCTTTCATATGACTTTTTTACACTAAAAATTAATTTTAAGCTGGGCACTTTGGGAGGCCGAGGTGGGCGGATCAACTGAGTTTGGGAGTTCGAGACCAGCCTGGCCAACACAACGAAACCCCGTCTCTACTAAAAATACAGAAATTAGCCAGGTGTGGTGGTGCATACCTTGTAATCCCAGCTACTCGGGAGGCTGAGGCAGAAGACTTGCTTGAACCCAGGAGATACAGGTTGTGGTGAGCTGAGATTGCGCCACTGCACTCCAGCCTGGGCGACAGTGAGACTCCTTCTCAATAAATAAAATAATTTGCATAGTTAAAAATTAGAGTTCTTTTTTTCAGAATTCTTTCAGATATGTTTCTATTCCTCAATACTTTGTAATGTAGGAAAGAGATTCCTCCCTGTGAAATGAGGTGCCTATGTGCCTGGTTCAGGTGTTCAGGAGGGCACCGGAAGCGGGGCTCAGATTTTTCGGCCTCCTCTCAGCGCCTCTCTGTAAGGTCCTGCTGCCGCAGTGTGTTTCCCGGATGGCCCGCCGACGTGATGTATTTATCTTCCATGTGTGTGAGAAATGGGACAGAAGTTTGACACCAGTTATATCAGTTCCCATAATTGAAAACTCTGGTAAAATATAATTGCCGGTGTTACTGTATTTTCTAGCTTAGAACCTTTCATTAACGGGATATTGCTGCCTTGGAGATGCTTTTTGGAGAAGGGAGAGAGTTTATAAATTTACTTGTTTGACAGGAGAATGAGTTAGTGTTAAATCACCTTGCATGTTTTACTATTTGCTTATTCTGTAAACTGTCAAACCCATGTGTCATCTTTGGGTTTTAATTAGCTGGATTAAAATACAGGTTGGAAAATGGAATCTGTGTAAGATGAGAAAGGCTGTAGGAAGATGATTTCTCACTTGATCTTTTCCAAGTAAGACTCCAAACACTAATATAATGGATTTGGTTTTTAGGTGGACGATTTGTGCTCGTGTCACCAACAAAAGTCAGATCCGTACCTGGAGCAACTCCCGAGGGGAAGGGAAGCTGTTCTCTCTAGAGCTAGTTGATGAAAGTGTGAGTATTTGCCAAGCAGGGAAGTGAGAGTCGTGGACTCTGAGAAACAAAAGCCTCAGCTCTGTGGGCCGAAGGGGCGAAGAAGAACAGTAGGCCAGAGAGAAGCGCGACTGTTTTGTGCTTCTCCCTCTGACCTGGTCCTTTAATGCTGTCTGGAGTGGAGGATTAAAGGTCATAAATAAATCTTTGATCTTAAATGACAGTGTTTGTAGCAGTAGAAAGTAGTTTTCTAAATGTGTAAGTAGCCCCTTGGGCAGGAGAAACTGGAGACAGTCTGATTTGCTGGCAGGCTCCGTCGAGGCCCTGGGAGGTGATACCTGCTGATGGGCAGAGTGGAGCTTCCGTCACAGCAAAAGGCACACAGTTGTGACCTTGAAACGGGAGTGGTTTTGTGGGAAATGGGTTCTGACTGTGCAGATTCTCTTACTTGCTTTATTTAAACTAAACAAAACCATGACAATGAGATAGAATTCTTATGCCATAGAATCATGACAGTCTTGATAGCTGTTAATCTGTCCCTTTCAGGAGTTTTAGACCAGCCTGTCCAACATAGTGAAACTCCATCTGTACTAAAAATGCAAAAACTGTCTGGGCGCGCTGGCTCCTGCCTGTAATCCCAACACTTTGGGAGGCCGAGGCGGGCAGATTACTTGGGGTCAGGAGGTCGAGACCAGCCTGGTCAACATAGTGAAACCCCATCTGTACTAAAAATATAAAAATTAGCTGGGCTTTGTGGTGCATGCCTGTAGTCCCAGCTACCTGGGAGGCTGAGGTAGAAGAATCACTTGAATCCAGGAGGCAGAGGTTGCAGCAAGCTGAGATTGCACCACCGCACTCCAACCTGGGCAACAGAGCAAGACTCCATCTCAAAAAAAAATAGAAATAATAACATAATGATTTCTAAAATGTACTTGCAGCGTTCCTTTCAAACTGCCACATATTTCCTATTTGTTCAAACTCCCAAAGGCGGAGGAAAAAAATAGATTTTTTTGGGGTGGGGGGAATGATGGTATAACACCCAAAATGTTTGACTGTGTGGTGGCAGAATCAATATTAGAACCTATTATTATTATTTTTTTTAATGAATTACTGCTCTAATGTATGATGGTTGGCTACAATTTCAGCCATTTAAGTTTCTTGTCCACCTGTAGCATTTTGGCTGACAGAAAAGCAAAAGTGAAAATCAGATCACAAGCAACTTGAAACCATGACTTATTGTGACATTTGTGGCAGTGGCTCCCGAGCATGGAGTGTTTGTCACTGAGAAGGCACCGGGGGAGTGGGAGTCATCTTGGCAGCACCGTGCTGTGGGCTCCGGTTGTGTCGCTCAGTGGTCAGCGTGGTTTTGTTTTTATTGACAGAATACTCCGCTCAACATTGGCCTTTCGTTCAGTTCTCAGTGTCTCACTGAGGTTAATGCAGCATTATTATGGGACCAGCAATTGAAATTCTCATTTTTCAGTGGGCTAATGACTTGAATGTGTGACAGAAAAATGCGGGTTTCTGGGGTGTCTGGAGCCTTCTCTGGGTCCCCTTTGTGCCTCACTGCTCTAAAGATGTCATTTTGATGCTGAGGTGGCCTGTGTTTCACTGGTCAGGCGTGAACTTGAATCCCACAGTCCTAACTGCTCTCACGTGCTTCCACAGGGTGAAATCAGAGCTACAGCTTTCAATGAGCAAGTGGACAAGTTCTTTCCCCTCATTGAAGTGAACAAGGTATGGTAGTGTTGGCTTTGGGGCCGACACTCACTGAGGATGAGAGGACTCTGGTCCAGTGGAGGGTTGTGTGGTGGCAAACCAGGGTTTCTTGTCCAATTTGATGACAGTCTCAAGTTCTGTGGCTTGGCCTCCTTTGCAGGTATATTATTTCTCAAAAGGCACCCTGAAGATTGCTAACAAACAATTCACAGCTGTTAAAAATGACTATGAGATGACCTTCAATAATGAGACTTCCGTCATGCCCTGTGAAGATGATCGTCACTTGCCTACTGTTCAGTTTGATTTCACAGGGATTGATAACCTAGAGAACAAGTCTAAAGACTCACTTGTTGGTAAGTTGGTGCATGGGAAGGAACAGCAGTGATGAGTGGTTTTCTGTACAGCGTGGGGGGGGGGCGGTGTTCCTGTGCAGCGGGGGGGGGCGGTGTCCTGTGCAGCGTGGGGGGGCAGTGTTCCTATGCAGTGTCCTGTGCGGTGTCCAGGACAGTGTCAGACCCCAGTGCCTGCCATTAACTCTCCGATCCCATTTAGCGGGAGCCCTGACGGTCTCCTGCTAACGCATTGTGCGTGTGTTTCAGACATAATTGGGATCTGCAAGAGCTATGAAGATGCCATTAAAATCACAGTGAGGTCTAACAACAGAGAGGTTGCTAAGAGGAATATCTACTTGATGGACACGTCGGGGAAGGTGGTGACTGCTACGCTGTGGGGGGAAGATGTAAGTGTGAGGGTGGGGCCGTCAGCGCGCACTGGAGGAGCTCCCGGCCGAGCGGGCGGTCTTGTCCTATGAGTTGGGGGCTTTGGCCGTGTAGATGGGAAGGGCTGTGCTATCTGGCAAATATTTGAAGTCGTTTATCTTCTGTGAGATTTGCTGTGATTCAAGCTTTATAGAGGCAAGCACTGTTCCCCCTAACTCTGGGAAAGTAGTGCTAGTTTGATGTGTCTCTAAGAAGATCCTTACGTGTGGCGTCTGTCTTGTATAGATTCCATGTACATTGATTACATTCACTCACTATCCACTGTTTGCCTTGTTTTCTATGAAAACCTTCTGTGTTCTTCCTGCTAGTGACACTTGTGTATGTCTGGTGTTTCTTCTACAGGCTGATAAATTTGATGGTTCCAGACAGCCCGTGCTGGCTATCAAAGGAGCCAGAGTCTCTGATTTCGGTGGACGGAGCCTCTCCGTGCTGTCTTCCAGCACAATCATCGTCAATCCTGACATCCCAGAGGCCTATAAGCTTCGTGGATGGTAGGTTTCGTGGGGCGAAACAAAGTGCTGTTTGAGGCTGGGTTTGAGGAGAGCTGGTTGCCGTGTGTGAGCCTCCGCCAAGCAGAAGCCTTCCTTAGGGAAGTGAGTGGTGCACTCGTTTCTCGGAGGCGTTTTGTCTTCTGAGGGGATGGCTTTAAAACCCTTGAGCTGACAAACCTGGAATCCCATGACAAACCAGAGAGTCCCAGGAGGGGACGAGAATGTGGTGCTGCCTGTTGGCCTCGATCCTGCCGCGGAGTGCCCGGCAGCCTTCAGCGGCAGGTGCGGAGGCGTCTTTCTTCCCAGGGTTCAGGCCGCGGGCCTCTGTGGCGTGGGGGGAGCATGTGCTTTCTTTTTCTGTCGAGCCTTTGGTGCCGATCTCATCTTCCAGTGTGTATTCACTGGACTCTGATAAAGTGTGGTGAGAACAATGGGCTTTTTGTTAGGATTAGATTGTTATTCCCATAGCACTCAGGGGATGAGGAGAGGCTGTTAAAATCTCCTCACTGTCTCTAGCCTTTTAGGACATTAAAACTCGGTCTTAAAAGAGTACTTGAAACCGAAACACAGTATGCAAGGATTGATGTGGTCAGGAAGGCGCTTTCACTAGCCCGGCTGGAATAACTCCTGTAGCTCTAGTCACGGGGCAGCGTGTGGGTTTCCAGCTGTGTCTTAGGATTTAAGCAGCTACAGAAAGAGCTCATTTTACATGCTCCTCCTCTGCTTGGAGTCATGTGAACCAGTGGCACTGGCGTTTGCCCAGTTTCATGAAGCATGTTCTGGAATGTTCATGTCACATAAGCCACCCTCGTGAGCATGGTCCACACATCTCTACTGAACTGCTGTGGTAGCTGGCATTGCAGAAGGCGGGGCCCAGTCTGACCAGAAATAGCTGCAGATTGCTTTGTTCTTACTGCTTGATTTCCTTTCAGGCTCTGGAGCTCGGCCCCAGGTTAATTGCATTCCCACATGAAGGTCTTCATATTTTACTTGTCAATAACCATGATCCCAGTCAACATAAGGAGCACGGCTGTCCCCAGAATCGAATAACCTGGCACTGATCAAAGGACTGCTCAGTGCGCACACTCTACGTGGGCAGGGATTAGAGGTGTTTAGATCTTGGCTGTGACCGTGCAGGATTTTGATCGGGGTCGCCTGTCTCCTTGCTCTGTTGACTCCTGATGAGTGGTCTTCGGTGGCAGTTGTTCCTTGGAGTCTTTGAAACCGTAAACTGGTGTAGCTAGTGGTGGTGAAACAGACGTGCGGCCCTTGCTGTGCCCTGTGGGGGATTTAGGCGCTTACCTGACAGGAGAAGGCGGCTGTCCGCAGCATAGGATGACATCCATTCTTGAGATGGTCTCTTCGTGAGGAACCGGTTCCTCGTGGGGCGAGCTCCTAGTTACACACCTTTGGCGGGTGCTTGGCCTGCCTCTAGTCTCAGGCTGGCTCCTCCCTGTGCCGCTGTGTTCCTGAGCCGCTTTCTCCTTGGCCTCGTTTCCTTCATATCAGTTGTTACGTGATCAAGAAGCACCATCAATTTGAATAATTAATACAAATTAATTTAACCTCCATATGGGCAAAAGTAAATCTGCAAGACAAAGGATAATGCCTTCTGATAAATTGCTCTGGGTTATAAAATCTCTTGGGCCAGGCTCGGTGGCTCATGCCTGTAATCCCAGCACTTTGGGAGGCCAAGGTGAGCAATTGCTTGAGGCCAGGAGTTCAAGACAAGCCTGGCCAACATGGTGAAACCTCATCTCTACAAAAAATACAAAAATCAGCCGGGCGTGGTGGTGCGTGCCTGTAGTCCCAGCTACTTGGGAGGCTGAGGCACGAGAATGGCTTGCCAGGAGGTGGAGGTTGCAGTGGGCCAAGTCGGTGCCAGTGCACTTCATCCTGAGTGACACAGCAAGACTGTCTCAAAAACAACAAAATCACCACTTTTGGCCTCTGTATCGGGCATGGGAAGCCTTTTATGGAAACCTTTTTTGCTAGGCTATCACAGTATACAGTATTGACTGTCCCTTTCCGTACTGATACATTCGGTGGTGATCAAAACGCAGCTGCCTGCTGCGAATGAGCATTGGTAGCCCAAAGGACTACACCAGACAGCTACTTTCTAGCTTACTGGTTGTTGACTTTCCCAGATTCTGATTTTAGGCCTGGGGTGGTCCGGCTAACTGAAGAAGATTCTTTGGTACTTTGGCACTGATTCCCTTCACCACTGGGGGGCATCAAAGCAACTGAGATTAGAAGAAAGGTCATTCAGTTTCTTCAGCTCACTTTGGGCCGGGAGCACTGCCTCACCCCCGTAATCCCAGCACTTCGGGAGGCCGAGGGAGGAGGATCGCCTGAGTCCAGGAGTTTGAGACCTGCCTGATCAACATAGCAAGACCCTATCTCTAAAAATAAAGAATTTTTTTAATGGGCCTGGGCATGGTGGCATGTACCTGTAGTCCCAGCTACTTAGTGGGGCTGAGATGGGAGGATCACTTGAGCTCAGGAGGTCACAGCTGCCGTGAGCCATGATTGCATCATTGCACTCCAGCTTGGGTGACAGAGTGAATCTGTCACAGATTGTTTTTTTTAATTTAAAAATGTAAAAAAGCATATAATTCCGAAGATACTAAGTTCAGCCAATATGACCGTGTGCTATGTGAAAGTTGGATGGGTGGTGGGAAACCTGTGCCTGGCATGCAGAAACGGGTCACGCGTCGAGAAGTGTATCAAGTGCTCGTCATCATTCTTTGTTCATGTTTTCAGGTTTGACTCAGAAGGACAAGCCTTAGATGGCGTTTCCATCTCTGACCTAAAGAGCGGTGGACTTGGAGGGAGTAACACCAACTGGAAAACCTTGTATGAGGTCAAATCAGAGAACCTGGGCCAAGGCGACAAGGTAGCCAGCACCCCTGACCTTTTCCACAAAGCCTGGGAAGGGTACAGAAGGGTGCATTGAGAAACTCGGGTGCTGACAGCAGCTGTTGGAGCTGTACCTGGGGCTGTGACCTGGGCATGCCATGGGGGCTGAGAATCACGGCCAGTGTGAAGTAGCCAGGTGTGCTCATGGGAGTGTGTTTTAACCCTCGGGGGACGTGAGGCAGGAAAGTGTGAAGAACTCTTAGACTAAGAGTTAATTCCCAGAGGGAGCTTGACGAGGGAGTGACAGTCGGCTTTGTGGTGTAATATTAACTGCCTTTGGGTCCATGTTTCTTTTCTGTAATCATTCCTGCAAATTAAAGTGCCCACATATCAGAAAGATGTTTTTTGAGATGAGCATTCGTCTGGCTCAGTGTCTGACATTAGGCAGTTTCGCAGGTGCTGTCCCTGACTAGAATACAGCGTATTGACCTCTCCTAGGCTGAGGGTTGCCTGCACTCCCTGACAGGATGGGCCCTGATATTTGACTTTTAGTTGCAGCTTTCCTTTCTGTGTTTGTATTTAATGATCCTCCTCCTATCTTGATCTAAACCTGTATTCTGCCAGCAGTTCAATATTTAAATCATTTGTTTCTCCTTTATGCCCCCTAAAATAGCAATTCCTGCTCTTGTACTTTCATAACACGCAGTGTAGGTTTCATACCTGCTGCCTTGTTTTCACTGTGTACCCGGATCCATCACTGTCAGCAGCAGCAGCTCTTACAGTGCTGTTACAGACCATCTCGAGAATTGAACACTGGATGGTCCGCGTTGTCCCGTCACAGGAACGCCCACTCTCAGTTCTTTGTAATCCCAGCTACTCCAGAGGCAGGGACAAGTGGATTGCCTGAGCCCAGGCAGTCAACTGAGCAACATGGGAGACCCCTTCTCTTTAAAAAAAGCAAAAACTTTATTGCTAAAAAATGCTAACAGTCATCTGAACCTTCAGTAAGTCATAATCATCTTGCTGGTGGAGGGTTTTGTTTCAATGTTGATCACAGTGATGGTTGCTGAACACTGGGTTGTCTTTGGCAGTTTCTTAAGACAGCAGTGAAATTTGCCACCCTGGGTGCTCTCCTTTCACAGACGATTTCTCCATAGGACGCGATGCTCTTGGACAGCATTCTGCCCACAATAGAACTTTTTTGAAAATTGCAGTCTGTCCCTCTCAAGTCCTGTCACTGCTGTATCAACTAAACTTATTTGATATTCTAAATCCTTTGTTGTCATTTCAACAGTTGTCACAGCATCCTCACCAGGAAGAGATTTCCTCTCAAGAAACCACTTTCGGCCGGGCGTGGTGGCTCACACCTGTAATCCCAGCACTTTGGGAGGCCGAGGCAGGTGGATCACAAGGTCAAGAGATAGAGACCATCCTGGTCAACATAGTGAAACCCCGTCTCTACTAAAAATACAAAAAATTAGCTGGGCATGGTGGTGCATGCCTGTAATCCCAGCAACTCAGGAGGCTGAGGCAGGAGAATTGCCTGAACCCAGGGTCTCCTTCTGTCACCCAGGCTGGAGTGCAGTGACAGCTCACTGCAGTCTCAACCTCCCTGGGCTCCCAAGCTGGGACTACAGGTGCTACCACACCTGGCTAATTATTGCATTTTTTGTAGAGATAGTGTTTTGCCATGTTGCCCAGGCTGGTCTCAAACTTCTGGGCTCAAGGAATCTCCCTGCCTCAGCCTCCCAAAGTTCAGGGGTTACAGGTGTGAGCCACTGCCCAGCCGAATGTTCTTAATGGCATCTGAAATGGTGAATCCTTTTTAGGTTTTCAATTTACTTTGCCTAAGTCCATCAGAGGAATCACTATGGCAGCTATCGCCTTATGAAATGTCTCTGAAACTTAAAAGTCAAAATTGCTCCTTGATCTACATGGGCTGCAGAATAGATGTTGTTATCAAGCATGAAGACAGTATTCATCTCCTTGTACTTTGCATCTCCATTAGAGCTCTCGGGTGAACAGGTGCATTCACTAAGACAGTATTCATCTCCTTGTACTGTACATCTCCATTAGAGCTCTCAGGTGAACAGGTGCATACATGATGACAGTATTCATCTTCTTGTACTGTACATCTCCATTAGAGCCCTCAGGTGAACAGGTGCATTCATGAAGACAGTATTCATCTCCTTGTACTGTACATCTCCATGAGAGCCCTCAGGTGAACAGGTGCATTCATGAGGACAGTATTCATCTCCTTGTACTGTACATTTTCATTAGAGCTCGCGGGTGAACAGGTACATTCATGGAGACAGTATTCATCTCCTTGTACTGTACATCTCCATTAGTGCTCTGAGGTGAACAAGTGCATTTATGGAGACAGTATTCATCTCCTTGTACTGTACATCCCCATTAGAGCTCTTGGTTCAACAGGTGCATTCATGAAGACAGTATTCATCTCTTTGTACTGTATATCTCCATTAGAGCTCTCGGTTCAACAGGTGCATTCATGAAGACAGTATTCATCTCCTTGTACTGTACATCTCCATTAGAGCTCTCGGTTGAATAGGTGCATTGCCAATGAGCAGTAATATTTTGAAAGGATTTTTTTTTTTTTCTGAGCAGTAGGTCTCAACAATGGGCTTAAAATATTCAATAAACTACACTATATTTAAAAAAAAAAAAAACACTATAAATAGATGTGCTGTCATCCAAGCCTTGATGTTCTATTTATAAAGCAGAGGCAAAGTAGATTTAGCATAATTCTTAAGCGCCCCAGGATTTTTGACATGGTCAATGAGCATTGCCTCTACCGTCTAGTCACCAGCTGCATTCACTCCTAAGAAGAGAGTCAGCCTGTCCTCTGAAGCTTTGAAGCCAGACATTGACCTCTCCTCTCTAGGATGAATGTCCTTGATGGCATCTTCTTCCAGAAGAAGGCTATTTGTCTACATTGGAAATCTGTTGTTCAGTGCAGCCAACATCAGTATCTTAGCTAGATCTTCTGGAGATGCTGCAGCTTCTCCATTAGCACTTGCTGCTTCACCTTGCCCTTTTGTTATGGAAATGGTTTCTTTCCTTCAGCCTCATGAACCAACCTCTGCCAGCTTCCAGCTTTTCTTCTGTGCTTTTTTTTTATTTTTTATTTTTTTACAGAGTCTCACTCTGGAGTGCAGTGGTGCAGTCACGGCTCACCTCAGCCTCTGGAGTAGCTGGGACTACAGGTGCACACCACCATGTCCTGACAATTTTTTGTAGAGACTGAGTCTTACTATGTTGCCGAGACTGGTATCGAACTCCTGGGTTTCTGCAATTCTCTGGCCTCTGCCTCCCAAAGTGCTGGGATTACAGGCATAAGCCACCACACCTGGCCTCTTCTGCAGCTTTCTCACTTCTCTCAGCCTTCATAGAATTGAAGAAAGCTAAGGCTTTGCTCTGGATTAGGCTTTGGCTTAAGAAAATGTTGTGGCTGGCTTGATCTATCCAAATCCCTAGAACTTTTTTCTATATAAGTTCCCCATCTAAGATGGGTGCAGTTAGTGGCATCCCAAAACAACTACAATAGTAATGTTAAAGATCACCATCGGCCAGGCGTAGTGGCTTACGCTGTAATCCAAGCACTTTGGAGGCCAAGGTGGGTGGATCACCTGAGGTTGGGAGTTCAAGACCAGCCTGACCAACATGATGAAACCCCGTCTTATTTTAAAATAATAAATAAATAAATAAAGATCACCATCACATAATAATAATGAAAAAGGGCCTGGCATGATGGCTCATGCCTGTAATCTGAGTACTTTGGGAGGATGAGGTGGGTAGATCACTTGAGGTCAGGAGTTCAAGACCAGGTTTGCCAACATGGCAAAACCCTGCCTCTACTAAAAAATACAAAATTATGCCGGGCGTGGTGGCTCACACCTGTAATCACAGCACTTTGGGAGGCTGAGGCAGGTGGATCACCTGAGGTCAGGAGTTCGAGACCAGCCTGGCCAACATAGTGGAATCTCGTCTCTACTAAAAATGCAAAAATAAGTGGGGCATGGTGGTGGGTACCTGTAATCCCAGCTACTTGCAGAAGAGTCACTTGAACCCAGGGGGTGGAGGTTGCAGTGAGCTGAGATTGTGCCATTGCACTCCAGCCTGGGTCACAGAGCAAGACTCTTGTCTTAAAAAAAAAAAATTGGCCGGGTATGGTAGTGCACACCTATAGTCCCAGCTACTCGGGTGGCTGAGGCAGAAGAATCACTTGAACCTGGGAGGCGGATGTGGAGGCTGCCGTGAGTCAAGGCTGTACCACTCACTGCACTTCAGCCTGGGCGACAGAGTGAAACGCCATCTCAAAGAGAAATAACAATAATGAAAAAGTTTGAAATCTTGCAAGAATTACCAAAATGTGACATAGAGACATAAAGTGAGCACACGCTACTGGGAAAACGGTGCATTTACTCGACCCAGAGGCGCTACATGCCTTTCGTTTGTAAAAAAAAAAAAAAATAAATAAATAAAAAAAATGTACTGTGAGGTGCAGTAAAGCAAAGCACCCTAGATGAGGTGTGCCTGTAGATGCCGCAGAGACCATGACCAAATGGCTTCTAAGGCCTGAAATGTTGACTGCTCGGCTTTTTACAGAAGCAGCTTGCCGACCCCTGGTCTAAACAAGGAAAAAGTGAATCTCGGCCCAGACATTCCTGCCATTGTTTTTAATGTGGGAGGAGCGGTTGGTTGTTGCTGTGCTGGGTTTTGTGGCCAGCATTCTGTATTTCCTAGATCTGTTGCCTGTGGAGGATCAGAGGATCAGGAGAAACAAGTCTTTGTCTTTCAGAGAGTCTTCAAGGGAACAGGAAAACAATTTCACTTTTAATTAACTCAGTCTAATTTAGAATTAACTCTTGTATTGTTAAGGAATTACATGCTTTAGGACTTAGTACATTCATGGGTTTTGTACTTGGCACATGTGATTTCTAAAACTGCAGAATGAATTATTCCCTGTGATCACTTTGTGATCTTGAGACTTGAAATATATAAACGCTTGGCACTGGGACGTAAGGGCAGGCTTTGAACTGCCTGTAAGCCGGTACCAAGCAGGCTGGGTGCTCTGTCTCACGCTGTTCTTATCTCCCAAAGCCGGACTACTTTAGCTCCGTGGCCACAGTGGTGTATCTTCGCAAAGAGAACTGCATGTACCAGGCCTGCCCGACTCAGGACTGCAATAAGAAAGTGATTGATCAGCAGAATGGCTTATACCGCTGTGAGAAGTGCGACACTGAATTCCCCAATTTCAAGTACCGCATGATCCTGTCGGTAAGTAGACTCGCTGGACGAGGAGCACGGTTGTTTCACGGAGTCCCTCCCGTGTGCCAGGCACTGTGGTCACCACAGTAGAAACGGTCATTCACGGTAGGAAGCCGGCAGAGCAGATGAGTCAGTGTGCAAGAGCTCATTCATCCTCTCTTAATAAGGAAGTCAAGGGCCTATCACTCAACTGACAGAGCAGTCTTTTTGCCTCCTAAGATAAGCGACTTTTTTCATGCGAGAAAGTGGTGTTGAGATACCCTAGCTGATTTCAGTCTTTTGTGCCTGTCATACATAGCGTCAGTGACACTTGCCCGCCCATAACGGCTATGAAGATAAATTAATTTGAAATGGCATTTCTAGAGAGCAGTAATTGTACTTACACAGCCAATGCCTGTATTTAGTTATTTTCGTCAGGATAATCTATTCTCTAGCTTTAGTATAGCTGACCTCAGAGGAATGTAACGGTGTGAGATTGTTGGTTTTTTGCATTGTAAGAATTGTTTCTTTCTGTTTTTAAAAAAAAAAAAAAAAAAAGAAGTTGTAAAGTTGGGTGTTTAAAGACAATTTTTTTTTTTTTTTTTTTTTTTGAGATGGAGTTTCGCTCTCGTTACCCAGGCTGGAGTGCAGTGGCGCCATCTCGGCTCACCGCAACCTCCGCCTCCTGGGTTCAGGCAATTCTCCTGCCTCAGCCTCCTGAGTAGCTGGGATTACAGGCACGCACCACCGTGCCCAGCTAATTTTTTGTATTTTTAGTAGAGACGGGGTTTCACCATGTTGACCAGGATGGTCTCGATCTCTTGACCTTGTGATCCACCCGCCTCGGCCTCCCAAAGTGCTAGGATTACAGGCGTGAGCCACTGCGCCCGGCCCAAGACACTTTTTTTAAAGAACTGGATCTCACTCTGTTGCCCAGACTAGAGTGCCTCCACCTCCCGGGCTTCAGCAGCCTCCCACCTTAGCCTCCCAAGTAGCTGGGACCACAGTGTGCACCACCACACCCAGCTAATTAAAAAATTATTTTTTTTGTAGAGACAGGGTCTCACTCTGCTGTTCAGGCTAGTCTCAAATTCCTGGCCTCAAGTCATCCTCCCACCTCAGCCTCCCAGAGTGCTGGGATTCCAAGCCTGAGCCACTGCACCCAGCCTTAAGATTTTTGTTTTGTTTTCAGTGATAGAACTAGGCGATAATAACAGTTTAGGACAACAGTTTAAGGTCTGGCGCAGTGGCTCACGCCTGCAATCTCAGCACTTTGGGAGGCCAAGGTGGGTGGATTACCTGAGGTCAGGAGTTCGAGACCAGCCTGAGCAACGTGGTGAAACCCCATCTCTTCTAAAAATACAAAAATTCTCAAGCCTGTAATCCCAGCACTTTGGGAGACCGAGGCGGGTGGACCACGAGGTCAAGAGATCGAGACCATCCTGGTCAACATGGTGAAACCCCGTCTCTACTAAAAATACAAAAAATTAGCTGGGCATGGTGGTGCCTGCCTATAATCCCAGCTACTCAGGAGGCTGAGGCAGAAGAATTGCCTGAACCCAGGAGGCGGAGGTTGCGGTGAGCCGAGATGGCGCCATTGCACTCCAGCCTGGGTAACATGAGTGAAACTCCGTCTCAATAAAAAAAAAAAAAAAAAAATACAAAAATTAGCCAGGCGTGGTGGCAGATGCCTGTAATCCCAGGTACTTGGGAGGCTGAGGCAGGAGAATCACTTGAACCTGGGAGGCGGAGGTTGCAAACAGTTTAACATTTTTCCAAAAGCTAATTTGGCAGTAATGTATCAGAAGCCTTAAAAATGTTTATATTGGCCAGGCACAGTGGCTCATGCCATAATCCCAGCCCTTTGGAAGGCTGAGGCAGGACGATTGCTTGAGGCCAGGAGTTTGATATCAGCCTGGGCAACATGGCAAGACCCTGTCTCTATAAGAAGTAAAATCAGCTGGGCATGGTGGTATGCACTTGTAGTCCCAACTACTCATGAGGCTGAGGTAGCAGAATCACGCAAGCCCAAGAGGTCAAGGCTGCAGTGAGCTGTGACGGTGGCACTGCACTCCAGCCTGGACGACAGCGTGAGACCTTGTCTCTAAAAAATAAGTAAAATAAAATGAAATGTTAGTTTAGCAGGAAAGTTCTGCATCTAGGCTCATTTTTTGTAAACTATAAACTTTTCATTGAACTACAAGGAAGAAAATTCAGCTTATTCAAGCATCAGCCTTTCTGTTAAACTACACACTGCAACCTCCCGCACACTTGTTCGATTTGATATTGATCACACGTCTGCGTCATTGTAGTTCTTGCCCTGTACACAAGATGCTCTTTGCTTCTTAGAAGGATAGCGCAGGGTACGAGAGTGCTTTTAGCTTTTATTTTGTCACCTTATTTTTCATTGTAACATTCCCTATATTAAAAGCCTTGTACTCGTGCAAAATGAAGATGTAAAATCTCTTGTTACCCAGGCTGGAGTGCAATGGCACGATCTCGGCTCACCGCAACCTCCGCCTCCCGGGTTCAGGCAATTCTCCTGCCTCAGCCTCCTGAGTTGCTGGGATTACAGGGATGTACCTCCATGCCCAGCTGATTTTTTGTATTTTTAGTAGAGACGGGGTTTCACCATGTTGACCAGGATGGTCTCGATCTCTTGACCTCGTGATCCACCCGCCTCGGCCTCCCACAGTGCTGGGATTACAGGCTTGAGCCACCGTGCCCGGCAGGAAAACGACTCTTAACTATACAAAGGCTTTTCCTTTAGCAAGTGGATTCTTTGCAATCTGTTTCCTTCCTGGACTCTCCTCTGTGTAACTTTATACCACGGTCCAGTTGGAGACACTCAATTGCTCATTTCTTTTGCAAGTTCAATTTGGTGACTGACAGAGGCCCACGTGCAGGCTCTCAAGTTGTCTGGTTGCCCAGCAGTGACAGAGCTGTCTCATAGGACTCCTCCTAGTGACTACAGAATGTACAATTTAAAATGCAGATAAATTAGCTGGGCATGGTGGCACACCTGTTGTCCCGGAATCACTTGAGCCCAGGAGGTGGAGGTTGCAGTGAGCCAAGATCACACCACTGCACTCCAGCCTGGGCATCAGAGTGAGACTCTGTCTTTTAAAAAAAAAAAAGAATAAAATAAAATGCAGAGAACTCCCCTGGTTTACTCAAAACCTTTCATGCAAAGCCCATTGCACCAGGACAGGAACTAATCTGATGTACCTAGATTCTGCTTTTTTTTTTTTTTTTTTTTTTTTTTGAGACAGAGTCTATCTCTGTCACCCAGGCTGGAGTTCAATGGCGCCATCTCGGCTCACTGCAACTTCCGCCTCCTGCGTTCAAGCAATTCTCCTGCCTCGGCCTCCTGAGTAGCAGGGATTACAGGCATGTACCACCATGCCTGGCTAATTTTTGTATTTTTAGTAGAGACGGGGTTTCACTTTCTTGGCCAGGCTTGTCTCGAACTCGTGACCTTGAGTGATCCACCCGTCTCAGCCTCCCAAAGTGCTGGGATTACAGGCCTGAGCCACCGCGCCCGGCCCTCTGCAAATTATTTTAATGAGTGGAAAAAGTACGTTAATCTCTCCCGTCTCCTTAGTGTGTCTTCTTTTTATTATTTCTTTGCTGAAATAATGTAGAATTGTGGTTTTTAGGTAAATATTGCAGATTTTCAAGAGAATCAGTGGGTGACTTGTTTCCAGGAGTCTGCTGAAGCTATCCTTGGACAAAATGCTGCCTATCTTGGAGAATTAAAAGACAAGGTCAGCCACATATTTTATTATAACTGTTGATGGTTCTCATGCTATAACACTGACCCCCTTTTTGCTGTTTTATATTTTTTAGTTTGTTTCTTTTTGGTACTGTACACAGTTTCTAAGTCTGATAATTATTCATGAGCTCATCTGATTTCATCTAATGTTGTCCATTTTGGATGTGCTTAACCATGAAATAACATGTATAAAAGTACTTTAGGGCCGGGCGCGGTGGCTCAAGCCTGTAATCCCAGCACTTTGGGAGGCCGAGGCGGGTGGATCACAAGGTCAAGAGATCGAGACCATCCTGGTCAACATGGTGAAACCCCGTCTCTACTAAAAATACAAAAAATCAGCTGGGCATGGTGGTGTGTGCCTGTAATCCCAGCTACTCAGGAGGCTGAGGCAGGAGAATTGCCTGAACCCAGGAGGCGGAGGTTGCGGTGAGCCGAGATCGCGCCATTGCACTCCAGCCTGGGTAACAAGAGCGAGACTCCGTCTCAAAAAAAAAAAAAAAAAAAAAAGTACTTTAAAACCAAAGCACTTTCTAAGTCTAAGCCTCCCATTTCTCCTGTTCCGATTAGTGCATCAGAGCTAGTGTGCCTGAGATTGCTTAGATCGGGAGGCGTCATCTGAAGTAACCTAAATTACAGGCATGCTTTTTAACACAGTAAATACCTTCCAGAGAAGTTGAGTCAGATCCTGGTTGAAATGCACATATATCAAGTTCCTGAGTCTATCCTACAAAGTAATACTAATAAATGCACATCTAAGGAGCCTGCCATTTCAGGCCATCACATGCAGTTCTGATGAAGTGACTTTCTTCCGTAACATCACTTTGTCCCTTTGGTTTTTATAAATTTGCATTTTCACACATTAGGTTTATTTAATGCACAGAATAGATTGCCATTGATGCCGAATTTAGGAAAGACAGTTGCTCAGATAAAACATAAGGAAGACCAATCAAAGCTATATTTTCTGGGCCACATAAATAGGCACCTGTCTATAGGTGGCTCTTCCCCCCGATTTCCTCCAAATTGGCTGGAATACTTGTAAAGGCCACAAAGATGAAAGGCTTTGCCATTTGTTCTGGTGTGTTTTTCTTGTTCTTTCCTGTCCTCGGTTCCGTCTGTTTGGGCTCTGCCCCAACTTTTTAAATTGTCCGTGAGATCTCTCAAAATAGTTTTAACAAATCCTGTTACAGAAATAACTGGAATCGACTTTAAAGTGTGATAGTATCTTTTGTCTGTTTTTGCCTGGTCCTCAATTTTCCTATCAGATTTTAAGGCTGGAGTCAGCCTTTCAGACTTTTTATGGACTTATATTTGACCGTTCTTACTGCCGGTGAAGGAGGACGTACAGAAACTTCCCTGAGGGACCATGAGATCTCGCAGCATGCACACCATGCCCCTCATCTTGGAAGTAAAATGGCAGCCGGCATACTTTTCTCAAGGTTTAACCCACTGTTTTGTTTTTATATCTGAAAGTCCACGGGATGCATTTGGTTTTGGTCTGGACCAAGTAAGCTTTACAGAAAAGAGTTCTGTTCAGCAAAGCTGCTTTCGTGCTGTGTGTGACTTGCAGAAATACCAGGCTGCTATCAACTATTAATTTCTTTTTTTTTTTTTTTTTTTGAGACCGAGTTTCGCTCTTGTTACCCAGGCTGGAGTGCAATGGCGCGATCTCGGCTCACCGCAACCTCCGCCTCCTGGGTTCAGGCAATTCTCCTGCCTCAGCCTCCTGAGTAGCTGGGATTACAGGCACGTGCCACCATGCCCAGCTGATTTTTTGTATTTTTAGTAGAGATGGGATTTCACCATGTTGACCAGGATGGTCTCGATCTCTTGACCTCGTGATCCACCCGCCTCGGCCTCCCAAAGTGCTGGGATTACAGGCTTGAGGCACCGCGCCCGGCTTAATTTCTTTTTTTTTTGGTCAAGGGTCTCAAGTACAAAGAACTGTGTTAATATAGTTGTTACACATTTATGTATGTATCTTTCTACAAAGTATATTCTCTGATTTCTGTTTACTAGATATCTCTCTCTTTTTAATAAAGAAGCTTAAGTTGCATGTGAAGAGTGAGAGGGCAAAGGACTGTACCTAGGCGTTCCCCAGCCTTAGTTCACTTCAGCAGTCTTCTCTGCGTGCACACCGAATCAGTAGCTAGAAATACAGAGGCCGAAAAAAATATTGTGAATTACACAATAGCTGGAACTTCTTCTGCGTGTTTTTCCTCTCTCTCTTTTTTTGTGACACAATCAAGGTCTTGCCTTACCACCTAGGTTGGATCATGGCTCACTGCTGCTTCAAACTCCTGGATTCAGACAGTCCTCCCACCTCAGTCCCAGAGCTGCTAGGACCACCGGCACATGTCACCATACCAGGCTTCTTCTTCTTATTATTATTATTATTTGGTAGAGATGGGGTCTTGCTGTGTTGCCCAGGCTGATCTTGAACTCCTGGCCTCAAGCAATCCTCCCACCTTGGTCTCCCAAAACACTGGGATTATAGGCATGCACCACCACACCTGACCTCCTCTTTTTTTTTTTTTTTTTTTTTGGAGACAGAGTCTCACTCTGTAGCCCATGCTGGAGTGCAGTGGCGCAATCTCGGCTCACTGTAGCCTCTGCCTCCCAGGTTGAAGCAATTCTTCTGCCCTCAGCCTCCCTGGTAGCTGGGATTACTGGCACCTGCCACTATGCCTGGCTAATTTTTGTATTTTTAGTAGAGCTGGGGTTTCACCATGTTGGCCAGGCTGGTCTTGAACTCCCATCCTCAAGTGATCTGCCTGCCTCAGCCTCCCAAAGTGCTGGGATTACAGGTGTGAGCCACTGTGCCCAGCCTTAAAGTCTTAGAAACTTCCTAAGAGTATTTTTAATTTTTCGTGTCTAGTAAAACATACATAACAAAACTTGCCGTTGTAACCATTTTTACATATTGGATTCAGTGGCATTAGGTACCTTCACATTACTGTGCACCTGTCGCTGCCATCCGTCTCCAGCACTTTTTTTTTTTTTTTTTTTTTTTTTTTTTTTTTTTTTTTTTTTT
>NW_022437076.1:2309083-2340955 GCF_009761245.1 Sapajus apella
TTTTTTTTTTTTTTTTTTTTTTTTTTTTTTTTTTTTTTTTTGAGACAGAGTTTCGCTCTTGTTACCCAGGCTGGAGTGCAATGGCGCGATCTCGGCTCACCGCAACCTCCGCCTCCTGGGTTCAGGCAATTCTCCTGCCTCAGCCTCCTGAGTAGCTGGGATTATAGGCACGTGCCACCATACCCAGCTAATTTTTTGTATTTTTAGTAGAGACAGGGTTTCACCATGTTGACCAGGATGGTCTCGATCTCTTGACCTTGTGATCCACCTGCCTCGGCCTCCCAAATTGCTGGGATTACAGGCTTGAGCCACCGCTCCCGGCCTCCAGCACTTTTTTTTAAGAGGCAAATTCATAGACACACACGACAGATTTGTATTTCCAAGCATGGAGGGCAGGGGAGAATGCAGACTGACTGTTGATGGCTTGGGGTTTGAAACGCTGTGCCCATTAACCAGTAGCTCCCTTTGCCTCCTCTCCTTCCCGGCCCTGGCAGCTACCATTCCTCCTTCTGTGAATTTGATTAGTGTTTTCATTTTAAATAAAATTCTACTGAAAACAGTTTTATGTAATGTTACCTGTAGATTAGTCATTCCTAATTTCAAGTGACTGGGGACAGTAATTTTCAGAAAGTCTTTTTAAAAGTCTTATCAGTATTTGCAAGTTGTCTGGTGGCTTCCCTGTGTCAAGTTTTATATTTGATTTTGCAGAATGAACAGGCGTTTGAAGAAGTTTTTCAGAATGCCAACTTCCGATCCTTCATATTCAGAGTCAGGGTCAAAGTAGAGACCTACAATGTAAGTAAGGGCCCCAGGGCTGCAGGGTTAGTGGTGGGGAGTGCTGCTTGTCCCCCACGGCAGCGTCATGACAATGTGTGCCAGACCCCAGCGTCACACTTGCCAGGAGTGAGTTACTGTGTGCGGGACCCCCTCCCCAGCAGTGAGTTACCATGAGCCCCACCCCCTCCCCAGCAGTGAGTTACCCTGCGCCCCACCCCCTCCCCGGCAGTGAGTTACCCTGCGCCCCACCCCCTCCCCAGCAGTGAGTTACCCTGTGCCCCACCCCCTCCCCGGCAGTGAGTTACAGTGCTCACTGTTTGCATGGCCCCCAGTGCTGAGCACCCTGTTAATTTTTTGTTGACTTCCTGACACAGGTACTGATATTATCCCGTTTTCAGATAAGGAAAGAGAAAGAGAGCTTAGGTTTCTTGTCTAAACAATGGCTGGAGGTGGGGAATACTATCTTGGTTTTGTTTTGTTTTTTTAATTAAATCCTGAGAATTTTTTTTTTGTCTATTCTGACAAAATAAAATTCTAACACATGTAGAGGAGTCGCCTCTTCGACTGATTTTAGACTGTGAAATAAGTATGTTAAGTATATGAGCTGGGTGTGATGGTGTGTGCCTGTGGCCCCAGCTACTTGGGAAATTGAGGCAGGAGTTCAAGGCCAGCCTGGGTAACACAGCGACACCCCGTCTCTAAATCAGTCAGTCAGTATGTGAAACAAAGACCACATGCCCATAACACCATAGAGGAATACCGTTTATTTGAGACAGAGTTTCACTCTGTTGCCCAGGCTAGACAGCAATGGGGTCATCTCAAGCAACCTCCACTTCCTGTGTTCAAGCGGTTCTCCTGCCTCAGCCTCCCGAGTAGCTGGGATTACGGGTGCTTGCCACCAGGCCCGGCTAATTTTTGTATTTTTAGTAGAGATGGGGTTTCACCGTGTTGGCCAGGCCGGTTTCGAACTCTTGACCTGCCTCGGCCTCCCAAAGTGCCGGGATTGCAGATGTGAACCACCGCGCCAGGCCTAGTTATGTAGTTACAATCAAACAGCATTTATTGAGCGCTGTTGCCAGTTACTGTTCTCCATCCTTTACATGGAATATCTCACTGGAACCTAGTAAGCCTGTACGTAGGAACTGTCGTTACCCCGTTTTACCACTGAATGCACACAGACCCAGAGGCATCAGAAAGCAGGTCGCTTGCCTGAGTCCTGTGGAGCAAGTGGCAGAGCTAAGGCCCAACCCAGGCAGTCTGACTTCAGAGCTGTGCTCTCAGTCACGCTTGCGAGTATCACTGGATTCCGTAACGGCCAAGCACGCAGTGTGAGCACCCCGAGCTCTCCCATGCAGCCCTGTTGGGCGCCGCTCCAGCTGCCTGTGAAGCCACCATTCGGTACTTGGGTGTGAACCTGCAGGAGGGAAGGGGGAGTTGCAGAAACTCCCTGCTGCTGGCAGGGTTTGCGTGCTGTTTATTACCAGACCTTAGCCTCAGTACCTGTGCTTAGACGTGCTACTATAAACAATTAAGTGAGGTCGGGATCAGATGCCACTGGGAAACAATGTCGGGAATGGGTGGGGCCAGGGGGGAGTTTTGGGGTCACTGAGCCCCATCGTGTCTGGACAAGGAAAGTGAAGGGCAGAGGTTGCCTCCCCCAGAACAGAGACGGGATGAACTCGGGCCTCCCCCTCTGCCGCATGCTATTCCTTTTACAACTCAGCTGTTCTTGAAATTAAAGTTTAGCTTTCAGAACTAGCTGTGTGGCTTTGGGCAAGTCACATATCTGGGCTGTATCCCCCTCGGTAAACCAGAGAAGCCCTCTAAAGTCCGTCTCATTGGGGTTCTAGGCTTCTGAGTGTTTGGGATGTTTCTAGGCTTCTGACTGAAGGGCCTGTGTTAAGAGGAAGGCCTGTTTGCGGTCCCGGCCCCTGACATCCAGACCTGGGCTGTCACTCACTGCAGTGACTGACCTCTGAACCCAGTGTGTCTGTGTTCCCTCCCGCTGGGCTCATTGAAGCCGTGAAACAAAAGGGGCTTCGTCGCTCCACGCCACGCTTTCATTGCTCACAGACCGCTTCTCTTTTTGAAGGACGAGTCTCGAATTAAGGCCACTGTGATGGATGTGAAGCCTGTGGACTACAGAGAGTATGGCAGAAGGCTGGTCCAGAGCATCCGGAGAAACGCATCCATGTGAGGAGAGAGTGCTGATTGGGCAGAAGCTTGCAGGCGAAGAGCCAAGTGGAATCCATTTCCTCCCGCCCCTGTGTGCCAATCCCACATTCACTACACAGCACAGAAGCTCTTTATGGTGGACTAAGCAATTTCCTCCCGTGTGTATCTCACAGCCCAGTGGTAGGCAATGGAGTGGCTGCGGTGTAGACCATCAGGCCCAGGGCATCCGCCAGCCGTGTAGTGTAGGACCAGTCACCCCCTGTCTCCAGGCCTCCGTCAGTGGTGTGAAGATTCCATTACCATCCAGCAGGAATGATGATGTCAGTAACTGACCCTCACTGTGGACGTGAAGTAAATGATGTGACTGGGTTTCTGCTTCTCCAGTGGTGACCCCCTCACACCTTGGGTTGTGTCTCACTGGGGAGAGCTGAGAAGAGGTGGTGGGACACCTGGGTGTTTCAATAAGTGTATTTTCGTAGATTCAAAGGCGCTGTCTTTCTGGAGGTGTTACCTAGTAGTTGATGCTTGGAATGGCGATAGGGTAGAATTATTAATCAAAGGCATATCTTTTATATCTGCAGAATATCCTTCCTTCAGCGTTTAATAGCCTGAGTCAGATGGGTCTGATACTAATCAGAATTGTCTCTTCTGAGGACTGCTGATAAGCACTGACTTGCCATCCCCTAGGGAAATCCAGGCAACTACAAAGCATTTCTTTAGTTTCCACTTCAATTCGAGTTGCATTTCGGCTGGTGAACGTAGACTCTTCCTACCTGTTCATAGTCCTTGCATTCGCATATTTTGTTTTCTCGACTAAAGCTATGTTCAGTGGAAAGGTTTTTGAAACCTTTTTGTTTCCCTTGCTTTGTTTTAATAAACAGTATATTCTTTGCTTGTGAATCCTACTTTCTTTGAATGCAGAGTTCCTGTAACTGGAAAGCAATTAGCCTTCATAATAAATGTTCACTTGGGGGAGATGTTAACTCATTATAAACCCGAAGGTTAGTCCAAGGCATGAAGACCATCCTTCCTGGTGTTTGCAGCCCTGAAATGCATCTTTAAAAGCATGAAAACACTAGAAACAAAAAGCCATTTCGCCCAAGGATGCTGATGATCTGGCACTTTGGGATTTTATTGATGTTTACACAGCAGTCTCACACCAACCAGGCTTTGAAATGTGCACAGACAGTGAGCTAGTAAGAAAACAGTAATTATGCTACTGGGCCCTTCAGTCAGCGAGAGCATGCTTGCTCTGTGTGTTCCTAATCATATTAATTATCTATCCGGTGGCTGCAACACACCGCCTGGCACTGGCTGCCCCACTCTCCCTCGTCCACCGGCCGCGCTGCAGCCAGTCTGCAGCCAGAGGCCCTGGCTTTTCACTGGTGCAGATGCAGCCTGGGGCGGCTGTTGGAGGTGGGGAGCGATGGCAGCCTGTCTGTTTCCTCTCTTGGCACGGGAGCCGGGTGGCCCTAAACAGCCTGACTTCCATTCCTGAGAGCAGACGCGGGGGACTCTGGCTCAGCCTCACTAATTGTTTGGACGCATTCCTTCCTGCCCTTCTCTAGTCTCAGGAGATGGTAACTGGGTCGCATTTCATTCTCTGAGGCCTCAACAGTGTTTACAGAAGTTCTTTTCTGTCTGACCTTGCTTATAAATCAGCAACTAGAAAATTACAGTCTTCAGCCCTGCTCTGGATTGACAAATTGCGGGTGGGAAGTGGTGATCCAGCTTCCAGCTGGTAACCAGTCTTTTACTCCCAGCGTCCCCTCCGTTCCCCACATGTCTGGCCACCAGCCGTGGACCAGGACGTGTCCAGGGAACGTTACACCGTCCTCGAGCTTTCTCAGTGGCCAGTGGGACGAAACCAGCACGTCTACGCGGATGGGATTAGAAATCCAGGGGCAGTGCTGGGTGAGGGCTCCCTCCAGGGAGGGTGTTTTTAACAGATTTCGCTACTAAACTTTCAGATCACCAGGAGAGGAGCAGCAGAAATTGGCTCCACTGAAGCTTTTAAGAGATTTGGGTCCCTGAGGGTTGCCTAAATAGATTCTGGCCCACAGTTCGTAGAATTCCCTTGGATACAGTTTACCTCGAAACTGTATTGTGTTGTATCTCTCATCTTTCACTTAGAGATCAGTGTTGATTTTGCGTCCACCATTACATCAGCATGAAGCAATTAGAAAAAAAATCTAATCATTTTGCCTTTATTTTAAGTGGTTCTTGAATTCCCTCCAGTCTCATTGTGAAAGGGGCAGGGAAAAAACTAAAAGGGGAATAATCTGATTTCTGTCCGTATTTCCAGTGTTTTATGCTTTCCATTAAAGCCTTGCTAATCTCTGGTGTGCTGTTCTTTTTTTGAACGACAGGATCAAAAATGTTCCCCTCCCCCACTTTTGTTTCCTGAGTGGCCCGTCTTCGAAAAATATAAATAATATTGATCGTGGTATTTTAATACGCTAATGAAACCCATGGTTATTGACTATGTAATTAATATACTGTCTAAAAGTGAAGTTTGGCAGTTCAGTATGTAAAGGTTTCTGTTGACTTGTGTTTCTTTGGCAATACGCTGTCCAGGGTTTTATTTATAGAAAATGATACAGGTTGTTCGGCTTCTTTTCTTCTTTTCACTTGTGAGAAGGCCACTACTCCCCTAGTAAATTGATTGTTTCCTCCTCTCAGAGATTTTTCCCCCCACCACCTTTTGTGTGGTTTGTTAGCCCCTGGTCCTATATCCACTCTGCTGGTAGAGTTCTGGCTTTTATAAACACCTTTGGAAATAATCGGTTTCCCAAAAAGATAGAGCTTAGATGTTTAATTTTCACTTATTCAGAAAAAAACTGGTGAGTTACTGAGTAGGCCAGGCGCAGTGGCTCATGCCTGTAATCCCAGCACTTTGGGAGGCCGAGGCAGGTGGATCACGAGGTCAAGAGATCGAGACCTTCCTGGTCAACATGGTGGAACCTTGTCTCTACTAAAAATACAAAGCTTAGCCGGACGTGGTGGCGCATGACTGTAATCCCAGCTACTCTGGAGGCTGAGGCAAGAGAATTGCTTGAACCTGGGAGGTGGGAGGTTGCAGTGAGCCGAGATCCCACCACTGCACTACAGCCTGGCGACAGAGCAAGACTCCGTCTCAAAAAATGATGTTAATGTTTAAGAAAAAAAAGGAAAGGGGATTATTTGGACTATTGACTATTTGTTATACAAGTAATCCATGTTTATTTTAGGAAAATAATCTGCAGTTTAAAAAAACAGAGCCCGAGGCGGGTGGATCACGAGGTTAGGAGTTCGAGACCAGCCTGACCAACATGGTGAAACCTTGTCTCTACTAAGAATACAAAAAATTAGCTGGGCGTGGTGGCACACACCTGTAATCCCAGGTGCTCAGGAGGCTGAGGCAGGAGAATTGCCTGAACCTGGGAGGCGGAGGTTGCAGTGAGCCAAGATCGTGCCACTGCACTCCAGCCTGGGTGACGGAGTGAGACTTCATCTCAAAAAAAAAAAAAAAAAAGGCCGGGCGTAGTGGCTCATGCCTGTAATCCAGGCATTTTGGAGGCCAAGGTGGGCGGATAACCTGAGGTCGGGAGTTCAGCCTGACCAACATGGTGAAACCCCGTCTTTAAAAAAAATAAAAAATGAAAAATTTGACCAGGCACAGTGGCTCACACCTGTAATCCCAGCACTTTGGGAGACCAAGGTGGCAGCAGATTGCTTGAACCAAGGAGTTTGACACAAGCCTGGGCAACATAAGGAGACCCCCATCTCTACAAAAAAATGTATATAAATTAGCTGGGCGTAGTGGCAAGCGCCTATAGTCCCAGCTACCTGGGAGGCTGAGGTGGGAGGATCACCTGAGCCCTGGGAGGTCGAGGCTGCAGTGAGCCATGATGGCACCACTGCACTCCAGCCTGGTGACAGAGTGAGACCCTGTCTCAAAAAGGAGGGAATAAAGACTGGCTGTGGTGGCTCTCCCCTGTAATCTCAGCACTTTGGGAGGCCAAAGCAAGTGGATCACCTGAGGTTAGGAGTTTGAGACCAGCCTAGCCAACACGGCAAAACACATCTCTACTAAAAGTACAAAAATTAGCCAGGTGTGGTGGCACGCACGTGTAATCCCAGCTACTCAGGAGGCTGAGGCAGGAAAATTGCTTGAACCTGGAAGGCAGAGGCTGCAGTGAGCTGAGATCACGCCACTGCACTCCAGCCTGGGTGACTGAATGAGACTCCATCTCAAAAAAAGGAGGAGGGCAGAAGAAAAAATTACTTAGGATTTCACCAACCGGTAATAAACACTTGTATAGCTGGCTACTTTTTTCTATGTATCTATGTGTATAGTTTAAAAATGGGATCATGGTACACACATTCTGTAATGCTTTTCTCCTAGCACTATAGGATGGATATCTTTATTTTGATAAAAATCTCATCAAGGCCGGGCACGGTGGCTCACGCCTGTAATCCCAGCACTTTGGGAGGCCGAGGCGGGTGGATCACGAGGTCAAGAGATCGAGACCATCCTGGTCAACATGGTGAAACCCCGTCTCTACTAAAACTACAAAAAATCAGCTGGGCATGGTGGCGTGTGCCTGTAATCCCAGCTACTCAGGAGGCTGAGGCAGGAGAATTGCCTGAACCCAGGAGGCGGAGGTTGCGGTGAGCCGAGATCGCGCCATTGCACTCCAGCCTGGGTAACAAGAGCGAAACTCCGTCTCAAAAAAAAAAAAACAAAAACAACAAAAAAAAAATCTCATCAAAACCACTATCAGGCTGGGCACGGTGGCTCACGCCTATAATCCCACTCTTTGGGAGGCCTAGGCAGGCGATCACTTGCGGTCAGGAGTTCAAGACCAGCCTGGCCAACATGGTGAAACCCTGTCTCTACTAAAAATACAAAAATTAGCCGGGTGTGGTGGCGCGCGCCTATAGTACCAGCTACTTGGGAGGCTGAGGCAGGAGACTCGCTCCCCAGGAGGCAGAGGTTTCAGTGAGCCGAGATTGCATCATTGCACTCCAGCCTAGGCGACGGAGGGAGACTTCGTCTCAAAAAAAAAAAAAAAAAAAAAAGCCACCATCACAAACATAATTTAGAAATGTAATAATCTAGATAAATAGTTGTAAGTGGTGTTTGGCTCTTTGGATGTGTGCATTTGTTGAGCCAATTCACTCTTGCAGGATGCTTATACTTTTGTAATTGTTGTAAACTCAGGGTTTCAGGGGCAGAAGCATTTATACTTTTTGTGGCACTGAAAATCTATGCCTTCTCTTGTTCTGTTGGGTTCTCTGATTGATTTTTCTTTGCCTAAGTCCAGTGATAACTCCACTAATCCTGCGTACCATCAAAGGCTGGCAGGTCATTTGAGCCGGCCCTTGCGAGCAGGTAGATTAATGTAGGGAGGGCAGGGAAAGGAAGGCTTTGGAGCCTTAGTTCCATCCTGCCTACGACAGAGGTGGGGGTTGTGCCTATGAAGATGCTAAACTCTTGTTTTCCACCAGCCTGGCAGACGTGGCCTCTTGAGAATACAGTTGACTTGCCTATAAATCAACCTGATTATCTAAAGCTATTAATGATCATGAAATCTTTTCATTGCATTTGTAATGCTGGTTTTGAAAAGTCATTGGGAAAAGTATGTAGTCACTTGTCTTCACGGCTCCAGCCTCTTAGTATGTGACTTTATTTTTTGAGATGGCATCTCTGTCGCCCAGGCTAGAGTGCAGTGGTGCGAACTCGGCTCACTGCAACCTCCGCCTCCTGGGTTCAAGTAATTTTCCTCCCTCACCCTCCTGAGTAGCTGGGACTACAGGTATGCACCACCACAGCCAGCTGATTTTTTGTATTTATAATAGAGACGGGGTTTCACCATGTTTGCCAGGCTGGTCTCCAACTCCTGACCTCAGGTGATCCACCCACCTCAGCCTCCCAAAGTGCTGGGATGACAGGTGTGAGCCACCTCGCCTGGCCAGTATGTGACTTTAAATCAAGATACCTGTCCCCGAGAACTGTGGACTATTTGGAGCCAGGCTTCGGGGCCACGTTGTCATATCACAGTGAAATTAAAATTCGGCTGATGGAGAGATTGCTGGAAGACTAGAGTCAATCAGGAAAGACTCCACAAAGAGTTGGGTGGTTTGAGACTCACAGATTAGAGCCTGCATTGAGGTCAGGGGCTGTCTGGTCTGTATGTGGAGAACAAGAGCAACACCTGGGAACAGTGACGCATGCTGTGTTCATCACTCACATGAAGACACGCAGTGCCACGGAAGCTGGGTAGAGGCGCGGAAGGGAATTGGGTTCCTGGTGCGAACAGAATCGTGTTTGACCGTGGGCTGAGTAATAGATTTAGTTTGTTTTGTTTTGTTTGAGATGGAGTCTCTTTGTTGCCCAGGCTGGAGTGCAATGGTGCAATCTCGGCTCACTGCAACCACCACGTCCCAGGTTCAAGTGACTCTCCTGCCTCCGCCTCCAGAGTTGCTGGGATTACAGGCACGTGCCAGCACGCCCCTCTAATTTTTTGTATTTTTAGTAGAGACGAGGTTTCATCACGTTGGCCAGGCTGGTCTCGAACTCCTGACCTCAGGTGATTCACCCGCCTCAGTCTTTCAAAGTGCTGGGATTACCGGCACGAACCACCGCGCCCGGCCAGTAAGAGGTTCTTGTGTTATTCATTGCCATGCCCCTGACCTGCACTGGGCCTGTTGTGTGTCTGACTTGCCAGTGAGCTTGTGGGTGTCCGAGGCTTTGAACCAGCCACTTGGCCGCCTTTGCAGCCTCTCAGGCTCTTAGTGGCTGTCACTTTACACCCCTCCTTAGTTGTTGATAAGTCTCAAAATGTAGATTTTTCAAGAAAACATATTTTTTTCAGCCTCGAATAGTGAGAAATATTTATATAGCCAATTCAAAAGTGATCATGTAAACTTTTAATAATTGTGAGCTGTTCTTAGAAAATTATGCCTATTCCCGAGTGCATTACCCAGTGGGTAATTGGAAGTTTGTGCTGTCATTAAAAATGACAGCTTCCTCAGATAACATTCTGGGTGCTTGTAAAATGCAGATAACCAAACCTATATTTAACTTGTGTGTGGCGGCTTCCTTTCACCAGCCAGGTAACCCAGGAGCTGGTGCTGTGAGGCGGACGCCTCGCCGCAGGGAGCCGCAGCTTTGTGCCCCTGCCTGCCCTGCCCTGAAATGGAGTCAGAACAGCCAGGACTTTTTAAAAATAAGCCCCGATTGGACTCTCATCTCCTCTCACCGTTGACACTGCTGTTCATGTTGGAGTTTATTTATATCTTCAGTCAGCCGTGGTACAGAGGTCATTTCTGTTGGCCTAAAATTTTAGAGGCTGATATGTTTGCCTGGGAAAGGTGATCTCCTCAGCACTTAGGCTTAGAATGCAAAGTTTGTCTCCTGCAGAACCTTTTCTGCTCCCATCACAGCGCCATGCCCACCACCACCACCACCAGCAACATCCTTTGCCACGATTTATTGAAAATCTGAGTAGCTGTATAAGGTGCATTGCTGCAAATGAGCTCTCCTCCTCTAATGGGCTCTTTCCAGGCAGCAGACCTTCCATAAAAGAGCCACTAATTAAGCAGAAAACAGTTTGTCTTCCTTAGCCACGTTTCAGGAATCCAGCAGGCAGTTTAGAAGATGGCAGCATCCTTTACAGGCGAGATGTTAATCATATTCTTTTGTCTCACACCAGCGTCTTTGACCAGCAGTTCCAGTGTGTGTTTGGGGGTGTGTGTCCCTTTAACCAGCAGTTCGTGTGTTTGGGTGGGTGGCGGGGTGTCCCTGTTCCTGTCTTGCTCTCCATCTTGAAGAGGAAGATTTGTTTCCCTGGACTTTGATTTTCATGGAGATCCTTATTAAAGTTACTCTTTAAGGGTCAAACCCACACCAAGCCTTTCTGGTTGTAAAGAGGCGCGGCCTGAGTGTCGATTTGCAGTGGGGACACGCACAGGCTATCCGGGAAGACGCCTGTCAGTCAAACCAGCTGTGATCGCCAGAAGGTCTGACGGCTCCGCTCCCTTCCATCTCCATCTGGGTGAGAGTCGAAGGTGTTAGCAGGCTCACCCGGCAGCAGCGCCCAGACCGATGTGCACGCCGCCGCTGCGCGTGCTGCACGTGCCTCCCGATAGAACCTTGAGCTCCTGCCGCCAAGCCTCATTTTGTGTGTGTTATTAAAGCGCCGGTGACGAGGAAACGCAGAGCCCTCTTAATTAGAGAGCGACATTCTTGCATAGTGGCAGTGTTCTGTGTGTGGCATAACTGTCACAGCAAATTACCAGTTAGGTTAAACATTGAGCTGGTGGTTCTCCAAGCTTCCATTCTTTGCTCCGCCCCGCCCTCCCCGCCCCCTCCCACCCTCACCCTCACCTGCTAGCCTGCACGTCTAAGTTGATCTTCTGCCAAGTGGTAGCTTTTAAGTGAGGCTTAGAGCAGGTACACTTTACAGCAGGAGCGATAAATCTAGCTTTGGGCAACTTATACGGTGCCAGGAACATCTGAATGAGGGGCACGATTTTTGCTCTGTGTATGGGGGTGTGCTGGGTCATCCTGTGGGTCTTCTGACTCTAGCTCTAAAACTGGGTCCTCCTGGCTGGGTGTGGGGTTCACACCTGTAATCGCAGCACTTTGGAAGGTCGAGGCGGGCAGATCACCTGAGGTCAGGAGATTGAGACCAACCATCTGGCAAACACGGCGAAACCCCGTCTCTACTAAAAATACAAAAATTAGCTGGGTGTGGTGGCGCATGCCTGTAATCCCAGCTACTCGGAAGCTGAGGCAGGAGAATCACTTGAACCCAGGAGGCGGAGGCTGCAGTGAGCCGAGGCCATGCCACTGCACTCCAGCCTGGGCGACACAGCCAAACTGTGTCAAAAAAAAAAAAAAAAGAAAAAACTGGATCCTCCAGGTACCTGACACGGTGTCTGGACTGTAAGAAAATACTTGAGATGACACAAGAAATGCAAAGGAAATATAAGACCAGCTCCCTTCTCAGTTTCCATACATGAGGGGGAGGCTCACAAAATGGAAGAACACTTTCTTTTTTTTTTTTTTTTTTTTTTTTTTTGAGATGGAGTTTCACTCATGTTACCCAGGCTGGAGTGCAATGGCGCAATCTCGGCTCACCACAACCTCCGCCTCCTGGGTTCAGGCAATTCTCCTGCCTCAGCCTCCTGACTAGCTGGGATTACAGGCACGCACCACTATGCCCAGCTAATTTTTTGTATTTTTAGTAGAGACGGGGTTTCACCATGTTGACCAGGATGGTCTCGATCTCTTGACCTCGTGATCCACCTGCCTCGGCCTCCCAAAGTGCTGGGATTACAGGCTTGAGCCACTGTGCCCGGCTGGAAGAACACTTTCTTTATTTTTTTATTTTTTTTATTTTATTTATTTATTTATTTATTTTGAGACGGAGTTTTGCTGTTGTTGCCCAGGCTGGAGTGCAATGGCGCGATCTCGGCTCACCACAACCTCCGCCTCCTGGGTTCAAGCAATTCTCCGGCCTCAGCCTCCCGAGTAGCCGGGACTACAGGCATGCACCATCATGCCCAGCTAATTTTTGTATTTTTAGTAGAGACGGGGCTTCACCTTGTTGACCAGGATGGTCTCAATCTCTTGACCTCGTGATCCACCCGCCTCGGCCTCCCAAAGTGCTGGGATTACAGGCTTGAGCCACCGCGCCCGGCCCTGAAGAACACTTTCTATAAGCAAAAGCAGAGTGGCACAGAGGAGACCAGGTATGTGGTGTGGGAAGGGAGGCCAGTGGAGGGGAGGGGACAGTCTGGTGAAGGTAGACACAAAACCTAAGAGCCATCACCGTGAAGCTCCGTAAATGGATTGGCTGGAAGAAAAGCCCATGTGAAACCGAACGACTGGCATGCTGCACAGGAGCAAATAAAGCCGGTGCAGGTGATACTGAGAAAATTCGAGTTTGCGTGGGGCGTCTTTGTAGAAAAAGAAATGAGATTGCTGCACGTCAGGAGGGCGGCCTGGATCTCGATTTCCTTGGAGCTTAAGACTTAAGCCCTGGCTGGGCGCAGTGGCTCACCCCTGTAATCCCAGCACTTTGGGAGGCCGAGGTGGGCGGATCACGAGATCAGGAGTTTGAGACCAGCCTGGCCAACACAGTGAAACCCCATCTCTACTAAAAATACAAAAATTAGCCGGGCATGGCATGCACCTGTAATCCCAGCTCCTCAGGAGCCTGAGGCAGGAGAATTGCTTGAACCCAGGAGGCAGGGGTTGCAGTGAGCCAAGATCACGCCACTGCACTCCAGCCTGGGCAACAAGAGCGAAACTCCGTCTCAAAAAAATAATAATAACATTCCTGCCCCGTGGAATGTAGGTCCTGGGAGTGTCCTTTGTCGGTAATCGACCTTTCAGTTGCTCATGGAGCTGGCGTTCTCACAGGCCAGGTACGTGGGAAGATCACTCCTGAGCAGCCTGCCTCCGCTTAGCCAACTCCATAGCTGAGGAATTCCTACAGGGCATGTTATTGGAGGGCTGTGCACTCCATTCCTCACAAGCCTCATGCTGGCTGCTCATTTTCTTTGGACAAAGATAGACTGGCTCCCTCTCTTGTTGATGGAATGGAAATTCTTGCATTATGGCTCATGTGATAACTTTGGTGGCGGTGGTGTGGGGATAACGAAGAGTCTCTTAATGGTGCTAGTTAAACCTGGTAATAACGCTCTATCAAACTGGAGTTGGCTGTGGGAATCTAACCCACTTTTGTCCTCCTAAACGTCTAAAGCCTGCCCCTGGCATCTTTGCAGCATTAATAAGGAGCCAGTCATTGCTCACCTGTGTCCTGGAACATACACATAAGCCTGTGCTAATTTCTGCACTCTAGAATTGCCCCTCTTCCAATCCCAGCCCGAGGTCAGTCTCCCTGGATAGACTTGGGGAGTCGAATCATTTTGGCCACACATCACCATTGTCGGTCCCTGAGCCGCTGGCATGCTGGTTTAGTGCCCCCAAAGGAAGAGAACTCATTTTATTCTGGAAATTGGGGAAGTGAATTTGCTTCGGGACCTGCCTAGGTCTAATTAGTCTAGTCTGTGAGCAGGCCTGGCTCCGTGTCGGCCGCGTGCGTGCACGCGGCTGGTGTGTGCGCACACGTGTGTGTGGCATGTGCACGGGTGTGCTCTGGCACCACCATCACGTGCCCTGAAGTGGCCACCGTTCACCCTGGTTGGCCCGGTTCAGTCTTGCTTCTCAGTGGCTGGTGGATGTGGCCACCGTACAACCCCCAAAAGCCTTCCCTCCGCACCCCAAAGTGGAGAAGGAGCCAGGTGGATGTGATTGGAATGGGGGCCACGTGCCAACACAGAGGAAAGGGGAATGGGGAGAAAACAACAAGAAAAGGAATAGGCGGGCCGGGCGCGGTGGCTCAAGCCTGTAATCCCAGCACTTTGGGAGGCAGAGGCGGGTGGATCACGAGGTCAAGAGATCGAGACCATCCTGGTCAACAAGGTGAAACCCCGTCTCTACTAAAACTACAAAAAATTAGCTGGGCATGGTGGTACGCGACTGTAATCCCAGCTACTCAGGAGGCTGAGGCAGGAGAATTGGCTGAACCCAGGAGGCGGAGATTGCGGTGAGCCGTGATCGCGCCATTGCACTCCAGCCTGGGTGACATGAGTGAAACTCCGTCTCAAAAAAAAAAAAAGAAAAAAAAAAGAAAAGAAAAGAAAGAAAAGGAATAGGCGGAGACAGAGGTCATTTTAACCCAAATTAAATCATGGAAATGACCATGATGAACACGACGAGCTCCGCAGCCAGAGCTGCCAGACCGCGACAAATGGCTCTCCAGGGAAACGGGGCGCAGCCTCCTCTCCTGGAAGTCGGGGAAAGGGTCTCTCCACCAACCAGGGGCGGGAGGCAGAGCCTGCGCTGCCGGATTTAGCCTGGAAGTTGAAATCGCTGAAGCAGTTTATAGAAACACCAGAGTGAGCCGCCGCGCAGTCGGCAGGCAGGATCCAGAGACGGTGGCAACAATGTTTCAAATGTGCTCAGGGTAATTAGTTTTGAATTACCATGTGCATATTTTAAACATTTAAATGATCATCCCAGGTTTTCCAAAACAGTTTCACGCGGCTTGATGTCGCCTCCCCGCCCCGGGCGGCCTCTCCCCGGGACGTAGCCGCCGGCTGCGCCCGGACCCGCCAGGTGGAGCGTTCGGGTCCCGCGGCCTCCGCCGGGAGGGGCGCGCGCTAAGCCCCGGTCTCAGGGCGGAGGAGGCCGCAGCCCCGAGTCCTGGCACAGCCTCTCGCCCAGGACTTTCCCTCCCTAAAGCCTGTGCCAGGTTTTCAACACGCTCTGCTCAGATTTTAAGTCTCCTATTGTGCATGAAAATGCAATTCCCAGGCGGGGCGCGGTGGCTCACGCCTGTAATCCCAGCACTTTAGGAGGCTGAGGCAGGTGGATCACCTGAGGTCAGAAGTTCGAGACCAGCCTGACCAACATGGTGAAATCCCATTTATACCTAAAATACAAAAATTAGCCGGGCATGGTGGTGTGCGCCTGTAATCCCAGCTTCTTGGGAGGCTGAGGCAGGAGAATCGGTTGAACCCGGGAGGTGGAGGTTGCAGTGAGCCGAGATCCCACCACTGCACTCCAGCCTGGGTGACAAAGCGAGACTCTCTCTCTCAAAAAAAAAAAAAAGAAAGAAAGAAAGAAAGAAAAGAAAAAGAAAATGCGATTCCAGGCGGGCAGCTTTGTCTCCCCCGTGTGATTTCCCGGAGACCCGGAGGTCCTGGGAAGCTTGAAAGGGACTAGCGGATGGGAGCCGCGTCTGGTGTTTGAAGCCAGCGACCTTGTCCCGAGTCTCTCGGGGCAAACGGCCTTCCAGCAGTTCAGCACCACCATTCTCACCGGGGTTTGGCTCAGAATGCAAACGACAGTTTCCAAATTCCCTAATTCCGGAAACGCTGGGAGGGACAAAGGTTTCAGGCCTCGACTCCTGCGCCTTCCCAGGAGGCTGCAGGCGCTGATGATCCAGGCTCGGGCTTCCCACCCAGGCCCCGGCGGCCGGGGTGTGTCAAGTCAGGTCTGTAACTTCAGGAACCCGAATTTAGCAGCATGGTGTCTGGGAAACCCGCCCTGCGTCTCCTTCCTCTGGGTTACAAGCTGTTTCTCCAGCAGGTGGAGCTGGGAGAATAAAAACTCTGAGCCGGTGCCTGGGACCTTGGAGAGGAAGCTATCTGTGCTGAAATCCTGATTGAATGAAAATTGTTCATTATGCAAACCGTCGGGTTCAGTACGCAGAGGCAGCCCCCAGGCACAAACCCCAAGTAGCTGCTTTTTCTCTCCCCAGATTAAAACATATGAACTGCTTTGATGTAACCTTATAACAAAGCCTAATAGAAATTTTATTTCTTTGAAGTTGCCTGTCATTTCTTCTTGCCCCCCCCCATCCTATTAATACCCGTACAGTCTGGGATATGTAGCCGAGTTTAGATCACATTTGAGGATGAGAACAGTGTGTTTTCCACGGCAGTGGCCTGACATTAAATACAGTTACACTGCTTGCAGTATGTTTAATCTCTTGGGGGTTCCCCCCACACACACACTGCTATTTATCATGTTAATAGAATGCTACAGAATATCACATTATGCAATGTGTTTAAATTGATAAATTATATTAGAAAAATATTGGCTAGGAGTTTTAATGGTAAGTGGGTTTTTGTAGAAATCATTTCTCATTAGGAGATCAGCTGCTTACAGGGTGGAAATTGTAAGGATTTGGGAATACGCTATATTTATGACCTATTTGGCTAATTAAAATTAAAGCATAATTTTAGCATGAAGTTACTGCAAGACTTTGCAGAGAGGGTGGAGAAAGAAACTTGCCCAAATCCAGTTACTTTTAAATGTCAGTTGCCATAACAACTTCACACGAGCCATATTTTCACTTGAAAATTCCTTTTAGGATTCGGTTGCTAAAATAATTTGCCTTAGCTCTTTTTAGGAGACACATTTTCCAATTTTCCTTCTGTGATGATTTCAAGACTTCCATCACTGTAACAAAAATGACCATGTAAACCTCAACTCTTCCTTTCTCTGTGTCCAAGAGCAGAGTGGCCCCCAACATAGAAATACAGGTTACCAGGAGGTATTCTGGAGGAAGCCTCCCCCAGGCCTTGGGGAGGGGGCCAGACTTGGGGATTCGTTGTTGCAGGAGACATTTCCCTTCTTAAGGGGAATTATGAAGCCAACAGAATTGTTTGAAGTGTTCGTATTAAGCTTTTTTGTGTCCTGGGAGTTTTGCATGAGGCAAAGGCCAGTCTGACCGTCTCAAGGAAGAATGAGTCTACTCATGTATTATGAAGGCCCACTGGGGCCGCCAGCTTGTCATTCGGTGGAACCACTGGTATTTGACGAGCGAGTGAGGCAATCCCCAAAGCATTTACTTAGAAGCAAAGTGGTAGCAGAGTAAAGTTCAGCCGCCTTTCTTTAGCTGTTTAGCTGCTAACCTTAATTCATTAGCCAATATGACCTCCGAGAAGCCCGTGCATCTACGCTGTGTTCTGGCCACGGGCACACCGGGGGGACTAGTTTCTGCCGGCCTTCAAGATCTCTCTGGGCCAGCAGCGTCATTGCTGAGGGCAAGCTCGGGGTCCCGAGGAAAAGATCTGGCGAGTGGGAAGAACGTTTCGTTTCAAAACGCTTCTGGTTCCTCCTTCCCGAAGGAGCCTGGCTGCGCTTGCTGATGGGTGTCCCTGGCAGAAGCTATAATCGAGTCTCTGGCCTTCGGGATACCGTAGCTCCTCTCTTGGGAATTGCCATGGTCCCGCCTCTCCCTTTTCCATCTTCTCTCCTCCTACGTCAGCTCTTCCGTGGGATCTCCAACGGCCACATCTTTTTGGGGACTCTAAAGCTCGAAAGTGGACAGTGGGCCCGGGCGCAGTGGCTCCTACCTGTAATCCCAGCACTTTGGTAGGCTGAGTCGGGTGGATCACGAGGTCAGGAGTTCGAGACCAACCCGGCCAACATGGTCTCGAAACCTCATCTCTACTTTAAATACAAGAATTAGCTGGGCATGGTGGCGCATGCCTGTAGTCCTGGCTACTTGGGAGGCTGAGGCAGGAGAATCGCTTGAACCCAGGAGGTGGAGGTTGTGGTGAGCCAAGATCATACCACAGCACTCCAGCCTCAGTGACAGAGCAAGACCCTGTCTCAAAAAAAAAAAAAAAAAGAGAGAGAAAAAGAGGAAAAAAAAAAAGGAAAGGGAACAGTGGGACTTCTGAGAGGAGGATGGCAGAGGAAAGAGGACACCTGCTTACCATCCTGGCCTCCTCCAGGGACTCTGCACCTCCTGATGTCCTCACATGTAGAGCAAGGAGGACATCAGTCTCTCCCACCTCACAGGGCGGAAGTGAGGATCAAACGCAGTAATTTGTGGGAGAGAAAAGGCATAAAACAGTCCATACATGTGCAAGGAATCCTAATGATGACATGTTCTCCTCTGGGTGAACCAGACTTTGGAGGCACAAAGCTCACACACTAGGAAAATCAGCCGGGCCAGGTCCGCGAGCTTTTCAAACCTCAGAGACGAGCCTTTGGAAGAGACTTTGGTGAAGGTTAGCATCTGTTTGGGGATGTCCAACATTTTGATTGTTCTGTACACGTCCGCTGAAATGTAATACTTGACATTTCTCGAGAACCCGTTGTATTTTTTTTAAACTGTGTAACTGAACTGTATGTTCAGGGAAATGGAAATCAAGCATTATTGCTTAGTTTAGAGATGAAAGTGGAGTTTCTGCTTTATCCTCACCCTCCTTTGAGGACACTCCTTCTTTCCCCACTTTCCGGCCCCCAGGCGTAGAAAATAGACTGTTCCTTTGCACATGAGGGAGGCAGCGTGGGGAGAAGACAACGTGAGGACTGGTCAGGCAGGTTTGGGTTCAAATCCCACAGCGTCCATTTTCCTGGCCTCAGTCAGAACGCATTCCCTCGTGTAGAAAGCAAGGATGATATTAACGCATGCCTTCCAGGCCAGTTGCAAGAATTAGAAATAACATACGTAAAACACCTAGCGTATCGTGGGCTTACATTTTTTTTTTCTTTTATACATCTAATTCTGGGAGACGTGGGCTAAGTTTTTAAAAATGCAGTGATGGTTGCTATCCACGCTCAAGGAAAAATCGAAATTCCTTTGGTCAATCTGGCCCTGCTGCTGGTGTCCCGGGACCCCTGGGGAGATATATTCACACCCTCAGGTGACTGGCATGAGGCAGCTTCTGAGCCTGGTGGTGACCTTCATTTCTTAGAGTTCCTGAAGGCAAATCTGGGACAGTGGGTGAGCAGCATTGCAGGCAGGTTGGTTTTGACTCAACCAAAATAAGTGCTTTCTAATGATCAGAACCAACCCGTGACATAATAGGTTGCTTTGGGGGATAATGAGCTTCCATCGCTTCCCCATCAAGCAAAGGCTGGTAAACGTCTGCCAAGCCCCGTAGCAGCAGAGCCCTGTGCTGGCCCTGGCGACCGGCGCTTCTGATGAGGACACACGCAAGGAGGAGCAGCCCTGGTCCCCGTGCGTGGCTCACACTTCCCTGTTGGCTCCCTTCCTCCCTGAGGGTGCCTGTGGGCAAGATGCTCTGCTGCAGTCTCCCACTTTAGAAACCATCTTGGAGAGAAGGGACTTGGGCTGAGTGACCCTCGAGACAGGGACATGGTTCCGACAGGTTCGGCCTGTCTTTGGGAAAGGTCCAGTGTCCCTGTGGCTTTGTCATGGATCCAAAATTACAGTTACCCGGCTGGGTGCAGTGACTCACGCCTGTAATTCCAGCACTTTAGGAGGCCAGGCAGGTGGATCCTTGAGGTCAGGAGTTCGAGACCAGCCTGGCCAACATGGTGAAACCCCGTCTCTACTAAAAATATAAAAACTAGTCAGGCGTGGTGGCAGGCGCCCGAACCCAGGAGGTAGGGGTTGTAGTGAGCAGAGGCGGTGCCACTGTACTCCAGCCTGGGCGACAGAGCAAGATTCTGTCTCAGGAAAACAAAAAACCAAACAAAAAACCAAAATTATGGTAACCCAAGGGGTGGCTGGGAAATTCCCTTGACAGCAGAGGATCCCGTGGGGGCTGGGAGAGAAGGCTTTGTCCCAGGAGCAGCTCTCTCGGTCACTGTGGCTATCACAGTAGGTTGAACGGTGGCTGCCCACAAGACACGGCCACCTGAAGCAGTGAGTGAAACCTCATTGGGAAGAAGGGTCCTTGCAGATGTTTTATGATGAGAATCTCAAGAGGAGGTCATCCTAGGTTAGGGGGGGCCCTAAATCCAATGACAAGCATCCTTCTAGGAGAACAGAAGGAGAAGAAGACAGGACGCTCAGAAAAGGGGACGTGAAGACAGAGGCAGAGAGGCTGAGGATGCTCCTACAAACCCAGGGGCACCAAAGATCATGTGCGGCCACCGGAGGCTGGGAGAAGGGCACAGAACACAGCCTGGAGGACGTGGCAAGACCCCAGCTCTACACAAAAAGAAGTAGGCATCATAGCACACACCTGTTGTCCCAGCTACTCAGGAGGGAGGCTGAGGAGGGAGGGTGGCTTGAGCCCCAGGAGGTAGAGGTTTCAGTGAGCCATGATTATGCCACTGCGCTCCAGCCTGGGTGACAGAGGAAGGCCCTATCTCAAAAAAGCAAAGCAAAGCAAAGCATGGGACAGATTCTCCCTGAGAGCCTCCAGAAGGAACGAGCCTGGCCAACACCTTGGTTCCAGACCTGTGGCCTCCAGAGCTGGAGGAAAGAGTTTCTCTTGTGTGCAGCCACCCAGCTTGCAGCTGTGTGTTTCTGCAGCCCTGGGAACGCAGGCGGCCCACGGTTTCTGCCGTCTTGAACTGCCTTGTGTTCTTTCCGCTGGGTCAGTGAGGAAGCCGTGAGTTGACTCAGGTTTCCCTCGTGTTCATTCGTAGCCGGGGTTCCTCACTCCCGGGGCTGCTGTGTTAGAACACGCATGGCCCAGCTGGCCTTTCTTCATCCCCAAACTTCCTGGCGTCTGCTTTCTTCTGATCAGGTATGGCTGCATCCTTAGTGACTGGGGTTCTTATCACTTACTGGCATCTGAGCCAGCTCCAAGGAGCACGGGCCCCTGGGCACAGGCTCCCATTCCACCCAAAAAGAAAAAAAAAAAGGCACATCAGCAACCAGAAGAACCACCTTTTCAAAAATCACCTTTTAAAACTAGTGGCACCAAGCATGCAGCAAAGAGCTTTCAGCCACACTCTGTAGCCATAGATTTCATCTGTTTTGACCTGGACACAGCTGTTTTCCTCTCCTTCCTTCAGCCTGTGACTCTGAGCTGGCATCGGCCAAATGTTCGTTGTCATCGGCGGTGAGTTTTCGGGATGAAAGTCACTTTAATGAGAGAGTTGGCACCACGTCCTGCACCTCGGCATGTATTGTTCCCTCAGCAAAGTTTTTAGTTAACGAGTTTTGGGATTTTGATCTTGAGGGCACTGTGGAGATGAGCTGGAAGGCCCAGCAGTGACACTCCTTTGGAGCTACCACCGTCTTCCAGGAGCTGCAGATGAGCCTGCAGGGGGTCTAGAGGCGGCCGTGCAGGTGGCCTTTGGGACCGTGCCTTCCCATCCACTGCCGCCCCCCACCCCAGCCCCTGCTTTCTCCCAGAAGAACCGCAGAACCCCTGGGTGTGGTCCACTGAGCTCCGATGGGCCTGCCCAGCTTTTCAGACAGAAGCGTATCCTCCATGCAACCCAGGATTCGTATGGAAATAGAGGTGTCATTCTTTTTTTTTTGAGAGAGAATCTCACTCTGTCGCCAGGCACCAGGCTGGAGTGCAGTGGCGTGATCTCAGCTCACTGCAAACTCTGCCTCCTAGGCTCAAGCAATTCTCCTGCCTCAGCCTCCTGAGTAGCTGGGACTATAGGCGCACATCACCACACCCAGCTAATTTTCATATTTTAGTAGAGATGGGTTTCACTGTGTTGGCCAGGATGGTCTCGATGTCTTGACTTCGCAATCCGCCGAGAGGTGTCATTCTTTAGGGTACCCCTGCTGATATCCCCTTTACAGTCGTGTTGGGGGATCAGTCCCCAGCTTTCCCCTGAGGAGTGAGGGTCCATCTTTCCTGTCTCGTGACATGCTGGAGCTGCTCCTGTGCAGGACACTGTCGCTCCAGAGCATCCATTGAGATTCTCCCAGCCAGCCTCCATGTCAGAGGAGCGACAGCCTTCCTAATTCTCAGAACCAAGAACCTTTTTGTTTGTTTGTTTTGTTTTTTTGAGACAGAGTCTCGCTCTGTTGCTCAGGCTGGACTGCAGTGACGCAATCTCGGCTCACTGCAACCTCTGCCTCCTGGGTTCAAGTGATTCTCCTGCCTCAGCCTCCTGAGTAGCTGGGGCTACAGGCGCCCGCCACCACGCCCAGCTAATTTTTGTATTTTAGTAGAGACGGGGTTTCACCATCTTGGACAGGCTGCTCTCAAACTCCTGACCTCGTGATCCGCCCACCTCGGCCTCCCAAAGTGCTGGGATGACAGGCGTGAGCCACGGCGCCCGGCCTAGAAGAACCTTTTAAACCTTTTCGTCTCATTCTTTCTTCTTTTTTTCTTTTAGCATTATTTACTGAGTGAGAGCTCCAAGGACGGACTGCTGCTGAAAATAAGGGGGCTGTCACAAAACCAGAACGAAGGGAAGTCAAATGCTGCCCCCAGCAGCAATCACTGGCAGGTGCGCCTGGAGCCCCCACTCCTCAGCGGGGCGGTCCTACCTGTGCCAGCCTGACTGCCACCAGTCTGCGGCCCTGCGTGGTAACGAGGGACTCAGTGCCAGGGCACTCTTTAAATGGCGCAACATTTAAACGACATCCATTTACCTTTCACGCAGCTCTGCTTCGCTTCTTAATTATTGGCAGCACCTGACTTCCTCTTTTGCTATGGAATCCATTTCCTCATCCTCCTGGGGAGAGGCCGTGGCCTCCCGTGGACCGTGGGGCGGCAACTGTGTGGCAACAGATTGTGATTTGGGGAATAAGGGCTGTGATCTCCAGGATGAGAGAGACGCTGGGAGAGGGAGTCTCTCGTGTGGAAAAGCAGCATCTTTAATGGAGTCCTTAGCAGTGGCAGGCGGGGGGTGCTGTGGGAAGCGCGGGGAGCTGCGGCGTGAAGTGTAAATATGATGATTGTTGTCTCTTTCATGGGAGGTAAATAAATCAGCTCGATGTAGATTCGAGAGGTGGCTGGCGATACTGTGTGCTTACACGGCACCCCAAACCGGGCCTCTTCAGAGTGCTTCAGATGTTGATTCATTACGCCTTCCACCAGCTCAGGGAGGAGGGGGTGGGGAGAATTATTATCCCGGCTCTAAACCCAGGGACTGAGTGAGGTTAAGAGGCAGTAACTTGGGAGGAAAAGGAGGCAGTGCTGGCAGCCCAGCCAACGCTTCCGCCACTAGAAACGCCTGCTCCACTTAGAAACAAGTCATTGTCAGGTAACCTATTTTTCGGGGTCTAATTTCAGCATATGAGGGCTTTGTCTCCTCTGCATATTTCTTTGCTTGAAAAATGTATGAGCTTATGGAGCCGAAGAGAGTGACTTTAATCCTGTGCCAAGCTTGTTTGGGGGCTGAGGCATCGAGAGGGAAGCAGGAGCGGCTCACACACTCCAGGTCCCAGCCCCACTGGAATGGAGTCCCTTTGGCACATGGATAAACATCCTGGGCTGGGGGGGTGGTCTGTGTGATATAGGTGGGATCAGGAGGCTTATGGCCTTGAGTTTCCTGAAAGTGTGGCTCTGAAACTGATCATCAAGAAGCTGTTGGCCAAGTGTCTGGAGGAAGGGTTCAGCCTGAGGCTTGGGCCGCGGTTCTGCACAGCAGCCTGCCCCAAGGGACAGTGGAGTGGCTGCTGGGGTCTGCGATGGGTGAGAAGGGCAGAGTCTTGGTCATCCCAGGGCCGGAGTTCAACACCAACTGTAGAACCCGAAAGCCAGGCAGGGAGGAAGGGGCGACATGCAGACCCCACAGGGGCGGGCAGCAGCTTGAACAATTCTCTGCGGTTGTGCTGCGTGCGTTTTGGGCAGTCTTGGGCTCATCTCGCCCCAAACCCTGCAGCTCTCCTGGGGCACCTGAGAAAGGGAGGTGCGGGCAGGCGAGTTGCCGGCGGAGCTCTGTCATGTGGGTTACCAAGGAGCACGAGAAGAGAGGAAGCTGCTTTCAGAATCCCCAAAGACCAATTTCTTCCAGCCCCAGCAACTGTGGGGAGCCTCCACCGAGGCCCAGGCGTCAGGGTGGCTGTGGCTCGGCGTCTTCCGCTGGCGTGACAGATGGAGGCACACCCGGCACCTCCAGGCACCTGGGGAGATTCGGGGAGGGGCCCGACGCGCCTGGCTCCTGCTTGTAGGGAAGGCACTTCTGGGCATGCCCGCCTGGGTGGCACCTCCTGCCCCTTGTGCGTGGAAGGGGGGAAGAAGCCTCTTCCCTGCTACTCAGCCCAAAGCCACAGGCCCCAGGCTGCTCCTACCCCGCGGGCAGGCACTGCAGGGACAGTGGCAGCAGGCGGTTGGCGCCGTGGCAGGGGCTTGCCACCCCCTCCCGATCTGGCGCTCTCCCTCCCCTTCCTTCTCTCCCAGCTTCTCTCTCTACCCGCTCTCCTTTTTTCTCACTCAGCCTCTCCGCTGAATTCTGCATTGACATCAGCACTTCCAAAAACAACAACAAAGGAAAGTAGGTCACAGGCGGTGCCGGGTCGGAGCTGGCCCCGATGCCAGCGGAGTCTGGGGCTGCGGCCCCATTTCATGGAGAGCCGGGGGCGCCCCGCACTCTGCGCCACGGCCTCGCACACGCAGCCCGGTTGCTGCCCTGGGTGCGTAGGGGGAAGGGCTGTGGCCGTGGGTGCATGGCCTGTGTGTCGGCATGCTGGCTCACGGACTGGGCCAGTGGGGGGTTCTGCACCGAGGGCCACACCAGGTACACTCCGCACGTTCCTTCTGGTCCCGGTATGATGGTGCTGGGGGCCAAGATGCCCGGGGTGCACACAGCTGGTCTGGGGGTGGGATCCAGCCTGCAAACGCAGCTTGATTGACATCCATGTGTGCTCAGGGCCGAGGCCCGCCTCCTCCGCCCGGCTCCTCCAGGCCTTCACACATAACATTCCCCCGCTCTCTATGGCCGTGGAACTCCCAGTTCTCCTTGAAAGATCCCCCAACATGCTAATTGGGACTCCTGCTATGATTAAAAAGAAATTTCAGATTAGAACCACCATGCCACAGAGCTCAGGAGGAAAACAGCTCTTTATAAACGCAGCAGGAGCAGACTTCTGTTTATTTATTTATTTTCTAACTTCGAAAGAAACTGCAGCCTGATGTCTGGCCCACAGTGAACGGCTCAAGTGCAGACTGTCACCAGGCAAGGCCCAAACCATAAAGGGGGCACTTGGGAAGACAGAAAATTGCAGCCTCTTCCCCCGACCCCTGCTTTTTAAAACATAACTGAGTTATTTCTGTAAGCCTAGATCCTGCCTCCGCAGCACCTTTGGCCCCTGACTTGGGAGACGCCGCTGCTCCATCTGGGTCGGCCTCTTCGCCCAGGATAAAGCTTTCACGAGCAGCCGAGGGTGAGGAGCACATTGCAATCAAGCTCCCTGAAGCGATTAGCTCTGGAGGTCCCCAGAGGTGGCTGCAGGGAGGGAGGATTTCAGCTGTGGTCAGTAAGAGTCAGGCACAGCTATGAGAGCAGCACTTCTGAATGATTTCACTTGCAGGGCTGAGCTCATCACATTGATACTTTTAGAACTCATTAGCTTGGGGAGGGAGGCTGGCACGCTGTGCCGGGTGGGTCTCTTACCTCTTAAAGCAGCTCCTCTTGGAGAAGCAGGGAAGAAGTCCTCCACCATAAGCCCCAAACACCCATCCCTAGTTAAGGTTTTAAAACATTAACATTGAACCCAAACCCTCTTAAAAGGCAGCCATTTGACTCTATGGAAATAAAACATCTCCCTAATATCAGCTTCATTAAAAGATCTAAGAAAAGAACATCAATGTTTTCTGATAGAAGAGTATAATTGTAGGCTTCATGGTGGCTCACACCTGTAATCTCAGCAGTTCGGAAGGCCAAGGGAGATGGATCGCCTGGGGTCAGGAGCTGGAGACCAGCCTGGCCAACATGGTGAAATCCCCATTTCTACTAAAAATACAAAAATGAGCCAGGTGTGGTGGCATATGCCTGTAATCCCAGCTACTCAGGAAGCTGAGGAGAAGAATCGCTTGAATCCAGAAGGCAGAGGTTGCAGTGAGCTGAGATGATGCCATTGCACTCCAGCCTAGACAACAGAGCGAGACTCTCTCTCAAAACACAAAAATAAAAAGAAGAGTATAATTGTCTTCAAGGGTAACTGGCTGGTTATTGCAGGTAATTACCTGCCGGCAATGGAAGGCAGGTGATAAAGAGGAAGGAGTCCGTGCACACAGAGCTGGCACAGGAGAGCAGAGCCATTGGCCCGAGTGGGGTTGGGTTGGGGCTGGAGACAGCATAAGGCAAGGACCGCGCCGCCAGACTCCTGCAAAACCACGCTTCCCAGACTTTTTGCATTCCACAGAGCAGTAGGATTCCAGAAAGAATTTAGAGGGCTTGCTTTGGGTTGCCAGCATTTTGTTTGGCCAGTTAAAGACCTCGAGACGCAGCAGCTGCTATGTACCAGACCCGTTAGCTCATAAAAGAAAGATTTTTTTTTTTTTAGACAGTCTTGCCCTGTTGCCCAGGCTGGAGTGCAATGGTGTGATCTCGGCTCACTGCAACCTCCACCTCCCATGTTCAATCAATTCTCCTGCCTCAGCCTCCTGAGTAGCTGAGATTACAGGTGCCTACCACCATGCCCGGCTAAGGTTTTGTATTTTTAGTAGAGACGGGGTTTCACCATGTTGGTCAGGCTGGTCTCAAACTCCTGACCTCAGGTGATCCACCCACCTCGGCCTCCCAAAGTGCTGGGATTACAGGCATGAGCCACCGTGCCTGGCCAAAGAAATGTCTTTTTAGAACACCCTTCTCCCTCCCCAAACCAAAAAAAAAAAAAAAAAAAAAAATAAGGACATGATTTCAGAATAAAGGATTATCTTTAGATGGAATAAATTTGGCTTAGCAAAAACCTCACTACATTAATGTTTCGTTGCAAATCGGTAAAATCGCAATCACAGACTCCCCTTGTCTCCAAACTAGCATTTGGAAGCCACCGTTCCCGGGGAGCTTGGAGTCTGCCAGTTGCCACAGCTTTCAGGATGACAAGGAAGCAGATTGCCTGGGTTTAAAATTCTGTTGCTGTCGTCTTCTGGTACCAGCCTCTCATCCTTTCCCCCGCCCCCCGCTTTCCTTGTGTGACAGAGCGGAGGAGGAGACGACTGGGTCGAAACCAAATTGGTCAAAAGGACAAACTGGTCAAGAACGACGATTTCTGCCGCAGCCTGAGCAGGTCCACCAGCCGGTTCTGCCGTGACAGCCAAGGACTAGTCATCCCCAGGCAGAGCGCCACCTACGTGCCAGGGGGGAGGTGGCGGCGCGGAGGAGCCGCTGAAGGGGAGCCAGGGAGTCTGGACCAGTTCTCAGCCTTTTTCAGGATCTCAGGAGGCTGAGGCAGGAGGTTCGCTTGAGCCCAGGAGTTTGAGACCACCCTGGGCAACAGAGCAAGACCCTGTCGCAAAAAACTAAAATTAATTAATTAATTATTTTTTAAAAGGCCGGGTGTGGTGGCTCACGCTTATAATCTCAGCACTTTGGGAGGCTGAGGTGGGTGGATCATGAGGTCAGGAGTTCGAGACCAGCCTGGCCAACATGGTGAAACCTCGCCTCTACTAAAAATACAAAAAATTAGCCAGGCGTGGTGGCAGGCGCCTGTAATCCCAGCTACTAGGGAGGCTGAGACAGGAGAATCGCTTGAACCTGGGAGGCTGAGGTTGCAGTGAGCCAAGACCATGCCCCTGCACTCCAGCCTGGGCAACAGAGCGAGACACTGTCTCAAAAAAAACACAAAAACAAAACAAAACAAAAAAAGGGTGGGTGCGGTGGCTCACCCCTTTAATCCCGGCACTTTGGGAGGCAGAGATGGGTGGATTGCTTGAGCTCAGGAGTTTGAGACCAGCCTGGGCAACAGTGAAACCCCATCTCCACCCCCCCAAAAAATAGAAAAATTAGCTGGTGTGGTCCCAATTACTCGGGAGGCTGAGGTGAGAGGGTTATTTGAACCCAGGAGGCAGAGGCTGCAGTGAGCCAAGTTGGAGCCCCTGCACTCCTGCCTGGGTAACAGAGCAAGACGCCATCTCAAAACAAGAAAAGAAGAGCTCTCTCTGGAAACCTGCACATTCCCAGGCCCTGCACTGAATTCCAGGAGGTTTATGGAAACCTCCTTCTTCATCTCCCCAGCCTTGCTAGGGGGACTCTGGCCAAGAACCCTGCATCCGGGCAAACACTTCTCATTCTCCATTTCTCAGTCCAGTGATATGATTACATTTAAAATTCTAAAGTTGCATTCAGAAATAGCCAAGGAAAAAAATGGACTGTTCCTTTCTTTGTCCCTGTTGAAAGCTTTATTTTTTTTCCTTATCGAAGTTGTTTGAATATGTGAAAACTTTACCTAAATAGGTAAAGTTAAAATTATTAACTGAAAGCATATATATAGATATATATTTGGAGCAGAGGTTTAATAGGCAAAGGAAAGAGAAAGGAGAAGGGAAAACAGTTTTCTCTCTAGTGAGAGAGAGGGCACCTCTGAGAGGAAAAGGCCTCAATTTTATTTATTTATTTTTTTTGAGACGGAGTGTCGCTCAGGCTGGCGTCCAGTGCGCAATCTCGGCTCACTGCAAGCTCTGCCTCCCGGGTCCCAGCGATTCTCCTGCTCAGCCTCTCAAGTAGCTGGGACTACAGGCGCGAGTCACCACACCCAGCTAATTTTTGTATTTTTAGTAGAGACAGGGTTTCACCATGTTGGCCAGATGATCTGGATCGCTTGACCTTGTGGTCAGCCACCTCGGCCTCCCAAAGTGCTGGGATTACAGGCGGGAGCCACCGCGCCTACCCCAAAATATTTTTTTAGTGGCAAATTAACAGGGAGTTATGCAGGATATCACCACTGTGGGAAGTGGGTGAAAGGGCTCCAGGGCCTGCCTGTACTTTCTTTTTTCAGCTTCCTGTGAACCTATAATATTTCTATTTTATTTTTATTTATTTATTTTTTTGGGACGGAGTTTCACTCATGTTACCCAGGCTGGAGTGCAATGGCGCGATCTCGGCTCACCGCAACCTCCGCGTCCTGGGTTCAGGCAATTCTCCTGCCTCAGCCTCCTGAGTAGCTGGGATTACAGGCACGCGCCACCATGCCCAGCTAATGTTTTGTATTTTCAGTAGAGATGGGGTTTCACCATGTTGACCAGGATGGTCTCGATCTCTTGACCTCGTGATCCACCCGCCTCGGCCTCCCAAAGTGCTGGGATTACAGGCTTGAGCCACTGCGCCCGGCTGAACCTATAATATTTCTAAATAAAAAAGAAAAAACTTTACTAAGACACATTGTAGAATGTAGCATCACCTAGGATAAATTGATATATCAATTAGTGGTTGCCTGTTCAGTCTTTAAGCCAATTTGCTATTAGACCATTTAAAATTGGAAACAGAATGTTAAAATCTATGAAAATATTCCACACAAGAAAAGTAGACATATTTGATGGAAATTAACATGAAAATCTTAGGAAAATTTTTCAAATGAGCAAAAACAATGAAAAGAAAATACAAATTCCAAGGACAGTTCCAGGATTCACAAAAGCTCTTGAGAAGAGGCCAAAATTGCCACCAGGCCCAGCTTCTTCCTTTTTTTTTTTTTTTTTTTTTTTTGGCAAAGCCTAACTCAGTCACTCAGGCTGGAGTGCAGTGGCGCATCACAGCTCACTGTACCTGTGAACCCCTGGGCTCAAGCGATCCTCCCACCTCAGCCTCCTGACTATCTGGGAACACAGGCGCATCCTACCAGGTCTGGTTAGTTTTTAAAATTTATTTTATTTTATTTATTATATTTGAAACGGAGTCTGTCTCTGTCACCAGGCTGGAGTGCAGTGGCACGATCTCGGCTCACTGCAACATTTGCCTCCTGGGTTCAAGCAATTCTCCTGCTTTAGCCTCCAAGCACACAGGTGCACGCCACCATGCCCAGCTAATTTTTCTATTCTTAGTAGAAACGGGGTTCCACCATGTTGGCCAGGATGGTCTTGATCCCTTGACCTCGTGATCCGTCTGGCGTGGCCTCCCAAAGCATTTTTAATTTTTTGTAGTGGGGAAGTCTGTGTTGCCCAGGCTGGTTAAAAACATCTGGGCCCAAGTGATTTTCCTGCTTCAGCCTCCTAAAGTGCTTGTATTACAGGAGTGGGCAACCACACCCAGCCTGCCCAGCTAATTAAAACAAGTTTTTTTTGTGTAGAGCCAGGTTCAGTGGCTCTACGGCCAACCAGGCTGCCCAGGCTGGTCTTGAACTGCTCGGCTCAAAACCATGCCCAATATGGGAGGCTAAGGCAGGAGAATCACTTGAACCAGGGAGACAGGGGCTGCAGTGAGCCAAGATCATGCCCTGCATGCCAGCCTGTGTGACAGAGCAAGACTCCATCTCAAAAAAAAAAAAAAAAAAAAAAAAATTGGCTGGGCGCAGTGGCTCATACTTGTAATCCCAGCACTTTGGGAGGCCGAGGTGGGCAGATCTCCTGAGGTCAGAAGTTCGACCAGCCTGGCCAATATGATGAACCCCCATCTCTACTAAACATACAAAAATGAGCCAGGGATTGTAGTGGGTGCCGGTAATCCCAGGTACTCGAGAGACTGAAGCAGGAGAATCGCTTGAGCCCAGGAGGTGGACGTTGCAGTGAGCTGAGATCACATCACTGTACTCCAGTCTGGGTGACAGAGTGCCCTACAATTTTTTTTTTTTTTTTTTTTAATTTAGAGATGGGTCTCACTATATTACCCAGGCTGGTCTTGAACTCCTGGCCTAAAGTGTCCTCCCGCCTTGCCCTCCCAAAGCATTGGGATTACAGGTGTCAGCCACCCCACCCAGCCCAGAATATACCTATTTTATGTTTGTGCATAGAGCCCCTATGTGATTCTTGCAAGCCTGATTGTCAAGTTTTTTTTTAAGAAAAAAGATTCTCCTCAATGATTGTCAGCTTTGAGTCACCTTGCGCCCATCATCTTCCAGTGTCCCCAGGCTGGAGTGTAGTGGCTCGATCATGGCTTACCGCAGCCAGGACCTCCCAGGCTCAAGCCATCCTCCCATCTCAGCCTGCTGAGTAGCTGGTACTGCAAGTGTGCGCCACCACACCAGCTGATTTTTTATATTTTTATTTATTTGGTTTTTTCTTTTTTTTTCAAATTTGTTATATATATATGTATATATGATTGCATTTTAGGTTCTGGGGTACATGTAAAGAACATGCAGGACGGTTGCATAGGTACACACATGGCAATGTGGTTTGCTGCCTCCATCCCCATCACCTATGTCTGGCATCTCTTCCCATGTTATCCCTCCCCAACTCCCTACCCGCCACTGTCCCTCCCGTAGTCCCCCGCCACAGACCTCAGTGTGTAATGCTCCCCTGTTTTCTTATTTTTAAATTGAGATGGAGTTTCTCTATGCTGCCCAGGCTGGCCTTGGACTCCTGGGCTCAAATCATTCTCTCACCTCAGCCTCCCAAAGTGATGGGATTACAGGCGTGAACCACCGCACCCAGCCATTTTTTGTATATTTTGTAGAGACGGAGTCTTGCTACGTTGCCCAGGCTGGTCTCCAGCTCCTGGCCCCAAGAGATCCTCCTGCCGTGGCCTCTCAAAGTGCTGGGATTCCAGGTGTCCACCATCCTCCTTTACATGATGGAAGGAATTCCCGTGTCAGCCTCGTGGTACCCTGTAGGAGGATGATTCCCGTG
>NW_022437076.1:2340965-2354023 GCF_009761245.1 Sapajus apella
CGTGGTACCCTGTAGGAGGAAGGATGATTCCCGTGGCAGCCCCGTGGTGCCCTGTAGGAGGAAGGATGATTCCCGTGGCAGCCCCGTGGTACCCTGTAGGAGGAAGGATGATTCCCGTGGCAGCCTCGTGGTGCCCTGTAGGAGGAAGGGTGATGGGGCCAGGTCCTCTTTCTCTACTCAAACTACAGGTGTGTCGCACTTAACCCTCAGAAATGAGGGTTCAGCTACAGCTGTCAAGACACTGGGCCACAAGAACCTGGAACAACCTTGGCTAGTTTGGGGGTTTCCTGCCACTGCACCCTTTTCTTGGTGGGAAGGAAGGCAGACAGGAGGGAGCTCTTGGCAGCTCCTTCAGTGAGCAGGTGGGCAACCCCAGTGACCTAGTTTGGGAAAGCTGCAGGGGTCAGGACAGCTGGAAGAACTATTAAAAGCTGGAAGACAGATCTTCTGACTTTCTCTCTGAGGCTTTTGCAAATCAGCTCTTCTGAGCTTGAAGTTCCTGGGAATGAAAAGGAAGATTCCTCCAGGGTGGTCCCGTCCTCGCCTCAGGCCATGTGGGACAGGCTCTCCACTGTGACAGCCTGGGCTTGGGGTGGCTCAAAATGCTTGGATTTCTTCCTCCTAGGCGAGGAAGAATAGGGCTGAATCGAGGAAGAGCTCTAGTCTTGGACTCAGAAGCACAGGTCTGAATAACTGGAAGGACCATTTCTTTATCTGGAGAGTGAGGATTATAATCATATCTCCACAGAGGGGGCACTTCTCATTTGTGTCTGTGAGGGGACTTTACAAATCTGAAATACAGGCATGGTGGCTCACGCCTGTGATCCCAGCACCTTGGGAGGCCGAGGTGGGCAGATCACCTGAGGTCAGGAGACCAGACTGGCAGACATGGTAAAACCCCGTCTCTAATAAAAATACAAAAATTAGGTGGGTGTGGTGGTGCCCACCTGTAATCCCAGCTAGTCGGGAGGCTGAGGCAGGAGAATCGCTTAAACCCAGGAGGCAGAGATTGCACTGCACTTTAGCCTGAGGGCCAAAGTGAGACTCTCTCTAAACAAAAATCTGAACTACTGTTCAACTCTGAGTTGCTTTTTCATTTTCCCTTGCTGTGCTCTTTGGAGAGGAAATGGAGCAGTAGGAAGTGAGATCTGTAAGAAGACAGGGCCGTGGCCTGACCAGAGCCTTCTCAGGGACTGAAGTGGGTCAACAGCTTTGAGAAATGAAGCCAGTTCCGGGCCGGGCGCGGGGCTCACGCCTGTCATCCCAGCACTTTGGGAGGCTGAGGCGGGCGGATCACCTGCAGCCTGGAGTTGGAGACCAGCCTGGCCAACATGGCGAAATCTCATCTCTACTAAAAATACAAACATAGCTGGGTGTGGTGGCAGGTGCCTGCAATCCCAGCTACTTGGGAGGCTGAGGCAGAACACTTGAGCCTGGGAGGCGGAGGCTGCAGTGAGCTGAGATCACGCCATCGCACTCCAGCTTGGCTGACAGAGCGAGACTCCATTTAAAAAAAAAAAAAAGAAAGAAAGAAATGAAGCTGCTATGAGTGAGAAGTGGGAGTGGGCAAAAGGAGGCAGCTTCCTGCGGTGGCCTCTGGGAAGCCTGAGACTGAGCGTTGGGCCAGTGTGAGGCTGGTGTGGGAGGAGAGGGGAGCTCGTGCTGCGGCAGGAGCGGTCACAGGAGGGAGATCCCTCCCCCATGTGTCACCTGTGAGGCTGGAGGGATGTTCATTTCTTTTTTTTTTTTTTAATTTTTTTCTTTTAAAGATGGGGTTTCAGCATGTTGGTCAGGCTGGTCTTGAACTCCCGACCTCAGGTGATCCGCCCGCCTTGGCCTCCCAAGTGCTTGGATTACAGGCGTGAGCCACTACGCCCGGCCTAGGGATGTTCATTTCTGCGGTGGTGTGGAATGGGAGGGCGGAGGGAGGCAGGTCAAGTTTGAGGTTGAGGGGCAGGGGCAGGCTTGGGGGGTCCCAGCAGCTGTACCCTGCAGTTTGCAGCCAGGGCACCTCTGTGGCACCTTCTGGCTGGAATGCCCGGCCTTCACCCAGTCCCCCTCAGCGGGCACAGTGCTAAGTGGAACCTGCCCAACGTGGCTTTGAGCCTCTTTTCTTTCTTTCTTTTTTACTTTTTTAGTATTTTTAGTGTGCTTGCTAAGGAAATTTTTGTTTTGAGACAGGGTTTTGCTGTGTCTCCTAGGCTGGGGTGCGGTGGCGTGATCATGGCTCTCTGCAGCCTCGAACTCCTGGGCTCGAGCCATCCTCCTGCCTCAGCCTCCTGAGTAGCTGGGACTACAGGCACGTGCCACCAAGCCCAGCTAATTTTTATATTTTTCATAGAGATGGTATCTCACTATGTTGCCCAGGCTGGTCTTGAACTTCTGGCCTCAAGCAATCCTCCCACCTCGGCCTCCCAAAGTGTTGGGATGGCAGTCCCTTGCCAGTCCCCAGCCTCCTGTCAGAGTGCTCTGGTCACAGGTGAGGAGGCCAGCCTGGGAGTAGTTCCTGGAAAGGAGCTAGTGTGCAAATTCAGAGGAGCCTGTACCTTAGACTTGCAAAGTGCCAGACACCTGGTGGCACTTTAAATGCCGCAGATAAAACACTGAGAGGTTCTGCAGGCAGCAGGAGAGACGAGGGGTCAGGGACCTCAGGGCCTCTGAGGCTCAGATTGGAGATAGAGGATAAAAACACCGCGGAGACCCCGCGACCCCGGGTGCAGCCCTGCCGGCCCGGGAAGTACAGACCTCCCCAGCACACACTTCGGGGACCAGGCTTTGTGGGGGACTAGGGGCTCCCTGCCCTCGGCACCTCCACCCATCCTTTAGGACGAGGCTCAGTGGGAAATGCTGCAACCCAGGGCTCAACCCAGAACCTGCCCACGTACCACACAAGTGCCCGTGTCCCTGACAGATGGCCACCAGGGTGCTGGGAGGCAGGGCTCAACCCCACCCTTCACTCTTCCTGAGTGGCAGCTGCGTGACCCGCCCTGCTGCCTGGCTTCTGACAACCATCCTGGCAATTAGAGGAAGGGGGATTTGGTTTTCCACCGCTGCCTCCTTGGCTGGCCCATCCACTGCACGCAGGAAGGCCCTGTGCTCACCCCGAAGTCCCAGGACCTGACCGGGGTCTTGCATGTGGCCAGGGCTCAAATCTTTTTTTTTTTTTTTTTTTTTTGAGACAGAGTCTCCCTCTATTGCCCAGGCTGGAGTGCAGTGATGAGATCTCAGCTCACTGCAACCTCCGCCTCCTGGGTTCAAGAGATTCTCCTGCCTCAACCTCCTGAGTAGCTTGGATTACAGGCACGAACCACCATGCCAGGCTAATCTTTTTGTATTTTTACTAGAGATGGGGTTTCACCATATTGGCCAGGCTGGCCTCAAACTTCTGGCCTCAAGCAAACACCCCACCTCGGCCTCCCAAAGTGCTGGGATTACAGGTGTGAGCCACGGCGCCCGGCCTCAAATCTATTGACATCGTGAGTGTCCCACACGAGGCTGTGGGAGGGAGGCAGGCAGGACCCGGTGCTGGAGAGGCTTGTGGGAGTGCGTGTGTGCAAAAGCCCCTCTCCCTAACACACCCCCTGCCTTCATCTTTTCCTCCTTCTGCCACTTTTATTTGTTTATTTATTTTGAGACGGAGTCTCGCTCTGTTGCCCAGGCTGGAGTGCAGTGATGCAATCTTGGCTCACTGCAACCTCCACCTCCTGGGTTCAAGCAATTCTCCTGCCCCAGCCTCCTGAGTAGCTAGGACTACAGGTACCAGCCACCAGGATTTTTATTTTTGTATTTTTAGTAGAGACAGGGTTTTGCCATGTTAGTCAGGCTGATCCTGAACTCCTGACCTCAGGTGATCCGCCCACCTCAGCCTCCCAAAGTGCTGGGATTACAGGTGTGAGCCATGATGCCAGGCTTCCTTCTGCCTCTTTGGCTACACGGCTGCCCCGTGGAGCTGTGCCCTCTCTCTCCAAGTGAGACTGTATGTGTGGACCCTTTGGTGTCTTGCTTAGGGCCCACCTTCCCCTGCCCATCCAGCCCACGCTGCTGTTTCCTCTGTGGGTTTGTCCCCTCGGCCCCTCATCATGGAGCAAGTCTTACGTGGCGATTGTCCATCTAATCTCTCTGGCTGGAGTGGCGCGTGGCTGCCTGGATGCTGCCACTCAGAGGGCACTCTTGTCTTGGCAGTGACTGTCCCCAAAGCAGTGGTGGGGTGGGGAGAGGAGTGCGCAGCCGGGTGCCTCCGCCAAGCCTCCTACCTGCTTAGATCTCCGGCGCTCGCATTACCTTCTTCCTTAGAGCGGGCCTCCCGGGACATGGCACTTACAGAGATGGAATAGTTTAATACATGTCTTGCTTCCTCTCTTGCTCGAGGCCCTCAGAGGCAGCTCCAGAAGCAGTGGCTGGTGGGTCTCCGAGCGCCTGGGGGAGGCGGGAGGGGGTGGCGTGGAGCCTCAGCCAATTTGGAAAGCCCTGTGACCCAAGCACATCTCGTGGCAGCAGTGTCAAATCCTGCGGTTTGGGCATGCCATTAGTGTGCGTGCTGCCGCGCAGGAGTCAGTGACACAAAGGCACATCCTTCCCCACCCTCCTGGAGCTTAGAAACTAACCGCTCTAATGAGAAATGAGGGCAGAGAGGAGAGAGATGGGGGCGGGCCCCTCCGAGGCTGCTGCTGGTGTCAGAGCAGGCTGACCCACTTCTTTTGACGTCGAGGGGCCTTGGCGGCCAGCCCAACATGCTGCTTAAATCAGCCGCTGCTCCCTGCACGAGGGTCTCCTCTGTTAAGCCCGTCACTCGGTGCTCTTGGAGAGAGCCCTATCGCCCTGGCAGCACGGCTAGTCTCTCTCCCTTGCTTCCCTTCCTCCCCAGGCCCTCCAGGGTCCCTTCACCCCACGGGCTCTTTAGGGCCTGGACCCCCAGTGTTCAGCAGCCCTCGGCGGAGAGACCCTCCAGGAAGGGTGCTCGGTGGCAGTGCGGCAAGCCAAGATTCTCTTTTTTCCCCAGCTTTTTGATTGTGCCATGAGTTATTTAGCCAACAATAGATGTTTATGTATTTTTTTAGAGCTCATATTTATTAACAGCCTGAGAAGGAGGAGACCCGGAGATTTATGCTGAAAGCACGGTGAGTTAAAAGGAACAATTAGAGGAGCAGAGAGATACTGAGCATAGAATTGTAAAGGATGTTTTAACGCACAATCAAAGGTTCTTGAGATATTTTCCAAGTAGACAGAAGATAAAAGAAAATTGGCCCATTACGAGCTGATACTGGGGGATTGGTGACATGGGATGGAGTCTTGGCTGACGGCTGAACTCCCGCTTAGAGGCAAGTGAACCTAGAGAGCAAGGTGGGGAGCCGAACCGGGTCAGGAGGCTTCAGAACGGGGGCTGGAGGGACTCCATCAAAACGTATTTTCCCCTCCTGAAAGAATGAACACCAGCCGGGGGTGGTGGCGCACACCTGTAACCCCAGCTCTTTGGGAGGGCGAGGTGGGCGGATCACATGAGGCCAGGAGTTGGAGACCAGCCTGGCCAATGGTGAAACCCCGTCTCTACTAAAAATACAAAAATTAGCTATGCATGGTGGCTGGCTCCTGTAATCCCAGCCACTCGGGAGGCTGAGGCAGGAAAATCGCTTGAGCCCAGAAGGCAGAGGTTGCAGTGAGCCGAGATTGCGCCACTGCACTCCAGCCTGGACAACAGAGCAAGACTTCATCTCAAAAAATAAATAAATACAAAATAAAACAATTAGGCTGGTATGATGCTGTGTCCCTGTAGTCTCAGTTACTCAGGAGGATTGTTTGAGGCAGGAGGATTGTTTAAGCCTTAACAGGCTGAGGCTGTAGTGACCCATGATCATCCCACTGCATTCCAGCCCTGGTGACAGCGTAAGACCCTGTCTCAAAAACAAACAACAAATGAACCCAGAGAAAGGCTGGCTCCCTAGGTCAGCGTAGAGTAGGGCCCGGAAGAGGGGAGTCCCTGGCATCCCAGAGGTGGGTCTGCTCAGGGACTGGTGGGCCTGCCTGGGGAGCATGGAAAGGGGAATTTGCTGAGTGCTCAGTGGCTCCCAGGAGCCTCCCCAGCAAACTCCTCTCTGACCCTGGTCCCTGCAGCTTGCCCTCCGAGAGGCCTCCCTGGCTCTCCCGCCTCCCCGAACCTGCTCACAGGCTTTCTGGAGCCCATTTACCGTGGTGGCAGAGCACTGGTGATTAGCTGGGTGATGAGTAAACATTTGCTAAATGGGATTCTTGGCTCTTGGGATGAACAGCCCCAGCAGGAGAGGAGGGGGTGCAGCCGATGGGAGAGGCTCAGGGCTGGCTGATGGTCAGAGCCGGCACACGCAGAAGCACGGGGATCTAAGCAGGCTGCTCCGAAGCCAGGAAGGGCTGAGGGCGGCCGGCGCCTGGGAAGCAGGGAGCGCCGGGCCGTGGAACGCTTCCCGAGCTTGGAAGCAGCAGGTGTCTGGGAATGGGACTGTGGCCCAGGCAGACTTCCAGCGAGCGCTCCAGCTTGCTGGCACGAGGGGAGGATCTGGCTGAGCACAAGGAGGCAAGTTTCCATCATGAAACCCGCTGTTGAGGAACTGCGGCAAGGGTGCCACGGTCGGAAACCACGTGCCCAAGACAGGCTGGGGGGCGTGGGGAGGACAACCCCAGGTGGGGAGCCACACAGCCCCCTGAGCAGGATCCCCTGGGCCCCCAGGGCCGGATACATCTCCCACAACCTCAGCTAGAAGTGGTTTATGGATGCCCTAGACACGTGCTGTTACCACCTCTAGCCCTACTCCCCACACTCTTCTTTGGACAGCTCTTCATCCTCCAAGACACATTGGAGTGTCACCTCCGCCTGGAAGCCGTCTCTGACTGCCCCCACCCAGCTGAGCTCCTCATTTTGGGGGCTGCGGGGTGCTAACAGGAGCCCCAATTCCATACCAATTGCGAATACTTGTTTCTACATCTCGGCTATGAGCTCCTTGCCACATCTCCTCACGCTTATGTCCCCAGAGCCTGGCCAGTGGCTGGACACGGAGGCCCTCGATCAGCCTTTGTTGAATGAAGCATGCAGAGCCAGCCAAGCTCTGGGGTCAGGGGAGGAGCTTGTGTGGAGATTCTTAGAGACAACCAGGACCACCCAGCCCCCTCCGACAAGGCCGGCTCTGTCCCCATCAGTCCACAGTGGAGACATGTGTGGCAGGAGGAGGGGGAGGGAGAAGAGGTGGGTCCCTCCTGGGGTCCAGGAAAAGTGCCAGCAGAAGATGGTAGGGGAGGGGGCCTCCACCTCTGGGAGGACCACAGGAATCTGCATGTCCCTGCCCTGAATGAGACCAGGGGCTGGCTGGGGCTGGCGAATAGAGATGCCTTTGCTGCACCCCCGATGTATCCACTTGCTTTGATGTTTGGGGAGACGGTGTCATTGTCACTGCGTAGCATGAGCTGCTGGGTGACAAGTAATGTCACCAGCAACAGAGCTGCCTCGATTCCCCCTAACTCTTAGAGGAGAAAGCTGCTAAAAATACCTGGCGTCCTGGGCGCCCACCGCCTGGCCTCTAATAACAGTCAGCAACCAGACACTGTGCTGTGCTTGACAGAAGCGGATCATTTATAAAACATTAGCATTTCTCGTACTGACATTCCATTCCATATTATAGGGCTTTCTAAGTCTTTTTTTAAAAAAATTTTAATAAAGTGCTTAGACTCATGATTTTCCCACTGAGGGCCTTGCTGTCTGAGGTTGGAATTGAAATCAACAACATAACATCCTTGGGTTCTAAAGGACAGCCGGGCCCTGGCACCAGCCTGGGTCAGAGCCTGCTGGCTGCAGCGGAGCAACTGCAGGCTGAGGATTCTTCGCTCCGCAGTCACTGGGCTCCCTTTAGTGAACGCCCCAAGCCTCTACTGAGGAGGATTTGTCCAGCCAGGCCTGAAAACACAGCCTCCTCCCTCTATCCGGGGGACCCTCTCCTTTCTCTGAAGCCAGAGAGGCAGGTGCAGTCTCCAAACCCACCCACAGCTGTCCGGGTGGGTCCCTGGTCTCCTAGAAAATCCCTTGGGCCCCAGGAACTGAATGTTCCCTTGCAGCGGCCCGTCCCCACCAGCCAGCTGCCCAGCCCCCTGAGAATCAAGTCACTCAGCAGTTGCTCCTGAGGCTACCGGGAATAGGCCGGGAAGGGTCCAGGACCAGCCTGCCCGGGAGAGCCACAGAGGTGCTGCTGACCCAGGGCAACCAGAATGTGGGAAGGGAATCATGATCTGTGCGGGCGAAGGAAGCGCCACAAAACAGGAGCGCTAGGGTGCGCTTGCGTGCGTGGAAACAGGAGCGCTGGGGTGCGCGTGCGTGCGTGGAAACAGGAGCGCTGGGGTGCGCGTGCGTGTGTGGAAACAGGAGCGCTGGGGTGCGCGTGCGTGCGTGCGTGTCCCCGTGAGTCAGTGTACCCCTGCCCCCTAAGGCTCCTCCCGCCAACAAATGTGCTGTGTTCCCAGAGCTGGGCCCAGCCAGGCTCGCCCACCCACAGAAGCCCAGGATCTGCCACCTGTCAGGAATGCGGGGCTAGGAAATGAAAAACAGGGTTCTTGTCCAAGATCATTTATTGTTATTGTTATTTTTCTCTTAATTGGATTCGGCGTTTCTCGCTCCTCACACACATCCTCTCTGGTGGGGGATTCAGGTTTGTGCAAAGCGCAAAGGAGCTTGTGCCCACCTGGGCCCCTGGCCAGCGGCATGGCTGGCTTTGATCTGAGTGCCTCTTCCCTATCCGGGCTCACCTGCCCCAGTCCCTGGGTGGTGCCCGTCCCTGCTCCTGACCCCTGAGTCTGGCCTCCCCAGCCTCTGCCTGCACCCTGAGCATCCCCAGGAGGGCTGGGAGGGCTGGGTGCCTGAGATGGTTCATGAAATGCCCTCATCGTTTCCCTTCTGCTAAGGACCCCTGATGCCTCCCTCTGCTGCCCTGCACAGGGCCCTTGCTGGGCCGTCCACTGAAGAACCTCAAGGAAACGTTCAGCAGTTGAGCCGTTCGGGAGGCCTGGGCTCAAGCCTGAGTCTCTTGGCGTGTCCAGACCGTCCCTGGCCAAACGCTAGGCTGCCGACACCGTCCAACCCGCTGGACTAACACTATGGATGCTGCCTGGCCTGCCGGCTTCCAGATCCAAAAGCCCTTCCCTCCCCTCCTGTCTTGCTGGCCCTCAGGGCCTGGCTCCCTGACATCCAACAAGCTGCCTCTCACTTCTCACCCTGAAGCCCACAGCTAGTACAGCAGAGGTGACAGGGTGCTCCAGGGTGGCAGACAGGCTTGTGTTGCATACGAAAACAAGGTGATGCTGTAAATATCTAAGAATATTGGTCCCCCAAAGTGACTCTTGCTGCCACCCCGTCCTCACCCTCCCCACTGACACCTGCCCAATCCCTGGCAAGCCAGGCTGGGATTCTAGACAAAAATTCTATCACTTTGTTCTTGCTAGAAATCACCGATACAATCCTTAGCTCAGCAAATTCAGTTTTCTGTATAGTTTATAAACATGGAAAGACATACAGTTAGGTGATGGAGTGGGAGGGAGGACCTGTGCATTTGTGTATATATATGTAGATTGTGAGTATATATAAGTGGACGTAGTTATAAAACTGCACCTTCTGTGAGAACCTCATTGCCCGGGATGAAGTTTGAATTTCAGCCTCTGATGATCTTTCCTTTGGTAATTGGTTCTTGGACCCCAGCAGTTGGGCCTGGGTCTGCCAGGGTTGCCTGAGACATCAGGAAGGAGAGGCGCTGCCCCCAGGGAGGGGCTGAAGGTGGAGTCCAGTAGGATTCAGGGCAGGGTGACTAAGTGGCCTCAGGAAACAGCCAGGATGCCACCTGCTTGTGTGTGCCCAGACTGCGGCCGCCCAGCCTCGTGGGTGCGCCTCGTTTGTTCTTCTCTGCGTCCTGCTTTCTCCAGGAACCATGGGGCCCTCCAGACCTCTCCAGACGATCGGGATTCCGCAGAGCCCCGCCGCCACCGTTAGGGGCGATTGTCCCATTGTCGCTAGTGAAGGATGCACTCGGCGTGCCTTTCACCGCCTTGCTGGAGTGGACGCTGTCCGTGGGTGCTCTGCGGGGCTGGCGGGGACCTCCGGGTGAGACGTGCCAATCCCCTTCCACCTAGGGCTGTACACTTTGGGTTTACAATCCACATGGCAGGGTCCAGACAGCAGCCGCGTGAAGACGCCTCCACCGGCCTTTCCCTGAAACCCAGCAGATCTTCCACTAGGAAAAAAAGAAGAAAATAAATTCTGTTCCTTGGTGGACACGTGGCAGTGCTGGGTGCTGACGCCCTGGGCTCTCAGCGGAGAGTGACCGCCAGCCCCAGAATCCAGGCCAGGAGGGAGGCCCCCAGTGGACGGCCCGAGGAGGCCTGCTGCACCCCGCTGGGGGCACGGATGGGGGTCCTGCGGGCACACTTGCCCTTCCTCTTGGGCCGGGCGGTGGGCATGATGTCGAAGTCGAGCTTGTGCTGGTAGTCGGGGGCATAGTCTGGCAGCTCGGGGGCCTGCTTCCCGCCGCCCGCCTTAGAGATCTGGTTGCGGTTCCTGTAGCTGGTGCAGTTCTTGCCCGGCTTCCTGGGCCGGGAGCCGGGCAGGTGGCCCTTGCCCCTGGTGGGGGCGTGGGGCAAGTGGTGGCCCTTGCGGGCGGCCCTGTCCGTGGTGGTGAGCGTGTGCGACTTGATCTGGTGCGGGGACGCTGGTCCCGTGCAGTTCCGGAAGTCCTCGGCCCTCAGCAGCTTCAGGTCCTGGCCGTGCCGCCGCGCAGGGGACAGGCAGGGGACAGCGGAGCTGGAGCCCCGGAACCGCTGCAGCCACTCCCAGAGGGAGCGCGCTCGGCAGCCACAGTCCCAGGGGTTGCCGTTGAGACGCAGGAACTCCAGGGCCGCCAGCGGGGCCAGGCACGCGCCCTGCAGCTCCGCCAGGCTGTTGTTGAAGAGAAAGAGTGTGGTCAGCCGGCGCAGGTCGTGGAATGCCTTGTGGTGCACCCACTGCAGCCGGTTCTCGTGCAGCAGCAGCCGGTCCAGGTTCACCAGGCCCCGGAAGGTGCCCGGGCCCAGGCTCCACAGCTTGTTGCCATGGAGAAACAGGTGGCTGAGGTTGACCAGGTCCACGAAGATGTCGTCCTGGAGGTACTCGATGTGGTTGTCCTGCAGGTAGAGGTACTGCAGGCTGTGCAGGCCGCCGAAGACGCCGGCCGGCAGGGCGCTCAGCCCGCACTTGTAGAGGTAGAGGGCGTGGAGCTTGACCAGGCCCTGGAAGGTCTCGGGCGCCAGCGTCCGCAGCTGCCGGTTGTCGCCGAGGTCCAGCTCCTCCAGGTGCACGAGGCCCTCGAAGGTGCCGGGGTGGATGTGGGTGATGTTGTTGGAATAGACCCAGAGCGTGACCATGGCGGGGCTGAGGTGGCCCGGCTGCAGCAGGCTAATGCGGTTGTTCTGCAGGAAGACGCGCTCGCTGTCCACTGGGATGCCCTCCGGGATGGCCGCAAAGTTGTGCGCCTGGCAGCTGACCGTCATGGGCGCCGGGTAGCACACGCAGTCCCGCGGGCAGCCGCCACCCAGGGGCAGCTCCGCAGCCACAAGCAGCAGCAGCACTTCCACACAGCACCCTGGCAGGGGAGAGAGAGCACAGCCAGGTCAGGGGCCGCAGAGGGGCGGGAGGCAGGCGCAGTGCAGTGGAGGACTGGCACGGCGCCCTCCTGGGCCCACTGGGGCCACATCTTCACCTTGGCTGAGCTCAATGAGCGCCTCACCCCTGCCTGGAGGAAAGTCAGGGTCAAGGGTCCCGGTCCAAGCCTGGAACCCATCTGAGACAAGAGGCCTCCCCTCCTTGGTGACCCACTTCTTGGGTCTGGGAGGTGAGTCTGGGGTGAAGGCCCTGATCACCCCCAAGCTTCCTTAGTTCCACCCCACAGATGCTGAGCCCCAGGCTCACCTGCTCCAGCTCTGTCACGTTGCAGGGGTGGAGGCCATGACCCAGGGACACCGCCATCAGCTTCCCATTCTCCTAGCTGTGTCCCTGGCTGTTGTTATCTGTGCTCACGGAGAGTGGAGGGGCTCTTGCTGTCCTGAGGAATCTATTTGTTTATTTTTATTTTATTTTATTTATTTATTTATTTATTTTTTTGAGACAGAGTCTCGCTGTGTCCACCAGGCGCCAGGCCGGAGTGCAGTGGTGCAATCTCAGCTCACTGCAACCTCCGACTCCCGGGTTTAAGCAATTCTGCCTCAGCCTCCTGAGTAGCTAGGACTACAGACGCGCACCACCACACCCAGCTAATTTTTGTATTTTTAGTAAAGACGGGGTTTCACCATGTTGGCCTAGGTGGTCTCAATCTCTTGATCTTGTGATCCACCTGCCTCAGGCTCCCAAAGTGCTAGGATTACAGGTGTGAGCCACCACGCCCGGCCTTATTTAATTTTTTTTTTTTTTTGAGACAGTCTCGCTGTCACCCAGGTTGGAGTGCAGTGGCGCAATCTTGGCTCTCTGCAACCTCTGCCTCCAGGGTTCAAGTGATTCTCCTGCCTCAGCCTCCCGAGTAGCTAGGATCACCGGCGTGCACCACCACGCCTGGCTAATTTTTGTGTTTTTAGTAGAGACGGTGTTTCACCATGTTGGCCAGGATGGTCTTGATCTCCTGACCTCAGGTGATCGGCCCCACTCAGCTTCCCAAAGTGCTGGGATGCTAGGCGTGAGCCACCATGCCTGGCCAGAATCTCTTTATTTAAATCATTCCCAATCACAAGCAGAGCATGCATGCATGGCACCAAAGTTCACCTGAAATAATGTCTCCTTTACCGCGTCTTCCATGTCCTCAAAACATAGAGGCAACACTCCCTCTAAGCCTCAGTTTCCTCATTTCTGAAATATAGACATGGTCAGGCATGGTGGCTCACACCTGTAATCCCAGAACTTTAGGAGGCCAAGGAGGGCAGATCACCTGAGGTCAGGAGTTCAAAACCAGCCTGGCCAACACAGCGAAATCTTGTCTCTACTAAAAATACAAAAATTAAAAAAAAAAAAAAAAAAAAAAAAAAAAAAAAAAAAAAAA
>NW_022437076.1:2359023-2371514 GCF_009761245.1 Sapajus apella
AGGCGCCTGTCTGTGAAGGCCTGGGGGGTGACAGCGGCTGTCAGACCGAGGCTGCCCCATCCCGGCCCACCCTTGGGCCCCTCCTCTCTTTCCCCCAGGCTGTGGCTGCAAAACCAGGCCTCGCCTCTCCACTGTCCAGAGCGTTTCCTCTGTAGCTTCCCTCTAATTGGGCATTAATTAGGCATTCGTTAATGGATCCTTAAAGTAATTTATTTTCGGATGTGTCCAGCCTGTGGTCGGATAACAGCCCCGCGCTCATTATCTGAGCAGCCTTATTAGCGACGACCGTCATTACCTGCCTTTTTCCAGGGTCGCAACTGCCCCAGGAGGCCGGGCAGGCGCGCCAAGGTTGAGGGGGCAGGCTCCAGTCTCCCACCCCGATGGCCAGCCAGCCTTCTCCTCCCTGCCCGGCGGGCCTCCTGCCCCTTTGCTTCTGGCTCCGGCGAGGCCTCGTGGGAGAGTCGGGGCGCCCGGGGCAGCCGAGTCTTTACTGCAGCTGCGCCCAAAGCTTGTGGGATGAGAAGCAGCCCCTCCAGCCACTCTGGGGCCAGGCCTGCTCCCGCCTCATGCCTCTGCCCGCCCAGGCTCCTGGCCCAGCAGGCCTTGCCACCACTGTCACCCCTCGTTCCTGGCAGAAACAGCGTCGTAAATAAGTGACAGCTCCCAGCTGTTGGGAGTTACGGGCTCCCAGAGAGTGGCAGCTGCTTCCCGTCCCCCGTAATCACCCGGCTTCGACCGACCATTTCCGACACATAAAAATCATCGCACATAATTTGTTTTTTTTGCATAATTGGGCTTGGTTGCGATTTCAGAGCAATTGTGACTTCAGAGGTGGCGGCACAGCTTCAAGGACCTTTTCTGGGCCAAGCCAGGCTCTGTGTGGCCCACGCTACACTCCCCAGCCAATGCACAGCCTGCAGGCCGGGCTGAGGCTGCTGCCGCCACCCTAGCCTCAGTTTCCCCTACCAGGCGTGGGAGATGATGGCAGTGCCCACTGTCGACACTTGGAGGCTCACGTCTGGCCTCCAGCCCCTGCGCCTGCCTCCAGCTGCCCAAGGAGCCCCACCCTGCAGGGGGAGGCAGGGGTGTGAGGGTGAGAAACCTGGGCTCCAAACGCCGCCTGACTTTGGGAAGCCTGCCTACTCTCTGAAGCCACCATCCAGGGCTGGGAGGGGGCCCAACTCACACTGGCTGCCCCTTCCACGGAGCCGGCACTCCCCTCTGGCTCAGCTCGCACTCCTCACCCCTGCTCGGCCGCTACCCTCCAGGAAGGCCGCCCTGCAGGGAGCTTCCTTCCCCAGGAGCAACCCCACTCTGCTGAGGGAGCCAGGGTGCCCCTCCCAGCTTTAGGGTGTCCCACATGTCAGGGGACAGGGCCACAGCCAGGCCATTCTGCAAAGACAAAGCCATCTCCGTCCCTGAGTCTACAGCGAGAGAGGCCTCGGGGCAGGGGGACGGGTGACGCGTGTCCGGCTCATCGCTAATCCCATCGACATTTGTGCAGCTTACTGGAGTTTACAAAGTGCTTCCACTCACGCTCCCCTGAGGCTCGGAGCTGCCCCGGTGAGGGCGTGGGGAGCCCTCCTCCACCCGACGTGTGGCTGCTTCTGTGAGGCCCAGGATGGAGTTCTCTGAAATGATGCCAGGAGAAGCCTGGGCCCATGGAGAGACGTTTCCTGTCACACACAAAGCAGGGGCTTCCGAGGCATGTCAGGGAACGGGGAAACCAGGCAAGGACCCCAGTTTAGGTGAAAAGGCCAAATCCCGTCCCCCTGTAATCACCTGGGGTGACCCAGGGGTGGACTTGGTATCTGTGAGTGTGCCATGGGTGGGAAGGGTCAGAGGACAGGGTGAGGTGAGGCAAGGCCCAGGGCAGGAACCCCCCTGCCCGCCTCTGAGAGGGCCCCTGGCTCGGCAGGGTGTGGCTCACATTCCCTGTCTCAAGGAAGAACAAACCATTGTCTTGGGGGCCTGGGCCAGGCGAAAAGCCACAGTGTGGACAGCCCCTCCCTCTTGTCCCAATGTCTGAGGATGCTGGAGGGGCAGGTCGGGGGGTCTGAGCCCCAGGGCATCCTCACCACCTTCAGTAGGCCCAGATGCGGGGACCCAGGCCAGGGAAGCCGCCCTCCCAGGCATCCTGCCCCTCCTCCTGGAGAGTGGGGCATCTCGGCTGAGTGCTTCTGCAGCCTGGAAGCTGGCCCCATTTCCAAGACCTTGGACCAGCTGCCCCAGCTGGCCCTGCCACCTCTGGCACCCTGTGCCACAGCCAGCAGGTGCCCCAGTCTTGGACTGTCCCCTGCTGGGTTTCTCCCAGAGGCTGGCATAGCATTGCCCGGCTCCTCCCGTGCCCCTGCATGCAGCCCTGGGAAGCCCCGACCCGCTGATTGCCTGATTAATGTACTAACAATGAGGCCCTCGCCTTTGCCGTGCATTTTAAGATTGCAAATTAGCAGGGATCAGGGTCTCTGTGGAGGAGCCCAGCACCCCCTCTCACCAGCCTCCTCATCCCCTCCTGGGTGAGGCAGTGGTGGCTCTGCCCGAGGGGGCTGAGGAGAGCGAGGCCGGGCCTCCCCCAAGGCTCCCCCGAGCTTCCCCTGGGATGTCCCGTTCCTCCTCTCCTCCAGGGGCGCGCACTCAGCTGACTGCTCGGCTACCCCCAAACCTCCCGGCCTCCCACACATCTAAGCTCACCTGCATCTCCACAGCCTCATTCATTCACTTGCGGCCTGAGCCCCGGGGTGTCGGGGGTGCCAGTGGGGAGGGCCCAGAATGAGTGGGTGGGGGAGCAAGGGGGATCCTCATGCTCACTGGCAGTTGGGAGTCTCTCACAAGAGCAGGCAGGCAAATAAATAAATAAATAAATAAATAAAAATAAAAATAAAAAAGCCGGGCGCGGTGGCTCACACCTGTAATCCCAGCACTTTGGGAAGCCGAGGCGGGTGGATCACGAGGTCAAGAGATCGAGACCATCCTGGTCAACATGGTGAAACCCCTTCTCTACTAAAAATACAAAAAATTAGCTGGGCATGGTGGCACGTGCCTGTAATCCCAGCTACTCAGGAGGCTGAGGCAGGAGAATTGCCTGAACCCAGGAGGCGGAGGTTGCGGTGAGCCAAGATCGCGCCATTGCACTCCAGCCTGGGTAACAAGAGCGAAACTCCGTCTCAAAAAAAAAATAAAATAAAAAAAGAGCAGGCAGGCAGTCTGGCCAGGTGTACAGCCTGCAGTAGACCCCTGGGGGTGTGTGGGAAGGGAGGGTGCTCAGGGAAGGCCCCTGCCACCCCTGTGCCACCTGCCAACATTGTTCTGTCACTGCCTGGAGTATGAATCTGGGAACTGGGAGGAGAAGGGTCCCTGCCTCACAGGGTTGCCTTAGGATTCCAGCCAGCACAGAGGCGGCAAGGACAGCTGGGATGGTGTTCAGGTCCTCCTTCCTGCAAACCCCCAAGTCCCTGCTTGCTGGGCAGGGAGCATGGGGGCAGGGGTGGCCTGAGCATGGGTAGGCACCCTACCCAGTCCTCTCAGCAGCCCAGATATGCTGCTGAGGGGCCTTGTGGGGCCAGACCTGCCAGGATGGAGAAGGGAAAGGCAGTGGCCATCGCGTGGCAAAGGCCCCGAGGTGGGAGGGGGCACCATGCTCATGCCTCTTCTTGCCCGGCTCTGCCGCTCAGCCTCTAAGTACGCAGAGCTTCCAAGGAGGCTGCAGCCTCCGCTCGGCTGAGCTGGGGAAACCCAGAGCCATGGGGGCCAGAGGTCTCCCCTTTGTGACCAGCCCTGGCGGGGACCTTGCCCCAGGCCCAGGCCAGCCAGCCGTTGCTGTGGGGACTCCATAGCTTCCCAGACCCTAGATGCAGGAAGGGACCAACCAAGGCAGACCCAGCCCTAACTGTGCAGCAGAGGCCTCAGGACGGCCCTCAAGACCGGTGCCCTGTCACAGAGGAGGAGACCAGGCCCTCGGGGGAAGCCACCGGCCACGGCATGAGGTTGGCGACAGGGCAGTGAGCAGGCCTCACCCAGCTGACAGCAAGGCCAGGGCTCTGCCCCCAATGTCACGCTGCTCAGGTGGCAGGGCAGCCTCCACGGAGGGCTGCTTGACCCTCGTAGCCCCAAAGCCCCGAGCTGCTCACCCCAACCTGCCAGCACTGAAGGGACTGCTGCTCCCCGGGCCCGAGTGGGGATGACCCAATGGGCTGGCAACCCCGCACCCCCCTGGACAGGGCTGTGGGGCTCTGTGAGTCTTGGAGACTGGTCAGATCCCTCTGGCTCTGCAGCCCTCCCTCCCCTTCCCTGCTTTCCCCAGCCCTGCCAGATGCTCCTCTCCACCCAATCGATGCTAACCCAATGCTGGTCAGATAACAGCCTCAGGCCAGGCCGGCTGCACTTGGGGGCTGCTGGCGCCTTGGGCTACTTGGCCCTGTCCCTCCACACTGCACCCAAGCACAGGCCACTTCCTGGGTAGCCCATCCTCCCCCTCCCCAGCACCGCCTGGAGCCTGGCTCAGCCCTCGGGACATGGAAGCCAGCCAGGGCACAGCTGGATTTCTGTCACCAGCCCCTACTGTTGGACGTGGGGTGTGGGGTGTGAATGATGGGCACAGGCTCCTCGTCCGTGGCATCGGGCATTGGAAAGAGTACAAGCTTTGGGGCCAGACAGACCTGAGTTTGAATCCTAGCCCCCCCTTTTTTTTTTTTTTTTTTTTTTTTAAGACACGGCCTTGCTCTGTCGCCCATGCAGGAGTACAGTGGCACTGTCATAGCTCACCGCAGCCTCAACCTCCTGGGCTCAGGAGATCCTCCCACCCTAGCCTCCCAGATGGCTTGAAATATAGGCCCACACCACCATGGCCAGCAAATTTTTAAATTTTTTGTAGAGATGGGATCTCACTATGTTTTCCAGGCTGGTCTTGAACGCCTGGGCTCAGCCTCCCAAAGTGCTGGGATCACAGGCGTGAGCTACCTCACCCGGCCCCGGGTCCCCAACTTAGCCAGCATGTCCCCATGCTTGTGTGAGCCTCATCTTCCTCACCTGCAAAATGGGGCAGTCATTTAAAGCTCCAGCGTGGCCCTCCTGCCTGCGGACGCCGCACCTCCCCCACGTCTCCATCTGTCACACGAAAGCCTCCCAGGCTGAGCGACGCTCGTCCCCCACAAGCCTCCTCCACTCACGTATTCTGCGCCTCAGTCACAGACAGCACCTTTGTTCCGGCTTCTCCAGACAAACACCTCAGCGTCACGGTGCGTCCCTGCTCTCTCTCACCCCACACGCAGCCCCGCAGAAATCCTGTCTGTTCAACTTCAAAATTGGGTTCAGCTTCAAATTCTATTTATTTATTTATATATATAAAATATATATAATATTTTTTTTCTTTTTTCCAAGACGGGGTTTCACCATGTTGGTCAGGCTGGTCTTGAACTCCTGACCTCAGGTGGTCCACCTGCCTTGGCCTCCCAAAGTGCTAGGATTACAGACGGGAGCCACCGCGCCCGACCTTATTTTACATTTTTTGAGACAGAGTTTTGCTCTGTCACCCAGGCTGGAGTGCAGTGACGTGATCTCAGCTCACTGCAACATCTGCCTCCTGGGTTCAAGCGATTCTCCTGACTCAGCCTCCTTAGCAGCTGGGATTACAGGCACGCACCACCACACCTGGGTAATGTTTGTATTCTTAGTAAAGACAGGGTTTCACCATGTTGGCCAGGCTGGTCTTGAACTCCTGACCTCAGGTGATCTGCCTGCCTCAGCCTCCCAAACTGCTGGGATTACAGGGGTGAGCCACCGGCCCGGCCAACTTCAAAATGTATTTAGCATTTATCCACTTCCCACGGCCACCATCCCAGTCTGGGCAACCATCGCCTCTGGCCCGGACTGTGGCAATGGCCTCTAAGTGGTCCCTCTGCCCCAGCCTTGCCCCGTCTCATCTGACGCAGTCACCAGGGAGAGCCAGCAAAGTCTAAGTTAGAATACGATGCGCCTCTGCTCACACCTTCCACGGCTCCCAGATGTGCCTCTGCTCACACCTTCCACGGCTCCCATCTCACTCAGTAAGGTCCTTCCAAGTCTGTCCTGTGGCCCAGAGGCCCCGCTGGACCTGAGCTGCCATCCCTTCCTTCCCTCCCCAGCCGCAGTGGCCTCCCCGGTGACCGTCCTTCATGCCAGGCAGTTCCACCTCTAGTCTTTTGCTCATGCTGTTCCCTCTGCCTGGAGCGATTCCCAGGGTGTCTGGGGGTTCCCGCCATCACCTCACCATTCACAGCTCTGTTCCTACCTCTTCCTCAGGTGCCCCACGTCCCCTGAGGCCCTGACTGAGCCGCAGCCTGTTTGTGTGTGTTTTTCCTTTTTTTGAAACTCAGTCTCACTCTATCTCCCAGGATGCAGTGCAGTGGCGCGATCTCGGCTCACTGCAACCTCCGCCTCCCGGGTTCAAGCAATTCTCCTGCCTCAGTCTCCCGAGTAGCTGGGACTACAGGCACGTGCCATTATGCCTGGCTAATTTATGTATTTTTAGTAGAGATGGGGTTTCACCATGTTGGCCAGGTTGGTCTTGAACTCCTGACCTCGTGATCTACTCACATCAGCCTCCCAAAATGTTGGGATTACAGGTGTGATCTACCACACACCCAAGCGGGCTGTTTTAAACATATCCTGTCCTGATTCCCTCCCCCCATCTTTTTTTTTTTTTTTGAGATGCAGTCTCACTCTGTGACCCAGGCTGGAGCGCAATGGCACAATCTCAGCTGACTGCAACCTCCACCTTCTGGGTTCATGTGAGTCTCCTGCCTTAGCTTCCCAAATAGCTGAGACTACAGGCACGTACCACCACACTCGGCTGAGTTTTGTATTTTTAGTAGAGACGGGGTTTCACCATGTTGGCCAGGCTGGTCTGGAACTCCTGACCTCGGGTGATCCGCCTGCCTCAGCGTCCCAAAGTGCTGGGATTACAGGCGTGAGCTGCTGCAGCCGGCCACTTTTTAAATTTTTTTAATAGAGGTGGAGTTTCACTATGTTAACCAGGCTTGTTTCCAATTCCTGGACTCAAGCAGTCCTCCCACCTGGGCCTCCTAAAGTGCTGGGATCACAGGTGTGAGCCACTGCTCCCGGACACCCTGTTCCACTTGTCTCCAAAGCTTTCTCCCTCTTCTAAGACGCTACATGATTTGCTGATTTTTCATACTGATGTTCTACCTCTTCGCACTGAGTGTTGTCTCCGGGAGGGTGGTGGCTTCGTCTGGTGTGTTCTCCGCTGTACCCTCAGGGCCCAGGACACTGGCACTCGGCAGGTGCTCAGTCACATGGCTGATGAGGCAAGAACCTTTCTGTGTCAGCAGGGGACTGAGAGCTGCTGCTCAGGCAGCCCAAGGCCCTGGCTCCTAGTAGGTGCTCAGTAAACAGAGGGGTTCTTACCACAACCAAGGAGGCTCCGAGGTGACTGAACGGTGAGGAGAGCTCTGTGAAGGAACCCAGCACCAGGCCTGCCCAACGCCCACGGCAGGGTGACCAGGGCAGGCTTGCCTGGGATGGAGGGGTTCCCAGGATGTGGGACTTTCAGAGCTAAAAGCATGACCAAACCAACCGACCAACCAGCCGGGATAGGTCAGTCGTCCCGGCCATGCAGGTCAGCCACATCCCTGCGCCTCCCTCAGCAAAATCCTCTGAATGCAGGAAGCGGAGGGAACACAGGCAGGCCCGAGGCACGTGTGTTCTCAGTCACCGGGTGTCAGCTCAGTGCCTGCAGCCAGGAGGCCGGCCTGGCCTGGACTGAGCCTCTGCGTGGCGTGTGTACCTGTGTGCCGTGTGCGTGTGTGTGTGTGTGTGTGTGCATGGGGTCTATGTGCAGCTCTGCGTGAATGTGTGTCTGTGCACGCATGCTTGTGTGTTCGTGTACATGTGTGGGCCGTGTTTATCTGTGTGTTTGCATGGCTGTGTACACGTGCGTGAATACACAGGCGTTCACATACAAACACATGCCTATGTTTATAACGTGAGACAGTCAGTGGGGTGGCAGCCCAGTCGCCTTCCTCCTTCCGTGTGCCTCACTCGCCCTCCTGAAAGCGGGCAGGGCCCTCTTCAGAGCAGAGACGCCTGTCCTGGGCTGTGAGCTGTCCCGTCTTACCTTGGCACTTGCTCTGGCTTCGCCTTCAACTGCCACCCTCCTCCTGCCACGCTGAATTATGTACCCACGCCAGGTCCCTCCTGCACACCAGGCGCTCTGAGCCAGGAAGTAGACAGCCCCTTATTGGAATAATCTTTCAGCTTTCATCTGCCTCGCTAGCCCCTGGACCAGGCCTGGCTGGGAATGCCACACTAATTAGGCTGCCACGTTCTCGGGGGGCCTTGTCGGAGCAAGCCCCGCTCCCAGACCCTCTGCTCACCGGGTCTTCTGTCTCCTTGCTCTGAAGGTCTCGCACGGAGTGGGTGCTGGCGGCTGGCACCCTGGCTGCTCGGGACCCGAGTACTGACCAGGCTGGAGAGCGGCTCCGTGGTGGCACATTTCAGTGGGCTGACCGAGGCTGGGCACTCAGGCTTGAGGTCTGGGAACTGGGGGGTCACAGAGGCTGGCTTCCTGGGTGCACTCAGTGGGACTCGTGCGCCTGAACTGCTCAGCCAGCGCTGGTTGTACGGGTGGCCCTCCCTAAGCATGATGATTGTGTGACTGCTACTGTTACCAGAGGGAGCTGCCCCCAACACCCGCTCAGGGCTTTCCCAGCCCCCAGCAGACCCTGGATCCCGGACCCCGGCTTTCCCTCCACCCACCCTGACGCACCCAACCCACTGCAGAGGAACCCGACATGTCAGACGCTGAGAAGGGGCTTTAGCCCAGGGCTGAGGTCCCTGCAAGGCTGCAGCTGCAGGTGGGGACAGCGCCCTGACCTCTCTACTCAGCCCTCACCCCATCCACCCAGCCCACCGATGCCAGGGCAGCGCTCCACAGGAAGTCCAGGGCCCGTGGCCTCTACCTCCCCCTCCTGTGGCCCTTGCTTTCCAGGGCTCTCAAAATGTGTCCTGTTATGCAAGTTTGCTCCCAGGTCCCAGAACCTGAGATGTGGCAGGGCAGCTCCAGGGCTGAAGGTTGAGGGCTTCTGAGAACTCGCCCTTCTGGGAAGTTTTGGTGAAGGCTCTGGGGCCAGGGCTTGGCACCCTGTGGAGACAACTGCCCATCCCCCAAAGCTACAGCAAACTGTGGACCACCCACTGCCAGACAGTCCCACCCCATCCCAAGGGATCTCCTAGGTGTGTTCAGTGGGGCGGGGCTACCTCTGTGGGGGCGAGCCTGGCTGGAAATGCCTTGCTAATTAGGCTGCCAAATTCTTAGGGGCCTTGTCAGAGCACCCCCCAGCTCCCCTACCCTCAGGCTGGTTCAAGACCAGCCTGGCCAACATGCTGGAGCCTCGTCTCTACTGAAAATACAAAACTTAGCTAGGCAAGTGGCGGGTGTCTGTAATCCCAGCTACTTGGGAAGCTCAGGTGGGAGAATTATCTGAACCTGGGAGGCTGAGGCTGCACCCTCAGTGGCAAATGTCTGTTTGTGATGCCTGCCCTGGGGTCCAGGAGGGGTGTGAGGGGGAGGGAGGGGGTGGGGACTTACTGTTCTTGAAGGCCCTGGTGCTGGGCAGGCCAAGGTGCCCACAGCACAAAGCAGGAGCTGGGAGCCCAGCTTCGAAAGGCAGGTGCAGAATCCCCTGCCAGCGGTCCTTGTTCCCGTCCCTGAAAGCCACCCCTTCCCTGCTGTGAGTGAAAGGTGCTCAGAACCGTCATCTAGAGCTCTGAACACAGCCCAGATCCTACCTATCACCTGGTTCTGAATCTGTCCCCACGCCTTATTCATCCAGAGTGACTGAACTCCGGGCTTCCTTCCACAACAGCAGGAGGCTCGGTGCCTTCCCTCCTGGGGCCGACATTCTCCTGGGGGTGCAGTCGAACCCAAGGAACTAGATAAGCCCCAAATGACGGATCGTGGTAAGTGGTGGGGACAAAAAAACAGGGTTTAGAGAGAGACAAAGGAAGGGACCTAGCTTAGCTGTGTGCTCTCGGAGGGCTTCCCTCCCTGGGTGACATCTGGATTGAAACCTCAAAGACAAGAAGGAGCTGAGGAGCAGCGTTCCAGGCGGAGGAAACAGCAGGTGCAAAGGCCGTGGGGCAGGACTGAGCTTGGCCTGGACGAGGGCAGAGGGGGAGGACATGAGGTCGGAACAGGGAAAGCCGGGCCTTGTATGGCCTTAAACAACACGGGAAAGGGTTTGGAGCTAATTCTGTGTGTGACGAGAAGCCACTGATGAGCCTGGGGCGGGAGCGAGAGGACTGGATTTGGATTTGGGAGGTTGCATGTGTTGACGGGGAGTGAGGAGCCAGGCCTGTGGCCGTGAGAGACCTTAGGGGCCTGAAGAGGGCAGGGGCCATGGAGACAGTGGCAGAGGGACTGACAAGTGCTGGGATGGGGACCGACAGGACAGGCAGACGGATCGGGGCGAGGGAGCGACGGGGCCACGGGCGGCTTCCCAGTCCTATTCCAGATGGCAGAGAGGATGCAGGCATCACTATGAGACTGGAGGAGTGAAACAGGAAGGCAGGCCCAGGGGTATCCAGGGGCAGGGCTGAGGACGCGGAACATCCAAGAAGCCGTAGAGAGATGTTTAGCTGGATGCACGACACTGGCGCCCAGAGGTCGGCCGTACACTCGGCAGCCGTTGGTACAGAGAGGGCGTGGAAATCTGTGGGAATGAGGCCGACGCAGTGGCTGATGCCTGTCATCCCAGCACTTTGGGAAGCCAAGGCGGATGGATCGCTTGAGGTTAGGAGTTTGAGACCAGCCTGCCCAACATGGTAAAACCCTGTCTCTACTAAAAATACAAAAATTAGCCAGGTGTAGTGGACGGTGCCTGTAGTCCTAGCTACTTGGGAGGCTGAGGCAGGAGAATCGCTTGAACTGGGGAGGCAGACATTGCAGTGAGCTGAGGCTGAGATCACACCACTGCACTCCAGCCTGGGTGACTCCATCTGAAAAAAAAAAAAAAAAAGGTTTCCAGCCGGGCGCAGTGGCTCACGCCTGTAATCCCAGCACTTTGGGAGGCCGAGGCGGGTGGATCACGAGGTCAAGAGATCGAGACCATCCTGGTCAACATGGTGAAACCCCGTCTCTACTAAAAATACAAAAAATTAGCTGGGCATGGTGGTGCGTGCCTGTAATCCCAGCTACTCAGGAGGCTGAGGCAGGAGAATTGCCTGAACCCAGGAGGCGGAGGTTGCGGTGAGCCGAGATCACGCCATTGCACTCCAGCCTGGGTAACATGAGTGAAACTCCATCTCAAAAAAAAAAACAAAAACAAAAACAAAAATTAGCTAGGTGTGGTGGAGGGTGCTTGTAACCTTAGCCACTCGGAAGGCTGAGGCACAAGAATTGCTTGAACCCGGGAGGCGGAGGTCGAAGTGAGCCAAGATCCTGCCACTGCACTCCAGCCTGGGTGACAGAGTGAGACACAGTCTCACTACTTGGCCATCCAGTGAGTTTCTCTCTCTCTCTCTCTCTCTCTCTTTCTCTCTTTCCGTGTGTGTGAAAGTAAGTATGTTAAGAAGGTAAAAGAATTAAAGAATGATTACTCCATAGGCAGAGCAGCCTCTATTAAAAAAATTAAAATTAAACTATATAATAAAAAATAGTAAACATGCAGGATTGAGGCTTTTGGCAACACACCACTTTTGGGGAGAGGAAAGGAGGAGTCAGCCAAGGAGAAGAAACAGCCAGGAAGGTGAGAGGAAACCCGGAAAATGCGGCATCACCGAAGTCACAAGTGTTTCAGGGAGGCAGAGGATTTCGGAGGCCAAGGCGGGTGGATCATGAGGTCAAGAGATCGAGACCATCCTGGCAAACATGGTGAAACCCTGTCTCTACCAAAAATACAAAAATTAGCTGGGCATGGCGGTGCGTGCCTATAGTCCCAGCTACCCGGGAGGTGGAGGTTACAGTGAGCCAAGATCACACCACTATATTCCAGCCTGGGGGTTAGAGCAAGATTCCATCTAAAGAAAAGGAAGGGAGGTAACACCTGTGATGAGGGCTGCCATCATCATAGATACCCATGAGGGCAGAGAAGCGCCCCATTGATTTGGCGACTTGGAGGCAACTGGGAAGGGTCTTTCCTCGTGGAAAGGCAGAGGCAGAAGGCATATGGAGTGGAACGAAGATTGAATAGGAGTGAGGACAGGAGCAGGACAGGCTGCGATGTGCGGAGATGGCGAGGGAGCCACCATCCTAACGGCTCAGGGACAGCAGGACGGCTGACGGACAGCAGGACGGCCGAGGGACAGCAGGATGGCTCGGGGACGGCTCGGGGACAGCAGGACGGCCCAGGGACAGCAGGACAGCCGAGGGACAGCAGGATGGCTCGGGGACGGCTCGGGGACAGCAGGACGGCCCAGGGACAGCAGGACAGCCGAGGGACAGCAGGATGGCTCGGGGACGGCTCGGGGACAGCAGGACGGCCCAGGGACAGCAGGAC
>NW_022437076.1:2371614-2393490 GCF_009761245.1 Sapajus apella
GGCCAACGGACAGCAGGACGGCCGAGGGACAGCAGGACGGCCGAGGGACAGCAGGACGGCCAACGGACAGCAGGACGGCTCAGGGACAGCAGGACGGCCCAGGGACAGCAGGACAGCCAAGGGACAGCAGGACGGCCGACGGACAGCAGGACGGCTCAGGGACAGCAGCACGGCTCAGGGACAGCAGGACGGCCGAGGGACAGCAGGACGGCCGAGGGACTACAGGACGGCCGACGGACAGCAAGACGGCCGAGGGACAGCAAGACGGCCGACGGACAGCAGGACGGCCCAGGGACAGCAGCACGGCTCAGGGACAGCAGGACGGCTGAGGCTCTGCTCCGGGACCCGGGCCGAGAGGACATCTACCCAGAAGGCGGCTGGTCTCCGCGCAGAAGGAAAGGACATGTGGACGAGGCCTCTGCACTTTTATTTCAAGTGACACATGTCTCTCCTGTTCACATTTCACTGGTCAAAGTGAGTCACTGGCCCCAGCTGCCATTATGGATGAAACTCCCAGGGGAGTCTGGGGACTCATGAATATGTGTGAGCACCCAGAGACCACACTGCAGGACGCTTTGCCATGGGGGGCGGCGAAGAAACAGGGCAGGACCTGGAGGGCCATGGGTCAAGCGAGGTTGGTTTTTTCTTTTTTGAGACAGAGTCTCAATCTGTTGCCCAGGCTGGAGTGCAGTGGTAAAATCTTGGCTCACTACAACCTCCACCACTTAGGTATTCTTCTGCCTCAGCCTCCTGAGTTGCTGGGACCACAGGCGCCCACCACCATGCCCGGCTAATTTTTGTATTTTTACTAGAGACAGGGTTTCACCATGTTGGCCAGGCTGGTCTTGAACTCCTGACCTCAGGTGATCTGGCCTCAGTTTCTCTATCCTCCTGAGTCATGCTGTCAGCACACAAACAGGCTCTAGTTTCTTCCATCTTGGTAGCTCACGCCTGTAATCCCAGCACTTTGAGAGGCCAAGTCTGAGGAGAAAGAGGACAGGATGGCACAGGCCTTCCCTGTCATGGGTAATACCCTAGTCACATGAGAGACAGGCGGAGGGCGCCTCTTGGCGGCGGGGATGGGGGAGGTGGAGCATTTCAAGTGAAACCAGTCAGCCCGCCGCTGTGGCTTGCTCCGGTGATATTAGTGGCTCGATACAGCGGGAGGCAGAGAAGCGTTCACCCAGGGCTGGGTTTTCCAGTGAGTACTGCAGTCAAGGAAGGGTGAGGAAGTTGAAGGTGTTTGCCAACAGGAGTTTCTAACGCCCACTGACCCAGCCTCTGCCCAGGTTCTCACCTCTGCTGGGCTGCCGGGGCTGTGTGATGCCCTCCAGTGAAGCCTGACCACAAACACCTGGTTCCTGGTCTTTACAAGCAGACCAACTTTTCCCATGCCCACTGGACAGGATGCCATGGCCACTGGTGGCTCTTTGTGGCCACTCAGCCACCAAACTCTCTTCCTCTGTTTGAGAGTTCTCCATTTATGTAAATGAGCTATTCCCTCCCAGTCGGAGCTGCCAGGAACACGAACTCGCTTCCCCAGCGTCGAAGGACCCCAGCCGGGCTCTGCCCCTCAGCACACCTACCCCAGACTCAACTAGCAAATAACCGGGAACAGGCAGGATCCATGGCGGTGGCAGAGCCAGCGGGGGCTGGCGACTGGGCGGGAACATTGGAGGTGCAGGTGGAGGTGTCTTTGCCCTCGCTGGGGGCACTGCTCCTGCCTGTGGAGCCTGCAACCCTCCGGGAGGTGTTGAGTTACCTGACAGCCTTGACATAAGTCTGGGTTTTCACTTACATGGGGCAAGGCTGGTGTCTGCTGCTGGCAAATAAGAATCTTCCCTGATGCTGGGTCCCTGTAGCTCACCTTGGGTTCTGGGCTGAGACAGATGTGCCCATCTGTGCACCCCAGTCTCTGCTCTGAGGCTTCCCGCTCCCCTCTCCCTGCCTTCCTGGAGCAGCAGCTGCCCGGGAAGGTGAGTCAGAAGGCAGCACTAAATGCAGCGGCCGGGGTCAGCCAGTGAGGCTCTGCCCCAGGAGCTTGACTCTGAAGCAAGCGACGGGTCCAGAGCCCTTTCATCCTGGTGGTGCCATCCTGGGGACACTGTCCACTAGATCTTTATACGAAGACCCCGGCGCCACCCTGGAGTCCTGCCCTCCCAGAGCTTCGTTGCTCACCTTCTCCTTTGGGTCTGCAGGCCACCCTCCCCCATCTTCATTCTGCACAGGTCTGCCCAGCCTGCCTCTTCTTGGCTATTAAGATCCAAACTTCCTTCAGAGGCAACCACGTGCTCCTCTAGAGGAGCCAGGCTCTCCTCCTGCTGGGGTGAATCTCTGTCTACTGTGTACCCCATTGTCTGGGGTTGATTTAAACGGGGGCATGTGACTCAATTCTGACCTATGAGACGAAAAGGAACGTTTGCTGAAGGACTTCTGGAATCATTTGTCTTCCTCCTTAAAAGGGACACAGGGGCCAGGTGCAATGGGTCACACCCATAATCCTAGCCCTTTGGGAGGCTGAGGTGGCAGGATCACTTGAAGCCAGGAGTTCCCGGCTACAGTGAGCTGTGATTGTGCCACTGCACTCCAGCCTGTGTGACAGAGTGAGACCTCATCTCTAAAAATAAAGATTAAGGCCTCAACCTCATGGGCTCAAGTGATCTTCCTTCCTCGGCCTCCTGAGTAGCTGGGACTACATACCTGTGCACGCCGCTGTGCCCAGCTAATTTTGTATCTTTTGGAGAGATGGGGTCTAACTATGTTGTCGAGGTTGGTATCAAAGCCTGGGCTCAGGCAGTCGTCCCGCCTTAGCCTCCCAAAGTGCCTGATTACAGGCATGAGCCTCCCCTAAATGTTTTAAATTTTTATTTTTTAATCTTTATTTATTTTTATTTTTTTTCAGACCGGGTCTCACTCCATCACCCAGACTGGAGTGTAGTGGCACAATCTCAGCTCACTACAGCCGCCACCTCCCAGGTTCAAGTGATTCTCCTGCCTCAGCCTCCCAAGTAGCTGGAACTACAGGTGCATGCCACCACGCCCCGCTAATTTGCCCCACTAATTTTTTTTTTTTTGAGATGGATTTCGCTCTTGTTACCCAGGCTGGAGTGCAATGGCGCAATCTCGGCTCACCGCAACCTCTGCCTCCTGGGTTCAGGCAATTCTCCTGCCTCAGCCTCCTGACTAGCTGGGATTACAGGCACGCGCCACCATGCCCAGCTAATTTTTTGTATTTTTAGTAGAGACGGGGTTCCACCATGTTGACCAGGATGGTCTCGATCTCTTGACCTCGTGATCCACCCGCCTCGGCCTCCCAAAGTGCTGGGATTACAGGCGTGAGCCACCACACCCGGCTTTTTGTATTTTCAGTAGAGACGGGGTTTGACCACGTTGACCAGGCTGGTCTTGAACTCCTGACCTCAGGTGATCAGCACGCATTAGCCTCCCAAAGTGCTGAGATTACAGGCGTGAGCCGCTGCGCCTGGCAATTAAGAAGTTTTAAAAGGATTGGGGACACAAGGAAGAGATGTTCTACTTCCTGCTTCTGGGTGTGGTTGGACAAGCATGAAATGCATGGCCCTGAACCCCCATCTTTCAACCATGAGGGGGCCAGCCCAAAGGCTAATGCCCACTTGCCAGGACTACAGAGTGAAATGGGGAGAACCTGCGTACACCATGATCTCGCTAAGCCAGTGGGTAAACCAATCCCGGAATCTCCAAGCTTCCTGTTATAGAACATAAGTTCACTTTCTGTTTAAATCAAATCATTTTGGATTGGATTTTCTGGTTTTTTTTTTTTCTTTTTTTTTTTTTTTGAGACAGAGTCTCACTCTGTCACCAGGCTGGAGTGCAGTGGCACATTCTTGGTTCACTGCAACCTCCAACTCCCTAGTTCAAGTGATTCCCCTTCCTCAGCCTCCCGAGGAGCTGGGATTACAGGCACGTGCCACCACGCCCAGCTAATTTTTGTATTTTTAGTAGAGATGGGGTTTCACCATGTTGACCAGGATGGTCTCGATCTTCTGACCTCGTGATCCACCCACCCCGGCCTCGCAAAGTGCTGGGATTATAGGCGTGAGCCACCACACCCAGCCTGGATTTTCAATTACTGTGTCCAAAAGCTTCCCAACACACCTTCCAGTGAATTCCTTTTTTGCTTAGTCAGTTAGACAAGAGCTCTCTTGCTAAAACAAAACAAAAAAAGTCTAACTTATGTACTGGGTAACTCCATGACTCGGCTCCGATGGGACCTGCTCCAGGAGTGCAGTGGTGTGATCTCAGCTCACCTCAATCTCTGCCTCCTGGGTTCAAGTAATTCTCCTGCCTCAGCCTCCCAAGTAGCTGGAATTACAGGCTCTTGCCACCACACCAGGCTAATTTTTGTATTTTTAGTAGAGATGGGGTTTCATCATGTTGACCAGGCTTGTCTCGAACTCCTGACCTCAGGTGATCAATCCCAAAGTGCTGGGATTACAGGCATGAGCCACCACGCCTGGTCCACTCACACTCTCTTCTCTCTTTACCCCCAGAGGCGCAGCACTGCTGGGTGTCCAGCTGGTTCCTAGTACATAGAGGTCATCCTGCTGTCTGTCAAGTAAATGAATCTCGATGAATGATTTAGCTGATGTCATTCATTCCAGCCAAAAGCAAACCCCTCAGGTGCTTTGGTTAGCCCAAGTGGCCTTATTGTGGGAAAATGGGGATATATAATAAGATGCAGGGCCAGGCGCGGTGGCTCACGCCTGTAATCCCAGCACTGTGGGAGGCCGAGGCGGGCGGATCACGAGGTCAGGAGATCGAGACCATCCTGGCCAACATGGTGAAACCCCATCTCTACTAAAAATACAAAAAAATTAACCGGGCGTGGTGGCGCACGCCTGTAGTTGCAGCCACTTGGGAGGCTGAGGCAGGAGAATCACTTGAACCCAGGAGGCAGAGGTTGCAGTGAGCTGAGATTGCACCACTGCACTCTAGCCTGGGTGACAGTGCGAAACTCTATCTCAAAAACAAACAAACATAGGCCGGGCGCGGTGGCTCAAGCCTGTAATCCCAGCACTTTGGGAGGCCGAGGCGGGTGGATCACGAGGTCAAGAGATCGAGACCATCCTGGTCCACATGGTGAAACCCCGTCTCTAAAATACAAAAAATTAGCTGGGCATGGTGGTGCGTGCCTGTAATCCCAGCTACTGAGGAGGCTGAGGCAGGAGAATTGCCTGAACCCAGGAGGCGGAGGTTGCGGTGAGCCGAGATCGCGCCATTGCACTCCAGCCTGGGTAACAAGAGTGAAACTCCGTCTGAAAAACAAACAAACAAACAAACAAACAAACAAAAACAACAACAAAAACCATAAGATGCAGCAGCCAGAGGACCCCAGGGCAGGCTCCTTGTGCTTCCAGGATAAGTGACTGCCAGGTATTCAGGCCTCACCCCACAGATAATTCCCCTCGGACCCTTCACAGAACCTGTCCTCACTGCCCTGCAGAGTCTGAGAATTTCCCGTCCCAGGCCTTGAATCACCTTCTCTTCTCTGTCAGCCTGAGCGCCGCCCTTTCACTAGGGACCCACCTCGGCCGGCCACCAGCCCCTCCCGGCCTCTGACCTCAGCCCAGGAGAGTGGGCCCAGGTAGCATTCAGCATGGGCTGGGTGTGTGGGCCCCAAACCCTATTTCTTCCCTATAAGGTTTTTCTTTAATATCACTCATCATAATTTACTTCCAAAATAATGCTTGCCAGGGCTGGGCGAGGTGGCTCACACCTGTAATGCCAGTACTTTGGAAGGTCAAGGCAGGAGGATGGCTTGAGCCCAGGGCTTTCAGACACCTTGCGCAACATAGTGAGGCTCCGTCTCTACGAAACACTTTAGCAGGCCAGGTGCTGTGGCTCACACCTGTAATCCCAGCATTTTGCAAGGCTGAGGCAGGTAGATCACGAGGTCAGGAGTTCAAGACAAGCCTGGCCAATATGGTGAAACCCTGTCTCTACTAAAAATACAAAAATTAGCTGGGCGTGGTGGTGCACACTTGTAGTCCCAGCTACTCGGGAGGCTGAGCACTGCACTCCAGCCTAGGTGACAGAGCAAGACTCCATCTCAAAAAAAAATTTTTTTTTTTTTTTGTTTTAACAATTAGCCAGCTGTGGTGGCACATGCCTGTAGTCCCAGCTACTCAGGAGGCTGAGGCGGGAGGATCACTTGAGCCCAGGAGGTCAAGGCTGCTGTGAACCATGATCCTGCCACTGTACTTCAGCCTGGCTAAAAGAGTAAAACCCTATCTCAAAATAATAATTATTATTAATCCTTTTTTTTTTTTTTGAGATGGAGTCTTACTCTGTAGCCCAGACTGGAGTGCAATGGCATGATCTGGGCTCACTGCAAACTCTGCCTCCTGGGTTCAAGCGATTCTCCTGCCTCAGCCTCTCGAGTAGGTGGGATTATAGGCGCCCACCACCACGTCTGGCTAATTTTTGTATTTTTAGTAGAGACAAGGTTTCGCCATGTTGGCCAGGGTGGTCTCGAACTCCTGACCTCAAGTGATCCGTCTGCCTCAGCCTCCGAAAGTGCTGAGATTACAGGTGTGAAATAAGTATTGTTAAATTAAATTAAATAATACTTGCCAGTTGCGGAAAACATGAGAAGTATAGACGTAAAAAGGAAGAAGAATCACTACAATCCCATTACCCTTGACAGCCGTTGACAGAGCCTTGCTGTATCTTCTTTCAATACTTCCTTTTTTTATATGGAGCTATATAAAATTTAAATAAAAATTTTATTTAAAGAAATAAAATTGGGATCACGCTATATATGGAATTTCTGTAGCCTGCATTTTCTACTTAAGACCATTCCATTCACGCAGCAGCTCTCAGGGGGTCTCTATCTTCGAGGCTGTGTACTAGGGGAGCAGCAGGGAGCCCAGCAGGAAGGGGGGTCCCCACCGCCCAGGGAAGGGCAGTTGGCGAAACAGGCACGTGTCCGGCACCATGCCCAAATACACCTGCAGCTTGGAAAGCGGAGTAAAGATCCAGGTAGCTAAGAGAACTGTGGGGTTCCCGCATCCGTGGGGGTGTGACGTTTTCAGGGGTCTGAAGGCTGAGGACTGAAGTTGGGTTGTCAGCGGAGGGGGGATTCCAGGCAGAGGTAGTAGCCTACACGGGGAGAGCCTGAGGCCAGAGGAAGTGCACAGCTAAATAACAGAAGAGTGATATGGTAACAGGCAAGGTGTTTAGAGACTGCAGAGGATCCCGCTGCCGGAACAGATGGTAATTTACTTATCTGTGGAACAGTTAGATTGTTTCTCATTGTTCACTGTTACAAATGATCATGGCAGAAATTGGTAACAGTTGCCTCCTAGGAGGGCTTTAGGGGAGCTCCAGGACTGGGGTGAGCGACACATCACTGTATCCCTGTCCGGAACTTTTTTTTTTCAGACAGAGTCTCACTCTTGTCGCCCAGACTGGAATGCAATATTGCGATCTCGGCCCACTGCAACCTCCACCTCCCTGGTTCAAGCCATTCTCCTGCCTCGGCCTCCCGAGTAGCTGAGACTACAGGAGCAAGCCACCACGCCCGGCTAATTTTTATATTTTTAGTAGAGACATGGTTTCGCTATGTTGGCCAGGATGGTCTCAATCTCTTGATCTTGCCTCGACCTCCCAAAGTGCTGGGATTACAGGCGTGAGCCACTGCGCCCGGCTGGGAACTTTTTTTTTTTTTTGAGACGGAGTCTCACTTTTGTTGCCTAGGCTGGAGCGCAATGGCGCAATCTCGGCTCACTGTAACCTCTGCCTCACCAGTTCAATTGATTCTCCTGCCTCAGCCTCCCAAGTAACTGGGATAATAGTTACTTTTACGATGCTGACCAGCCTGGTCTCGAACTCCTGCGCAGGTGATCTGCCCGCCTCGGCTTTCCAAAGTGTTGGGATTACAGGCGTGAGCCTCCTCAGCCAGCCAGGAACTTTAGATGTATTTACCATGTGACCGATCTATTGATTCTTTTCAAGAGTCAGTTAAATTAAAACTAAATAATGAAAACAAACAAACAAATAATGTTGGAATGAGCATCTTTGTGCTCGTGGCTTGGTTCAATACCTGACCCTTCCTTAGATCAGATTGATTGGGTCCAAGTCCTCTTGACATCTGCTGATGAGGCACCTGTCACAACATTCAGCCCCTAAAACCGGAAGTTCTACACTCAGAAAATCACCAGCTATGGGAGCTTCCAGAGATTCAGCGCTTTCCTCTGTTAGTCTCCCCAGCTGGACTGTGCCCAGAAGAGACAAGCCTGGTGTGAAGAGGGGACCGTGGATGACGGAAGGGGTTAACAGGTGCTGCACCCCCTCTGTGTGCCAGGCCTACCCAAGCTGGGGGTGTCCTCATACACTCACTGAACAGTCTCCTTGAATTATTTCAAAGGTTAATATCCTCATCTTACACCTGAGAAAAATGAGCCTCAACAAGGTGAGGTGGCAGGGCCGGGCGTGGGGGCTCACACCTGTCATCCTAGCACTGTGGGAGGCCGAAGCAGGCGGATCACCAGAGGTCAGGAGTTCAAGACCAGCCTGGCCAACATGTCAAAACCCCGTCTCTACTAAAAATATAGAAATTAGCTGGGCACGGTGGCATGTACCTGTGATCCCAGCTACTTGGGAGGCTGAGGCAAGAGAATTGCTCAAACCAAAGGCGGAGATTGCAGTGAGCCGAGATCTCACCACTGCACTCCAGCCTGGGCAACAGAGCGAGACTCTGTCTCAAACAACAACAAAAACAAGGTGAGATGGGAGGGTGACGGCACTCACACCTGTAATCCCAACACCTTGGGAGCCTGAGGCAGGAGGATCACTTGAACCCAGGAGTTCAGGACCAGCCTGGGTAACGTAATGAGAACCACCTCCACCAAAAAAAAAAAAAAAAAAATTAGCCTGGCATGTGACTGCACACCTGTAGTCCCAGCTACTTGAGAGGCTGAGGAGAGAGAATGGCTGGAGTCCAGGAGTTGAAAGGTTGCAATGAGTTGTGATTGCACCACTGCACTCCAGCCTGGGAGACAAAGTGAGACCATGTCTCAAAAACAAAAACAAGGGCCAGCTGCAGTGGCTCACACCTGTAATCCCAGCATTTTGAGCGGCCCAAGGCGGGCAGATCACAAGATCAGGAGTTCGAGACCAGCCTGGACAAAATGGTAAAACTCTGTCTCTACTAAAAATACAAAAATCGGCCGGGAACGGTGGCTCAAGCCTGTAATCCCAGCACTTTGGGAGGCCGAGGCGGGTGGATCACGAGGTCAAGAGATCGAGACCATCCTGGTCAACATGGTGAAACCCCGTCTTTACTAAAAATACAAAAAATTAGCTGGGCATGGTGGTGCGTGCCTGTAATCCCAGCTACTCAGGAGGCTGAGGCAGGAGAATTGCCTGAACCCAGGAGGCGGAGGTTGCGGTGAGCCGAGATCGCATCATTGCACTCCAGCCTGGGTAACATAATTGAAAAAAAGTCTAAAAAAAAAATACAAAAATCAGCTGGGCGTGGTGGCACACGCCTATAATCCCAGCTACTCGGGAGGCTGAGGCAGAATTGCTTGAACCCGGAGGCAGACGCTGCAGTGAGCCGAGATTGTGTCACTGCACTCCAGCCTGGGCAACAGTGCGAGACTTGCTCTCAGAAACAAAAAACAAAAATAAAACCAAAAAAACAAAACAAAACAAAGTGAGGTGATTTGTCCAAAATGGTGAAGCCAGGATTCAAACAAGATTGTTCTGGCATCCAACCGTGGGAGGACACAGCTCTCTCCTTGGAGACTGCTGCTGCACAGAGACCCCTCTCCAGCATCAGCCCCCCAGTGCCCCACCAGGCACACCCACACCTCCGTGTCTTGCTCCCCGACCAGTAACTTCATTCCGCCCTGTTTTCATTATTAATTCCCTCTCCTTGTGCTTCACACTCAAGAGGCCGGGGAGATGGACAAGGTGGATGGGGAAGGAAGTGGAAATTCTGTGTAATACCATCATCAGTATCACAAAACTTGTCAAGTGCCAGCCCCAGGGATTTGCTGGAGTTGGCGACAGAGGTGGGGCTGAAGGTCAGATTAAATTGGACTAGTAACCCCAGGGGGATACTTGAAAGAGGTTGCTATCGAAAGCGCTCCCCGGCAGGATGGCGGCGGCAGAGGCAGAGGCAGGCGGCTGGCAGCAGCGTGCGGGTCGCCGGCCAGATCAAGCCTGCTTCTCGGGGCTTGCTGGTGACGGGCCTGGGTTCAGACGTCCTCCTCCGGAAGCCAGAAATCTTGCCTTTTCCCCTCAATAATGAGTTGGTATAAAAATGGATCTTGAATAAAACTGTCTGCAGTTTTCAAATTTCAAACTGCATTAGTCAAAATACATCAAATTTCCATGTACTGACTTACCACCTGCTCAAAACCTGATCCTTTTTCAGCTGGAATATATTGTAATATGAATCACCTCCTGAGAGGCAAAACGGAAAAGAAGCGGAAGGTGAGGGCCTCTGCAAACGCGCCAGTGGGTGACCTGGAATCTGGGGCTCTGCTGGGCTCCCCGGCCTCTGACAGTGGCCCCTTTTATTTCCTGGGTGCCCAAGCCCCTCGGCCACTTCCCTTGATCCTCGGTTTCCGGCTCAAACCCTTATTCTCTAGACAGTCTATGGAAGACAGTGCAGAAAATGACCATGTCACATCCTCTGGCCTTTAATAAGCACCTACTATGTGCCGGGTGCTCAGGCTCGCCGGAGAGGCAGACCTACAATCGTACTGCCGAATCCATTAGTGACTTCTTCATCCTCATCTGCTCACCTTGGCAGCATTGGACACGGCTGGCCCTCCCCTCTGGAAACGCTTTCTTCCCTGTCATCTTGTGCCGCCTTGCTGGCTGCTGCTTCTTGGTCCGCTCTTCTGGCCTGATCACTACATATCCTGACCCCCCAGGGCTCAGCCTTTGAACCTTCTCTCTTCTGTAGCCACACCTGTCCCCAGGTGAGCTCACCTAGGCCCAGCTTTTTGTTTTGTTTTGAGACACAGTCTCTCTCTGTCGCCCAGGCTAGAGTGCAGTGGTGAGATCTCATCACTGCAACCTCCGCCTCCAGGGTTTAAGAGATTCTCCTGCCTCAGCCTCCTGAGTAGCTGGGATTACAGGCGTGTAACACTACGCCCAGCTAATTTTTGTATTTTTAGTAGAGATGGGTTTTCACCATGTTGGCCCGGCTGGTTTCAAACTCCTGACCTCAGGTGATCTGCCTGCCTTGGCCTCCCAAAGTGCTGGGATTACAGGTGTGAGCCACCGCGCCTGGCTAGGTCCAGGTGTTAAATATCATCTCCGTGGGGGTGGGGATCAGACGTGTTTTGGCTCTAAACTCCAGACCAGTCCACCTGCCTGCCCACCTGGCATTGCCACGTTAGTATCTAATAAGCAGCAGAAACTCCACCAGTCCTAACTGAGCTCCCTGCGCAGATGACATCCGAGTCATTCTGGTTGCTCAAGCTGGAAACGCAGGTGCTATTCCTTCATCATCTCTTCCTTTAATGTACCAAGTCCCACTGGCCCCACCTTCAAAATATCTTTCAAATTCACATCACCCCGTCCCCAGCACCCCCGCCCTACCCTAGGTCACTATCACCTGTCCCTGGGCCCCCGCAGTGGCCTCCCTCACTGATCTCCCTCTTTTTATTACAGCCCCATCTCCGCCCACAGCCTAAGCACAGCCAAAAGGATCTTCACAAACAGTGAGTGCTATCATGTTACTTTCCTGCTTGAAATCTTCAGTGGCTTTCCATTGCACCAGAATAAAACACAGGCTCCTCACAGCCCACAGCGCCCTCGCCAGCGGCCCCACCCCCTCTCCAGCCCCATCCTGCGCAGCTCTTCACACGCTGGCTGTACTTAGCCTCGGTTCCTAGACCACAGCCAGCTTATTCTTGCCTTGCAGGCTTTGTTTTGTTTTATTGAAAAATATACAAATTTTTATGACAGATAAATAACACAAAAGTTACCGTCTTGAAGCGTACGCCGTGCTGGCGCACAGCACATTCACACCATTGTGCCACCATCATCCCTATGGAGCTCAGAACACTTTCATCACCCCAAAGGGAAACCCGTCCCCATTAGCAGTCTCTCCCCATTCTTCCTCCCCAGCCGCTGGCAAGCACAAATCTGCTTTCTGTCTCTGTGGATTTGCCTCTTCTGGATATTTCATACAAATGGAATCACACCGTGTTGGCCTGGGAGTTTTCGCACTGACTGTTCCTACTGGGCCCTCTCTGCCCCAACAGGGGCCTCTGCTCCAGGCCACCTCCTTCTTCACATTTGTCTCGGCTCAAAAGTCACCTCCCTGTCTGGAGCCGAGGCCCCGCCCCTCTGCTCCCAGTACCCTGCCCTATTTATTTCGCTTTTAGCACTTAACACTCTCTGAGAGCACCTTGCTTAATTATCTGTTTGCATTTATTGTCTTCCTCCTGGTCGCTCCCTGTGATATCCCCAGCCCCAAGATAGGGCCAGGCACCCAGGTGGCGCTCAGCAATTATTTGTGGATTGAACAAGCTAATTTACTATCAAGCTCTCCGCCCTCCGAAGGAACCATCTACAAAGCTAAAGAAACAGCCAAGGAGGGAAGAAAGCAGTGGGGCTGGGGAGGACAGGGGTGACCGGGAAAAGTCCCAAAGGGAAGGGGGCCTGGAGGGAGGGCTAGAAGCTCCACTGGCACTCGGGGAGGAAGGGGCAGGGCATTCCAGGCAGAAGGAACCGCATGGGCAAGAGGCCTGGAGGCATGAGAGTGAGACAGCGTCAAGGTAGGAGTCACGTGATGTCTCTAGTTTGTATTTGTTCCCTAATTGATTCACATTCACTGGCCTCCCACAGAGAGGAAAGAAGGGGCGGAGTCTCTTTTGTTCGTTTCTTCTTCCCTCCTCCCACCCTGGTCCTAACGTGTTCCGGACGCCCCACAGATACAAAGAGAAGCAGGCTGGCGCGCGCCTGTAGTCCCAGCTACTCTGGAGGCTGAAGCGGGAGAATCGCTTCAACCCGGGAGGCGGAGGTTGTGGTGAGTCAAGATCGCGCCATTGCACTCCAGCCTGGGTGACAGAGTGAGACTCCGTCTCAAAAAAAAAAAGAAAAGCAGGCTGGGGCCAGGCGCAGTGGCTCATGCCTGTAATCCCAGCACTTTGGGAGGCCATCTCGGGCAGATCACTTGAGGTCAGGAGTTCAAGACCAGCCTGGACAACATGGTCCAACCCCATCTCTACTAAAAATACAAAAAAAGTTAGCTGGGTGTGGTGGCGGGCGCCTGTAGTCCCAGCTACTCGGGAAGCTGAGGCAGGAGAATTGCTTGAGCCCACGAGGCGGAGGTTGCAGTGAGCCAAGATTGCACCACTGCACTCCAGCCTGGGTGACAGAGCAAGACTCTGTCTAAAAAAGAGAAAGAAAAGAAAAGCAGGCTAGCCAGGTGTGGTGGCTCACGCCTGTAATCCCAGCAGTTTGGGAGGCTGAGGCAGGCGGGTCACCTGAGGTCAGAAGTTCGAGACCAGCCTGACCAATATGGTGAAACCCTGTCTTAAAAAAAAAAGAAAGAAAGAAAAACAGGCTGGGTGTGGAGGCTCATGCTTGTAATCCCAGCCCATTGGGAGGCCGAGGCAAAAGGATCACTTGAGTCCAAGGATTTGACAACAGCCTGGGCAACTGAGCAAGACCCCATCTCTACAAAACACACAAAAATTAGCTGGGTGTTGCAGCACGTGCATCTAGTTCTAGCTACTCAGGAGGCAGAGGCGGGAGGACTGCCTGAGACTGGGATACCAAGGCTGCCTAAGCCATGTCGCATTACTGCACTTTATCCTGCATGACAAACCAAGACCCTCTCTTAAAAAAAAAAAAAAAAAGAAAGAAAGAAAAGCAAAAGAAAAAAATAGACTAGTTTCCAGTTTTCTTTGTATTTATTTTGTGAGATTGGGTCTCACTCTGTTGCCCAGGCCGGAGTGCGGTGGTGCAGTCTCGGCTCACTGCAGCCTCCGCCTCCCAGGTTCAAGTGATTCTCCTGCTGCAGCCTCCGGAGTAGCTGGGCTACAGGTGCTCACCACCACCCCGGCCATAGTTTCCAGTTTTCTAATTAGAATCATCTTGCAACCACTTTTTAAGAGAAGTGGGAAGGCCAGGTGTGGTGGCTCATGCCTATAATCCCAACACTTTGGGAAGCCGAGGCGGGTGGATCACTTGAGGTCAGGAGTTCAACATCAGCCTGACCAACGTGGCAAAACCCGCCTTTACTAAAAATACAAAAAATAACCAGTTAGGGTGGTGCACAGCTACTCGGGAGGCTGAGGCAAGAGAATAGCTTGAACCAGGAGGCGGAGGTTGCAGTGAGCCAAGATCGTACCACTGCACTCCAGCCTGGACGGCAAAGGGAGACTCCATCTTGGGAAAAAAAAGAGGGACGTGGGAAGGTAGGGAAGGCAATGACGTGTATTATAGATCATTGACAGCTCTATTTTATTTTATTGTTTTAGAGATGGGGTCTCACTTTGTTGCCCAGGCTAGAGTGCAGAGGTGCAGCCATAGCTCACTGCAGCCTCGAACTCCTGCCTCTGCCTCCTGAGTAGTTGGGATTACAGGTAGGAGCCACAGCACCTGGTGTGTCAGCTGTGTTTAATAGTCAGAGGAGGGTTCCAGCTCTTTAGGCTCCTGGGAGGAAGGCAGAGCTGGGATGGACCTATGATTGCTTCCCGCTGGCCCTCCCCAACGTCATCTTTCTGAGCTGAGCTGCCGGCCCCTCTGGGTGCAGAGCTGTCTGTAAGCCCCGAGTCCTTCATTTCTCTTGATCGAATCAGGCCTGGCTGACCCAGGCCCTGTGGCTCTGGGAGTCCAGCTGAGCTCCCAGGAGGAGAGGCCCTTGCCCAAAGCCAGGAGGCTCACAAGGGCAAATTCAATTGTGGGCGAGGCAGGAGCCATTAACCTGTCTGTGGACTGCGGCACCCCCACCCTCTCTCCCTTCTGCCAGCCAGGCCCGTGCAGGCTGCCTCTGCTGGGTCCCTGTTGCCCACCACCTCGGGCACTCCCTGCTGCCTCTGGGCTGTGTCCACCCGCCTCTGCCACTCGACGCTCCATAGCTCGTATCCCCCGGACCTCTAGAATTGGAGTGGATTTTGAGGTAAGGAGAACAAATCTGTGGGGATTTTGCATTCCTGCCTTGGAGGTAAACCTGGCTCTTGGCGCTTCCCAACCTGAGTCTGCCCTTGGGAGCTCTAATGGGGAGGAGGTCCTGGACACAGGTGGCAGTCACTTGAGAAAAGAGTTCTGGGGTCTTGAGCACCTGGAACAGCCTGGGGCTGTGCTGTCCCCCACAGTAGCTGCTTCCCACACGTGGCGACCTAACGCTTGAAATGTGCACATTTCAAAGACTTAGTATGAAAAAGAATAAAAATACCTCATGAATAATTTTACATTGATTGCATGTTGATATTGCACCATCATATTTTGAATATATTGGGTTAAATATAAAAATATTTTAGGCCCAGTCTGGTGCCTCATGCCTAAAATTCCAGCACTTTGAGAAGCTGAAGTGAGGATTGCTTGAGTCCAGGAGTTTGAGGCCAGGCTGGGCAACATGGCAAGAACCGTCTCTACAAAAAATTTAATAATTAGTGGCATGTTGGCATGTGCTTGTAGTCCCAGCTACTCAGGAGGCCGAAGTGGGAGGATGGCTTCAGCCCAGGAGGTCAAAGCCACAGGGAGTTAAGGTCACACCTCTGTTCTCCAGCCTGGGTGACAGAGCAAAAACCTATCTCTAAAAAAAATTTATGGCTGGGCATGGTCGTAATCCCAACACTTTGGGAGGCTGAAGTGGGCAGACCACGAGGTCAGGAGTTTGAGGCCACCCTGACCAACATGGTGAAACCCTGCCTCTACTAAAAATACAAAAATTAACTGGGCTTGGTGGCGGGCACCTGTAATCCTAGGTACTCAGGAGGCTGAGGCAGGAGAATCACTTGAACCCGGGAGGCAGAGGTTGCAGTGAGCCGAGATCGAGCCACTGCACTCCAGCCTGGGTGCCAGAGCAAGACTCCATGTCAAAAAAGAAAGGAAAAAAAAGTAAAAAGTAAAAAAAAAAAATCTTTTGAAATTAATTTCACCTGTTACAGTTTGCTTTTCTAATATGGCCACTAGAAAATCGAATGTGCCTGTGTCTGGCCCGAGCTGGTCTTGAGGCGGGAACACGGGCTCTGGGCGGGTCCATCTCCCTGGCCCTGTGAAGGAGGAGCAGGGCGGGAGCGGGGCCTGTGGGTGACCTCAGTGGGCGCAGAGGAGAGTTGGCTCAAGGTAGAGGTGGTCTGGGGCCTCTCCGCGTTTGCTTTCCAGGTGAAGACCCCTGGTCCCACCAGGCGCCTGCTGCCCTCTGCGCTGACCCACACCGTCCAGCCCACTCCTGCGGGAAGTCTGCGTCCTCAGCCGCAGGACTCTCCACCCGCGCCTGGGCTGCGTCCAGCACAAGGCCACGTGCCTGTGGGGCGGACTATGGCTTCGGCCTTACCCCACCCCAGAGAGGGATGGCTTGCTCTCTTCCCTGCTTCAGAGCCCAGCACACCCCTTCAGGCTCCTCACTACAGCTCCCGCTTCCTGCTGGAGAACAGGGCAGGCCCGTCGGAGCGCATCAGAGCGGCCGCCGAGCTAACGCAGGGGCCGAGCCTCCCGCTCAGGTCAGCAGCCCCCGCCCACCCCTCTGCTCCCCTGTGATGGCTCATGATTGCGGTATTCCCGGGAGACAGATGGAATTTTCCCCACCATCGCCTAATTACATTCCAGCTCGACGTGATGCAGTGACGTGTGTCCAAGCCGCGCACGACGCCCAGAGCCACTGAGAGCAGAACGTGCCGAGAAAGTGTGCAGTGGGGATGTTTCCATGTTGAGGTGTGTGCTGAGCTGTTAACGGGGAGGCCCTGGAGCGAGACCCCCTCTCCATCATGACCCAGCCCCACCTGGGGAACTAACAGAACTGGGCGTAAGGCCACAGTTGCGCAGACAGAAGATGCTTCAAGTGGAAACTATGGGGGGAGGTGGTGCAGGAAAAGCGTTTCCTGAAGGCGTGTCCCATGGAGCGAGAGGATCGCGACCCAGAATCCCAGGAGCAGCCTCACTTCCCTGGACAGGGGTTCCTCCCAGCGTCAGTGGAGCCCCTCAGGGTGCTCCTAGCCTAGGACAGCTGCCTTCTCCAGCTCGCATGTGCCCTCGGCATCCAAGGAGAAGCCCTGGGGTGGGTAAGGGCAGTCCCTCTTCTGCGTCCCCATCTGTGTGGCCCCAGGGCCCAGCACTGCCCCACCCGCTGACATAGCCATGGGTGTGATGTTGGTGTGGATGCTCCTGGAGGACACACAGTCCTCTGCCCTCTGCTTCTCCCCCGGCCGGGTTCTCTCATCCTGGGATGGGAATGGAGCCGCTGCTGGTCCCTGCTTCAACATGTGAGCTGGTCCCCACTGCGGCTAGCGCAGCGCTTCTCCACGGGGCCTTCCCAGTTTCGCCCCCGCCCCCACTGCCCTCAATGGCCCCTCCAAACCTCGCCCCTCTCTCCCTACCTCACCTCCAGCCCAGCCCCCCACCTTCCCAGCTTCCTCACATCCCTCCCACCGCCCCACTCCCGTCAGACAGTGGGCCTCAGGCCCTCCTCCTCCCGTCCCATTCTCTTGCCTCTATGCACAGGTGGCACCCCAGAAGCCAGGCCCCCCTGCAGGCCCCAGGCTCCTGCCTGCTCTCTTGAAGGAAGAGGGGGGCCCTGGGTTATCAACTCTTTGAATTTTGCCAGAGGCTGGGAATCAGGATTTTTGCATGCAATTGGTTGGCAGCAAATTCAACAAGAAAAAAACAAACAAAACAGTGTGTGGGCCAGCACAGCTCCACCTGCAGCCTGGATCCTGCCCGGGGCCAGCTTCGACAGCTGCCTTCCCGGCTAGTGAGGACCCCTCGGCATCCTCAGCTCCCGGTCCCGTTGCCCAGCGCCTGCAGACTCTGCTCACTCTCCCCTTGAACAACAAAACCCTGCCCAGCGCAAACCTCCCTGCAGCCCCGCCTCACTTTCCTCCCTTCACAGGCAAACTTCTCCAAAGGCACACTTCCTCCCTGGCCACTCTCCTCCTGCAAGCTCTACTCCGGGAGTCCCACCCCTTCTCCCGGGCAGCCACGAAGATCCTGCTGCTGCCCAAACCCAACACTTCCCAGGCTCTGTCTTTTTTTTTGTTTGTTTTTTGGAAACCGAGTCTCTGTCACCCAGGCTGGAGTGCAGTGGTGTGAACTCAGCTCACTGCAACCTCCACCTCCCAGGTGCAGGTGATTCTTCTGCCTCCTTCCCAAGTAGCCAGGACTACAGGCACCCACCACCACGCCCAGCTTTTTTATTTTTTATTTATTTTTTTTTTTGAGACGGAGTCTCCCTCTTGTTACCCAGGCTGGAGTGCAATGGCACGATCTCGGCTCACCGCAACCTCCGCCTCCTGGGTTCAGGCAATTCTCCTGCCTCAGCCTCCTGAGTAGCTGGGATTACAGGCACGCACCACCATGCCCAGCTAATTTTTTGTATTTTTAGTAGAGACGGGGTTTCACCATGTTGACCAGGATGGTCTCGATCTCTTGACCTCGTGATCCACCCGCCTCGGCCTCCCAAAGTGCTGGGATTACAGGCTTGAGCCACCGCGCCCGGCCTGCTTTTTTATTTTTTAGTAGAGATGGGGTTTCACCATGTTGGCCAGGCTGGTCTTGAACTCCTGACCTCAGGTGATCCGCCCACCTCAGCCTCCCGAAGTGCTGGGATTACAGGCGTGAACCACCTCACCGGCCTCCAGTCTGTCTTGCCTCAACTGCTGCTGAGGTCGAAGCCCCCTTGAAATCTCCCCCTCCCAGTTTCCCTGACACGACGCTCACCCGGGACCACTCCAGCTTTCCTGGATGTTCCTTCTCAGCCCTGGCATGGGCCCCTCTTCTTATGTTGCCCACAGCCCGTGGGGGCCACCGTGACCTGTGCACGTTCTGCTGTCTCCTGAGTCCCCTCACCTCAGCACTCTGCTGAGTCCGAACTGCTTTCTGCACACGTCCCGTGCAATCTCCTGGACTCTTCCTCCTTGGCATTCCCCAAATGAAAAGCACCCCCTCCAAACCCTTCCCCTTTTCCCGGGCCACCTCTTCTCAGTGACTGCCACTGCTTCTGTCTGCCAAAAACCTGGGGCGCTGCCTTCTCTTGAGTTGGGTTCTCCAATCCCCACAGCCTAGGCCAGCCGTCCTCTCTCCTGACGGATCAGCTGCCTCTTCACTCACCTCCCGCCTGCTGTTGCCTGGCCCCACTCCCACTTCTCCATCTGAGAGGTTTTTTAAAAACTCAGCTCCGATGGTGTCGCTCCCAACTTCTGTGGCCCTTCTCGCAGGAAGATTTCTGGCTCTGCCCTGGGCTGGGAGCCAACACTCCTCTGCAGTCAGGAGCCGGGCGCCCTCCGTCGCTGATGTTCCTGGCATCCCCTCTCCCTGGGGCGCCCCTCCTTCCCGAACCTACCTTCCTCATTGCATGTGCTCTTCAAACTTGGCACAGGCTAAAGGGGACTGTCCCCCTTTGGGGCTTACCCAGAACACTGTCCATTCGACCTGGCCTCATAATTGTCAGTTTGCATGTAGGTATCTATTGCTGAGTGACAGACTAGAGGCACAAATGGACAGTGCCAAGCCACACATAAAAATAGAATTCTGACCCACGGTCTGCAGCAACCTGCCTGGGAAACCAACCCATGATCCACAGCAACCAGCCCAGGAAGCCAATCCACTGAGTAGAGTCAGAGTCGTGGGGAACGGGACCATGATCTCTAGCAAACAAGCCAAGAAGCCAAACATGACCCCTGCCACAGTAGGCCCAAAACAGCTAGGACTGGATTAGTCCCCCTCATCTGTGTCCCCACCTCCAACTTTGGACCAAACAGAGAGAAAGCCAAATCTGCTCCCCTAGCCAGTCATACCGGGTGACCTGCTTCCCCTTGCCAGCCTCTAGCTTCCTTATGTGAACAGCCTCCAATCAGGGCGTGCTTGAATCGTTCCCACTTTATAAAATCTGCCACTCCTCTGCCTGCCTCAACTCTGTGCCAAGATTTGAGTGAGGTGGCTGGCTCCCTTGCTAGGACACCTCTGAATAAATAGCCTTTACCCGTCCTCATTCGGTTGGTCTTCATTTATTTCCACTTGTGTAACAAACCGCTCTGAACACCAGGGCTTAAAACAAAACCATTTCTTGCTACAATAGGCCTGCTTATGCCCTCATGACTCTGTGGGTCAAACAGGCTCAGCAGGACGGTTCTTCTGTTGTTCTCACTCTGGCTATCTCACATGGCTGCAGGCAGATGGCGGCAGGGGCTGGAGTCGTTTGGGGACTGAGTTGTTACGATGTGAAGACACCTGAGCCTCTCCTCTCCCTCTCTCTCCATGTGGCCTCAGGATTTCTCTTTTTTTTTTTTTTTGAGGAGGAGTTTTTTTTCTGTCATCCAGGCTGGAGTGCAATGCTGCAATCTCAATTCACTGCAACCTCTGCCTCCCGGGTGCAGGCAATTCTCACGCCTCAGCCTCCCAAGTAGCTGGGATTACAGGCACGCACCACCATGCCCGGCTAATTTTCTGTGTTTGGTAGAGAGGGGGGTTTCACCATGTTGGTCATGCTGGTCTCGAACTCCGGACCTCAGGTGATCCACCTGCCTCGGCCTTCCAAAGTACTGGGATTACAGGCGTGAACCACGGCGCCCAGCTAGGATTTCGCCTCTTAATGTGGTCTCTGTGGGCAATCTCTTCGGCAAGGTAGCTGGACTTTTTACTTGTTAGGAGCAGAGCTTCTAAAACCACAGAGTGAAGCTGCCAGCCTTCTCATAAGGCTTACGACCAGAACTGGCACAGGCTTAATTCCACCACATTCTACCAGTTAGCTCCAGCCGCAGAGCCAGCCCAGATTCCACGTGGGAAGAGGCCCTCATGAGACAGGCGTGGCAGGAGGGATGGGGGCCATCTTTGGGGACTGGCCATGACACAGCCTCCTTCCCTGTGGACACTGTGTTTTCCATCTCTGTGCCCTCGGCATCTAGCAGGGCCAGTGCTCCGCAACCCCTGACAACCGAGGGAATGGAGGGAAGGACGGTGGATCCAACAGATGGACAGAAGGGCTCTAAGCCGGCTCCCCTGCCCCCAGGCCCTTACCACTGCGTTCAGTTCACATCAACACTGCTCTCTGCTGCCTAACACTCCTCTATTTTTAAACCTCTCAAGCAGTGAGTGGTGCTTAACATTTTTTGAATCAGGGACCCCTTAAGGAATCTCATGAAAGCTGTAGGAGACCCTCTCCCTAGAGAAGTGAGCCTACACATAATCACTCACACTTTCGCAGCGTGCTAATGACAGCTGCCCTTGACTGAGAGCTTAACACGTGCCAGCGACTGTGGAGGCACATCACGCCCATTACCCGACCTCTTACCCCAAACACACTGCAAGGCAGACACTACTTAGTACGGTTTGGCTCTGAGTCCCCACCCAGATCTTAACCCTTATTGTAATCCTTATGTGTGGGGTGGGGAGGTGATTGGATCATGGGGGCAGTTCCCCCATGCTGATCTCATGATAGTGAGTTCTCATGAGATCCGATGATTTATACATATTTGACAGTTCCTCCTTCACGTGCTCTCATATAAAAAATATATTTTTAGGCCGGGCGCGGTGGCTCAAGCTTGTAATCCCAGCACCTTGGGAGGCCGAGGCGGGTGGATCACGAGGTCAAGAGATCGAGACCATCCTGGTCAACATGGTGAAACCCCGTCTCTACTAAAAATACAAAAAAAAAAAAATTAGCTGGGCATGGTGGTGCGTGCCTGTAATCCCAGCTACTCAGGA
>NW_022437076.1:2393890-2408885 GCF_009761245.1 Sapajus apella
TATTTTTTTTTAAAGACAGGGTTTCTCCATGTTAGTCAGGCTAGTCTCGAACTCCCAGCCTCAGGTGATCCACCTGCCTCAGCCTCCCAAAGTGCTGGGATTATAGGCGTGAGCCACTGAGCCCGGCCCACGTGCTATCTCTCCAGTCGCCTTGTGAAGAAGGATGTGTTTGCTTCCCCTTCTGCCATGACTGTAAGTTTTCTGAGACCTCCCCAGTCAGGCAGAACTGTGGGTCAACTAAATCTCTTTGCTTTATAAATCACCCAGTCTTGAGTATTTCTTAATAGCAGTGTGGAAACGGACTAGTACACTACTACTTAGTTCACTTTCATAGATGAGGAAGCGGAGGCTCAAAGAGGTGAAGGAACAACTAGGAAGAGGCAGAACCCAGACTTCGAGCAGGAAGGTCTGACCGCAAAGCCACGCACTTGGCCAGGCACCATAGCTGAACCCCGTCATCCAAGCTCTTCGGGAGGCCGAGGTGGGAGGACTGCTTGAGCCCAGGAGTTGGAGACCAGGCTGGGTGACATATGGAGACCCCATCTCTACAAAAAAATTTAAATGTTAGCCAGGCATGGTGGCACACACCTGTAGTCCCAGCTACTTGGGAGGCTGAGGTGGGAAGATCACTTGGGCCCAGCAGGTCAAGGCTGCAGTGAAGTGATCACACCACAGCACTCCAGCTGGGCAACAGAGCAAAACCCTGTCTCAAAAAATCGAGTAAAATAGGCCAGGTGCGGTGGCCCGTGCCTGTAATCCCAGCACTGTGGGAGGCTGAGACGGGTGGATCACAAGGTCAGGAGTTCAAAACCAGCCTAGCCAACATGGTGAAACCCCCATCTGTACTAAAAATACAAAAATTATCCAGGCGTGGTGGCACAGGCTTGTGGTCCCAGCTACTCGGGAGGCTGAGACAGGAGAATCACTTGAACCCGGGAGGCGGAGGTTGCAGGGAGCCAAAACTGCATCACTGCACTTCAGCCTGTGTGACAGGGCAAGACTCCGTCTCAAAAATAATAAATACGTAAGTAAATAAATAAGTAAATAGTAAAATAAAAGCCCTCTCTAAGTGCTCCCACAGTCCTACTCCCTGCCGGGCTTCAAGGCCCTGAAGAAGCCAGAGTCATAACTGCGCCCCACATGAGATTTCTGGCTGCTATCAGACCACACCTCCTGCTCCCTTCAGCCGGCCATCCTTGACTCTTCCCTCTTTGCGGCCCCTCCTTTGAAACGGCCTCTCTCCCCTCTGTCTCTACCCGAAGGTCAAGTCTCTTCTCCCTGGAGACTGCCCCACCCTAGCCTGCCCGGGACTCCTGCCTGTGTTCCCACCTGGCCTGCCTGGAGCTCTCATAATTTCCTGAGTAAATGTTAACTTCCCAACTCAGCAGGAAGCCCTTGAGAGGAGAGACCCATCCCCATCGTCCACGTCTTTCTCGCCCTCCAGACAGGCACTGGCACCCACACTAACTGCTTTCAGACTTCTCCACAGGCCCATTGTCTCTGCGATTCTTTTGTTTCCTGAATCCTCAGCCCCAAAGACTAAAGGACACAGAGAGGGCCTGGCTGGAACGGGACCTGCCTCCTCTCCGCAGATGGAACAGCCGCCAAAATGAAACGGAAACGCGGCATCAGGACCCAGCCGAGTCCAACCCCCACCTGCTGCTCCAGCAGGGATATCGGGTGTCAACTGTTTCTTTCTTTTGCATTCTCAGGGGATACCATGTTGCAGGAAATCCGAGGCTGCTTTGTTTCCCAATAGCACTAAAGACTAGGCCGGCCGTGGCAGCTCACACTTGTTATCCAAGCACTTCTGGAGGCTGAGGCAGGCGCATCACTTGAGGTCAGGAGTTCGAGACTAGCTTGGCCAACACGGCAAAACCCCATCTCTACCAAAAATACAAAAAAATTAGCTGGGCGTGGTGGCAAACACTTGTAATCCCAGCTACTTGGGAGGCTGAGGCAGGAGAATCACTTGAGCCTGGGGGGGCCAAGGTTTTGGTGAGCCCAGATCTCGCCATTGCACTCCAGCCTGGGTGACAAGAGCAAAATTCCGTCTAAAAAAAAAAAAAAGGGCCGGGCGCGGTGGCTCAAGCCTGTAATCCCAGCACTTTGGGAGGCCGAGGCGGGTGGATCACGAGGTCAAGAGATCGAGGCCATCCTGGTCAACATGGTGAAACCCTGTCTCTACTAAAAATACAAAACATTAGCTGGGCATGGTGGCGCGTGCCTGTAATCCCAGCTAGTCAGGAGGTTGAGGCAGGAGAATTGCCTGAACCCAGGAGGTGGAGGTTGTGGTGAGCCGAGATCGCGCCATTGCACTCCAGCCTGGGTAACAAGAGCGAAACTCTGTCTCAAAAAAAAAAAAAAAAAAAAAAAAAAAGACCCAAAAGCACGGACATGTATGAGTAGGATGTACAGCTTCTACAGAGATCTTAGAACAAAAGGAATCCCAGCTGCTGTCCTCCACCCTAACCACACCCCTGGTCAGCAGTGCCCAGCTCATGAGCAGAAAGCAGAAAGTAGGGTAGGAGACTGCCATTGGTCCAAGGACAGAGATGACTGACCAGTCCTGTCCCCACCATTTCTGTCTCTGAGGGCTGGCCCAAGCCTCTCCTGTTACCTTGAAAGTCAAGGTTACACTTTGCATACAATGATACATTTAATTAAAAAGAGCAATACTGGCCCGGCGTGGTGGCTCACGCCTGTAATCCAAGCACTTTGGAGGCCAAGGTGGATCACCTAAGGTCGGAAGTTCAAGAACAGCCTGACCAACATGGTGAAACCCCGTCTTTAAAAAAAAAGAGCAATACTTTGTGGGGCAAGGGAAGGTTACATTTAGTTCTCACTCCCATCACACATGGAAACTGTTTAATATTAAAGCTTTCCAACCTGGGCAACAGGGGGAAACTCCATCTTTACAAAAAACACAAAAAATTAGCCAGACATGGGGCTGGGCACGGTGGCTCACATCTGTAATCCCAGCACTTTGGGGGGCCGAGATGGGCAGATCACAAGGTCAGGAGTTCGAGACCAGCCTGGCCAATATGGTGAAATCCCGTCTCTACTAAAATTATATAAAAATTTTAATCCCAGCTACTCGGGAGGCCAAAGCAGGAGAATTGCTTGAACCCAGGAGGTGGAGGCTACAGTGAGCTGAGATCGTGCCACTGCACTCCAGCCTACACAACATAGCGAGACTCCGTCTCAAAAAAAAAAAAAAAAAAAAAGCCAGACACAGTGGTCTGTGTCTGTAGCCCCAGCAACTTGCCTATAGTCCCAGATGAGATCTGGGTGGAGACACAGAGCTGCTGTAATCCCACCTGCAGAGGTGGGAGGATCGCTTGAACCCAGGAGGCGGAGGTTGCAGTGAGCTGAGATGGCACCACTGTGCTCCAGTCTGGGCGACAGAGTGAGGCTCCGTCTCAGAAACAAAACAAACCCTCCATTTTACAGATGAGAGGGAACCAAAGCTTAGAGCAGTCAGTGACTTGTCCAGGACCATGGTGTCAGCTGAGTGTCACTAGGCAATTTCAGGAGAGTTTAATAAGGGGACAACTGACAAAGGTGTGGGTGAGGCCTGGGGCATCCACCAGGATAGTAAATAACAGGCAAGGAACCACTGGGGTCAGGGGCAGAGAAAGGGACTGGAAATGACAGAAATGAGAACCCAAACAGAGGCGCCAGGTGGAGATGGGCTCTGACCAGAGCCAGACCTCTGCTCAGGGGCAGTGCCAGCTTGTAGGGCACAGAGTAAATGCCCAGCGCTCACTCTCCTCCTCACTCTCACCTCTCCCTCTCTCACCTGCCTCAGTCTCCCACTGGCTGGATCTGAAGGCAGAGGGCAGGGGCCCACTGGTGTCATCAGTACAGGTCAGCTTCCCAGGCCTGGCGGTGGACGGAGGGGCATGTGGGATCCTGCACCTTCACTAGCTGGGAAGGAGCCAGCCTGCATTCACACTGAGGCTCACTCTGCTGCCAAAGGCCACGCATGCAGCCCCTCCACTACCGTCTTTCCACGGGGTAGAAGCCAGAGGCCCCCACTGCCCTGGGTGTCGGCACCTGTGGCAACCCCACCCATGGTGATCCATCTCCTACCTTGCTCTCCTCGCAGTTCTGACCCCAACATGGACTTTCTAGTTGTGAGAGAAGACATGTCACAGGGGGCTGAGGACGTTCCCACTAGAGAGAAGCTGTTCTATGACTCACCTAAAAGTCTCTTATGACCAGGCGTGGTGGCTCATGCCTGTAATCCAAGCACTTTGGAGGCCAGGGAGGGCGGATCACCTGAGGTTGGGAGTACAAGATCAGCCTGACCAACATGGTGAAACTCCCGTCTCTACTAAAAATACAAAAATTAGCCAGGTGTGGTGGCTGGCGCCAGTAATCCCAGCTATTCGGGAGGCTGAGGCAGGAGAATCACTTGAACTCAGGAGGCGGAGGCTGCAGTGAGCCGAGATCATAGCACTGCACCACTCCAGCCTGGGCGACAGTGCAAGACTTTGTGTCAAAAAAAAAAAAAAAAAGAAAGAAAGAAAAGAAACAAAGAAAAATAAAGAAAGCAAGCAAGCAAACAAGCTTTGGTGGAAGGAGGACTGGGCTGCACCCTCATGACAGGAGGCTCAAGGCGAGCTAAGGCCACATCATCTCACTGAACCCTGCACCGTTTGCAGATTTACTGAATCGAGAGCCAATTCTGACAGTTTCCTTCAAGCCGATCTACCTCACAGGTGTGCGAAATTTATTTGAGATAAAGAAAGCCATTGCAGAGAGAGCACAATCTCTAAAACCCACCTCTGAGGCCAGAATAAATAAAGACAGTAGCCCGTACAAATGTGCAATTAAGTTTCCAGATACTTGGGAGCCATGAGAAACACCATCCCTGCAGAGAAAAAGGTCTTTAAGGCAATTTTCTTGAACTCTATTCAGCACTCACTCAAAATGCCTTTTAAAAATAACCTAAGATTTTCTTCCCTCTCCAAATGCACCCTTGTTCTTTCTCTTTCAGGTGAGAATGAGCCAGCTCTGGAGTGAGAAGTGCAGTCACTCATTTTGATAGGGGATGATGGACTATATTCCCAGAAGGGAAAATTGCAATGCCAAACAGACGTCCCTGTCCAGGCCTACAGGAGTCTTGCTGAGGCCCAGGGAGGCCCAGGGGGAAGGGGCTAGCCCCAGGGGTCTTCAGTCACCCCTAGAAGGTCATGGTTCCAGGCTGGGCGCAGTGGCTCACATCTGTAATCCCAGCACTTTGGGAGGCCAAGGCGGGTGGATCACCTGAGGTCGGGAGTTCAAGACCAGCCTGACCAACATGGAGAAACCCTGCCTCTACTAAAAATGCAAAATTAGCCAGGTGTGGTGGCACATGCCTGTAATCCCAGCTACTTGGGAAGCTGAGACAGGAGAATCACTTGAACCCGGGTTGTGGTGAGCCAAGATTGTGCCATTGCACTCCAGCCTGGACAACAAGAGCAAAACTCCATCTCAAAAAAAAAAAAAAAAAAAAAAAAAGAAGAAGAAGAAGGTCATGGTTCTCTCTGAAGAGGTGTCCACCCACAGCCTCGCCTGGGTTCAAATAATGGACACTTTCCCCTGATGGAGATTTGACTATCTGTGAGAAGAAGTCTTGGTTTCTTTTTCTTTCTTTTTCTTTTTTTTTTTTTAAATGGAATCTCACTCTGTAGCTCAGGCTGGAGTGCAGTGGTGCAATCTCGGCCCACTGTAACCTCCACCTCCCAGGTCCCGGTTCAACAATTCTCCTCCCAGCCTCCCAAGTAGCTGGGATTACAGGCAGGTGCCACCATGCCCAGGTAATTTTTTTTTTTTTTTTTGAGACAGAGTCTCACTCTGTCATCCAGGTTGGAGTGCAGTGGTGTGATCTCAGCTCACTGCAACCTCTGCCTCCTGGATTCAAGCAATTGTTCTGCCTCAGCCTCCCAAGTAGCTGAGATTACAGGCACATGCCACCATGCCCGGCTAATTTTCATATTTTTAGTAGAAATGGGGTTTCATCATACTGGCCAGGCTGGTCTTGAACTCCAGACCTCGTGATCCACTGTCCTCGCCCTCCCAAAGTGCTGGGATTACAGGCGTGAGCCACCGCACCTGGCAGAAGTCTCAGTTTCACTGTAAGGTTTGCTAAGGATGAAAGGATCTTCTCTCTGCATGAGGCTGAGGCAGTTACAAAGAGGTTTAAGGTAGTGCTGGTGCTGCAGACGGGAACAGAACCCACACCTGGCCCTGCCACTCGGCAGCAGTGTGACTTTGGGCAGGTGGCTTGGCCTCCTTGAGCCTCAGTTTCTGAGCGAAAGTAGGGTACTTCCTAGGGCTGTTGGGAGGCTGTGCAGTTATCTGAGTACCTAGTTACAGTCCCTGAATCTGGGCAAAAACCACTGCAGTTGGGTCTCAAACCATTGCCCCAATGCTGGAAAAAGACCCCCGCCCAGCCCCCAGGGCAAGGAGCCAGGGGCAACACGGTCCAGAGACAGCACAGGCCACGGTTCAAGCCCAGCCTCCTGGTGGAACTCCGCTCAGACTCAACTTGTCCTTCAGCATCTCTGTGCTCCCGGCCAGGGCCGTTAGCTTCTCTGAACCTCAGCATCTGTATCTGTGAAATGGGAGAGCAAATGAGCCAGTCCATCTACAGTGCTTAGCTAGTGCCTGGCGCTGAGTAAGCACTTAAAACGCAGTGACTGTGTTATCATTAGGGCTCTCTCAGATCAGACTCCGTGTGCTACAATTCAATCACATTTTGTTTCTTTGTATTTATTTTTACAGTTACTTTCTATTTATGGCAAGTGATAGATACTGCCTCTCCACTTAAAGATGCTGTATCAAGTTTCCTTTTAAGATACATTTATCTAAGTGAAAATGGGTCAATCCACGGAAGAAAACAGAAGTGCAGGAATAGTGCAGGTGTGCACAGATGGGTGAGACGCTGGGAAGGTGCGAGGCAGAGACTGGAGTCTGGGGAACACCCAGGCAATAGAAAGACAGTCAGGCCCAAGGGCGCCCCACACCCACCCCAAGGTCGTTCCACCCCAAGGTCGTTCTGAGGCCAGCAACAGTGCTGGTGACCCCGTTGACCTTGGAGCCTGCCCTTCCCCACCTTCGGGGTTCTCCCTGGACCCACCACCTTGTCTCAGGCGGAAGTCCCCACCCTCGCTGATGACTGTCCCCAAACAAAAGCGGGAGGGAGAGCCGCCCACTGCCCCCTGCCCGCCGGCCTGGGGTGTCTGGGACCCAGGAGCGACCTGCGGCTGGGAGTCCTGGGGCGGCCAGAGCCCGCGGGGCCTGGGGCTGGTGGAGGGGAACGGTAAGTCGGGGCGGGAGGAGGTCCCTCTGCGGAGGGAAACCAGTGCCCTCAGTCCCCAACTTCTGAGGAGAGATCCGGAGCAGCAGATAAAACCCCCTCCTGGCCCTCACCGAGGTGTTACAACGCTGTCCAGTTGCCTGGCAACCGCGCAGGTGTGTGATAGGGCGAGCGCGTTCCCGGGAGCCAACCAGCATCCCGCACCCCCACCCGCATTCTGCACCCCGCACCCCGCATCCTGCACCCCGCACCGGCGCGCACCACAGCCCTCCAGCGGCCCCACCTCCTGCGCCCTCCTGGAGGGAGGAAGCGCCATTGCCTGTAGGGTCAAGGTTGGGGCGGCTGCCAGACCCTGCTGGCTGCATTTAACCCCACTGTTCCTGCCGCCTCTGCAGTCTCCAGGCGTCTCTTCACCGGCCTCGAAATCAGTCGCCAAGAGCCCCGACCCGTGCAGGCGGGCCTCCGGGGTCCCCACCCCACCAGGACTCAAAGCCAGCACTTCAGGGGAACCCAAGAATGGAGACCGGAGGCACCTCCCTCTCCAGGACCTGGGCTCTCCTTTGGCCCACACAGACACCTTCTCCTGTCCCCAGAGCAGAGACTCAAGGAGCAGACGCCTTCCGAGGAGAGGCGTGGCGCATTTCTGCAGCAGCCACCCAGGCGGAAGCTCCAGGTGGGCTCGGCGCGGCCGCCTGGCAACAGCGGAGAACAGCGGCTAACGCTCTTGCTTGAAATTAGGCCTGCATCTGGATTCCCGCCGGTGATGGTGTAACCTTGAGCTAGCCTTGCAGCCTCTCAGTTTGCTCATCCAGCAAATGGGGGACAGGGAAGGGGTGGACCCACCTTATAAGGCTGCTGTGCGGATTCAGTGAAGGAATGCACGTAGAACATGAGCACTGCGCTCATCAGCAAATACTCAGCCCTCCATGAAACTCAGAGAAAGAAATGGTTCCAGTGGGAGCTGGAAGCTGCTGCCCGCAGGCGCAGCCAGGGCGTTGCTGGGGAGACTCCACCACAGTGTCCAAGCTCCCTACTACACCCCACTTCCAGTAACCTGTGCAGGGACCTCTCAGAGGTGGGGGCTGGAGAAGGGCGGTGGGTTCCCGGGCTTCCCCATGTGGTGATCACGCCTAGCCAGCAGAAGGTATGCCCGCAGCACTGCTGCCTTTTCCAACAAACTTAAAGAAACTCTGAGGCCAGGCACAGTGGCTCATACCTGTAATGCCAACACATTGGGAGGCCGAGGCAAGCAAATCGCTTGAGGTCAGGAGTTCGAGACCAGCCTGGCCAACATGGTGAAACACCATCTCTACTAAAAATACAAAAATTAGCTGGGCATGGTGTTGCGCGCCTGTAATCCCAGCTACTTTAGAGGCTGAGGTGGGAGAATGGCTTGAACCCGGAAGGCGAAGATTGCAGTGAGCCGAGATAGCGCCACTGCACCCCAGCCTGGACAGCATAGCCAGACTGTCTCAAGCAAAGACCCCATCTCTACAAAACAAATATAAAAAATTATCCAGGCACATGCTTGTGGTCCCAGCTGCTCAGGAGGTTGAGGTGGGAGGATTGCTTGAGCTGAGGTCAAGGTTGCAGTGAGCTATGAGTGTGCCACGGCACTCCAGTCTGGGTGACATGGCAAAACCCTGTCTCAAAAAGAAGAAGGAAAAGGAGGAGATAAAAGAAATGCTGAGTGGGGGGTGTGGGTTGGGGGTGTCACTCAAGGCTTTGCCTAGCTGCCCAAGTCACTCACCTTCTTTCCTAGCTTTCTGCTCTCCCTCTAAGTGGCATTCCCCATGGGAATCGTCATCAGCCTGGAGCAATCACTGCTCACCTGCAATTCATCAGGGCCAGGCACAGACCAGGACAGTAAAGGGGAGACAGGCCAGCCAAGTGCAGCCCTTTGCCCAGTGGGGCGGCCCTTCTCTTTGGAGAGCACATCCCTACCCCCTTCCCTCCTCCTCCACCCTTGACTGCTGCTTACCGCTAGGCAGGCCAAGCGTGAAAGTGCTCAGACCCAGAATGGCGTGGAGAAGGAAATCTCTGTTCTTCAGGCAAACCCTGTCCAACCTTTTGGGATGCTCCTGAGAAGCCAGGCTGAGCCCCAGGAGCTGAAGGCCCAGACTCCTTCCCACATACCCTGGCCTGGGGCTGTCTTAAAATCCTGGTACTCCAAATCCACTTGGCTCAGATATATTTTCTTTTTTTTTCCTTTTTTTTTTTTTTTTAAATTTGAGACAGCCTCACTCTGTTGCCCAGCCTCCCTAGTAGCTGGGACTACAAGCTTGTGCCACCACGCTCAGCTAATTTTTGTATTTTTTTGTAGAGACAGGACCTCACTATGCTGCCCAGCCTGGTCTGGAACTCCTGGGCTCAAGTGATATGCCTGCCTTGGCCTCCCAAAGCGCTGAGATTACAGGCATAAGCCCCCAGGCTTGGCCTGATACGTTTTCTTAAAAAGACAAATTCCAATTCCATGGGATCCCAGGCAGCTTTTGACACTAATGTTTACATGGGCTTTGTAAAAGCTTTGAGAGCAAACATAACACACTAACAGTGTTGCTCTGGTTATCTGCCTCCCTCCCACTTCATTATTGTGTTCTGTACTTTTTTTTTTTTAGAGACAGGGTCTCGCTGTTGCCCAGGCTGGAGTGCAGTGGCTCTTCACAGGCACGATCCCACTACTCATCAGCACGGGAGTTTTGACCTGCTCCGTTTCCGACCTGGGTCAGTTCGCCCTTCCTTGGGCAACCTGGAGGTCCCGCGCTCCCGGGAGGTCACCATATTGATGCTGAACTTAGGGCGGACACCCGGTCGGCATAGCGCACTACAGCCCAGAACTCCTGGGCTCAAGCGATCCTCCAGCCTCAGCCTCCTGCAGGTTCCACCTAATCTGCATCTGGCCCAGAATGCCAAAGCCCACAGACCCCCGCCAACACCAAAGCCTGGTCCCTGCTCCCGGCTGGGACACGTAAGCTGGTTTCCCCTGGCAGAACCGGGCTAGAATAAGCTCTGGCCGGAGGCCTGAGGCCAAGGAAACGCCCAGATCTTGTCTCCAGGCTGGCTGTATACACCAAATGCAGGTGGGTGGGGTGGGCAGCACCTCCCCTTCCCCCATTTTGTCACAATATCACAGAGTCCAAAAAGGTTCTTTTTTTTTTTGAGACGGAGTCTTGCTCTGTTGCCCAAACTGGAGTGCACTGGTGCGATCTCAGCTCACTGCAACCTCTGCCTCTCAGGTTCAGGCAATTCTCCTGCCTCAGCCTCCCAACTAGCTGGCACTACAAGCGCACACCACCACGCCCAGCTAATTTTTGTATTTTTAGTACAGACAGGGTTTCACCATGTTGGCCAGGATGGTCTTGATCTCTTGGCCTCGTGATCAGCCCACCTCGGCCTCCCAAAGTGCTGGGATTACAGGTGTAAGCCACCGCGCCCGGCCCCCAAAAAAGTTATTGATCATTTTGAATGGGGCTCCTTTAGAGAAGCGGAGAAAGGCCATGTATCATCTCTCCCTTAAATGCACCTGCCTATCATGCTAGGGGCCTGCGGAGGCCTGAGGTCCACCAGGTGCCCTGGAGGACCCCTAGAAGCCGATCAAGGCCACTGCTATGCCATGGAAGCGGCCTGACGTGAAGCTGCATCACGGGTGACAGGGAGAGGCTAAGCTCCATCCCGCTGCTGCTGCTTTTCTTTTGAGAAAGGGTCTGGCTCTGTGGAACAGGCTGGAGTGCAGTGGCTCAGTCATAGCTCACGGAAGCCTCAAACTCCTGGACTCGAGCGACCCTCCCTCCTTAGCCTCCCAAAATGCTGGGACTGCAGGCAGGAGCCATGGTGCCTGGCCCCATCTAAGTCACTTCCCCAAACCTCTACTGAGCTTTGCATGAGGTGTTCTCAAAATTCCTTCCAAATTTAGCACTCTGATTCTCTCTGAGACTTTCATCTTCTGCAGGTCTGAGCACTGACCCCAGGCCTTCAAGAAAGACAGGAGAGCTGTGCACGGGAGCCCACGCCTGCAATCCCACCGCTATGGGAGGCCAAGGCAGGTGGATCACCTGAGTTTAGGAGTTCGAGACCAGCCTGGCCAACATGAGGAAACCCTGTCTCTACTGAAAATACAAAAATTAGCTGGGGGGGTGGTCCACACATGTAATCCCAGCTAGTTGGGAGACTGAGGCACATGAATCGCTTGAACCCCGAAGGCAGAGGTTGCAGTGAGCCGAGATCCTGCCACTGCACCCAATAGCCTGGGCGACAAGAATGAAACTCCATCTCAAAAAAAAAAAAAAGAAAAATGAAAGCAAGAGAAAGGTAGTTTACTCAGGAGGAATACCCATATTCTATGCAACAAGCATTCTTCATACACTGCTCATTTAATTCTCTCTGTGACCCTTTGGGGCAAATGTACTTTGTTCCTTTTTAACTGATCATGAAACTCTTCTGTCAGGGAAGGAACTTCCCAGGAGGTTCGTGGCAAGTGGCTGGGCCTGCTGGACTCCACAAGCCTGTGCTCCCGGCCCAGCGTGCTCATTCTCTGCATGCCTACACCAATGCCCTGGGTCCCCTTCTTCTTCTCACACCCTCTGTCAGCTCTGCCTAGAAACGTGGCCTTCCCTCTACCTTTTGAACCTCTTGGTCTCAAGCCACCTGCCTCCCACTCTCTGTCCCCAGGGCCTGCATGCTGCCTGGCAGATGGGAAATGGAGATCCCATTCCCATCCATATGGATCACATCCTACTGAGTCTCCCCACCCCCCCAGGGCCACTGCTTCATTGGGGGACAATTAATGGCCACGGCTGACTATTAGACACTTATGCACGGAGCAACACAAACCGGGCTTACATTCCCGGCTTAAAAGCCCAGATCAATCACCGTGGGCTGGTTCTGTCACACACAGGGATATATTTTCTTCTTGGAATTTACAAGTAGTTCCACCTGAGAAATAAACAACCAGAGAAAAAATGACATTGTCACAGTACAGGTGTGATAGATGTAGGGAGCCAGCCGTCTGGTGGCTGAGGAGGTGGTCTGCCGATGCAACCCACCAAATGAGGCCTGGAGGAGCCCCAGGTAAGGGGAACGAGATGCTGATGGGATCTCAGCCGCAGGGGAAGTGGGGAATCTCTGCAATTTGCATTTCATCAGTGTAAATCATAGGGTTCCCAGGCCAGCCTCCCAAGCCAGGGTGAGAGGTTGATTGGCAGGAGACCTCCTCAAGCTGCCCCACCTCTCAGCTGCAGGCCCCCGGAACCCCAGCCTTCAGGGACAGGAGGATGGTCCCAGCTGAGCAACAAACAGGAAGATACTTGGCTGTGATCTTGACGGCTCTGTCTCCACCAAGACACGAACCACCTCTCTCGTCTCTACTGCTACTAGTAGAGAGGAACTGGGCCTGCTGGTGGAAGAAAGCCATCTCCAGAAGGCCACAGGAAAACCGGGAGAGATCTGGGGCCAGCAGAGTAACAACAGTAACTAATGTCTCTTGAGTGCTTCCTAGGCGCTCAGCACCCTGTGAAGGACTCAGTGAGGAGGACTGCGTATTAATCCTTGTGACCACCTGATGAGGGAGGTGTTGTTATTAACCTCACTTTACAAGTGACAAAGCTGAGGTGCACAGAGGTTGAGTGGCTTCCCAAGGTCCCTGGAGTGAAGTGAATGGTGGCCTCCAAAAGGACATATCCACATCCAAATCCCTGGCCTTCTTTGGAAAACCGGTCTTTGCCGATGTGATTAAGTTACAGATCTTGAGATAAGATCATCCTGGATTACCCAGATGGGCCATAAATTTCGTGACAAATTTTCTTATAAGAGACAGAGGAGGAGGAGACGGGGAAGCCACATGAAGACAGAGGCAGAGACTGCAGTGACGCAGGCACAAAGAACCCCCACAGCCCCCAGAAGCCGGAGGAGCCTTCGCAGGGGACACAGTCCTGCCAACACTTTGATTTCAGATTTCTGGCCTCCAGAACTGTGAGAGAATACATGTCTCTGGTTTTAAACTACCAAGTTTGTCGTGACAGCCATTATAAAAACAGTTTCATAGCCAACAACCACAGAGTGACGAGTCAGGTCTGGCAGGCTGACCCCAGACTCAGGATCTGCCCACCGCATGATGCGATCCTGACAGGCCTCGAGGCCTGGGTGTCTGGCTTGGCTCCGCTGCAACTGAGCCGTGTGACCTTGGGGACACCTCCAAGCCTTAGCTTCCCTATCTGTAAAATGAGGGGGCTGGACAAGATAAGTGGGTGCCTCAGGCACGGCCGCTGTGACAAGGGGGCCAAGTGGGGTTCTGAGTAACGCAGGCAGGTTCGAAGGACAAAGAAAAAAGGCTCAGCTGGGCGTGGTGGCTCACACCTGTAATCTCAGCACTTCGGGAGGCCAAGGTGGGTGGAGGTCAGGAGATCGAGACCAGCCTGGCCAACATGGTGAAACCCCATCTCTATTAAAAAGGCAAAAATAAGCTGGGCATGGTAAGGTGTGCCCGTAATCCCAGCTACTGGGGAGGCTGAGGCGGGAGAATCACTTCAACCTGGGAATCGGAGGTTGCAGTGAGCTGAAATTGTGCCACTGCACTCCAGCCTGGGTGACAAAGCAAGGCTCCGCCTCAAAAAAAATAAAAAAGACTCAGCAAACCACCTGTAGATAACCATTTACATGGAGTTTTGGCCACCCATGATAGGCTCCCCTCCTTTTGGCCACACAGCCCTGCTTTTCCTTCAGGAGAGCTGGTCCCCTGTCCCCCCGCTCTCCACCCATGCACTGTGATGGCGCCGGCTCAGCCCCCACCTTCCGGAGTGGGTTTGTACCCACCAGCACCTGCTCGCAGGCCTCCATGCCTGGCTCAGGGCTGAATTTCAGCCAATGTTATCAGGCCCACAACTTTTGTTCAAACCTGTGGGGGAAGAGAAGTTCTCCCTTTCTGGGAGGAGGGACAGATGGGAGCCTGGAGCTGCTGGACCCTTCCGAGAATGATGCCGGCTCCGTGAAGCCATGCCAAGAAGCCAAGAAGGAGAAGCCCCATCCGGCGACACTGTGGGACCAAGATGCACCTGAGGGTGAAGCTTTCCGTTTCATGAGCCTGTCAGATTCCTGCTCTGTCCCAATCATTTTGGTTTCTGTCTTTTGTAACCAGAGTCTCAACCTTCGGGTCCCCAAGCCTGGGTATTTCCAGGGCTCCTTTAACTCTAAAGCAGTGTGGTTTCAGGGCCAACAAAATCACAGTGCCTGTTTGCCTGCACTGCAGATGTGTGTGAGTTCAGACACACACACACAAACACACACACACTACACACATACCACACACACACACACTACACACACATAAACACACACACTACACACACACACACACAAACACACACACTACACACATACCACACACACACACACTACACACACATAAACACACACACTACACACACACACAACACACACAAACACACACACTACACACATACCACACACAGACTACACACACACACACACACACACTCTACACACACACAAACACACACACTACACACATACCACACACAGACTACACACACACACACACACACACAAACACACACACACTACACACATACCACACACACACACACACTACACACACATAAACACACACACTACACACACACACACTACACACACAAACACACACACTACACACATACCACACACAGACTACAC
>NW_022437076.1:2408985-2425791 GCF_009761245.1 Sapajus apella
CACACACACACACACACACACACACACACACACACACACACACGTGGACTTTCCAGGCATGATCCCACAGCACCTGTGACCAGAAGTAATGAAGCCCTCAGGCCGGGTGCAGTAGCTCACTCCTGCAATCCCAGCACTTTGGGAGGCCAAGGCGGAACACCTCAGGTCAGGAGTTCAAGACCAGCCTGGCCAACCTGGTGAAACCTCATCTCTACCCAAAATACAAAAATTAGCCAGGCATGGTGGCGCCTGCCTGTAAGCTCAGCTACTTGAGAGGCTGAGGCAGGAGAATCACTTGAACCTGGGAGGCAGAGGCTGCAGTGAGCTGAGATGGCACCACTGCACTCCAGCGTGAACGATAGAGCAAGACTCCATCTCAAAAAAAAAAAAAGAAAAAGGAATAATTAAGCGCTCAATGCTCAAACACCCCTCTCTAGAGGTGTCTCTCTCCACTGTGTACCTTAGCACCAGGAGTGCACCTGAACCCCCTGATACTTGCTGAGCGAATGGACGAATGAATGAATGCTGGGTGCTGTAGACACGTATAACTGGGGGACCTGGGCTCGTCTAGAAGGCTCAGGACCACTTCTCGAGGAAGCATCCTTTGAGCTGGGCTCTAGAAGAAGGGTAGGAATCGTCCAGGTAAGTTGGCTGAGGCAGGGGCAACGTTCCAGGCAACACAGCCACGTGTGCGAGGCCCTGAGTGCGCAGGGAGGCAGGCGCGTGTGAGAAACAGAAAGAAAACAGTCTGCAGGAGCGGGAGCTGGTGTGCGATGAGGCTGCAGGACAGGCAGGGGCCAGATCTCACAAGGTCAGTTAAAAAGCCCTGTTCAAAACAGGGGCCTCTATTTCAAGAGCTGTGGGAAGCCGCTAAAGGACTGCAAGCAATCAAAGTGATATGATCACATCGTGTTCCGTCACATCCCCTCATTGCGGCGAGGAGGCTGGAGACGGGAGAGTAATCCAGACCAGCAATTAGGAGGCTACTGCAATGGTCCGAGCAAGAGATGGGGCACCCTGGCTTCAGACGGTTAGCAGCGGCGGGGAGACAGAGAGAAGGGGATGGATGCAAGGATGTGCTGGAGATGGACTCGACTGATGGAACATGGCGAGGGCGAGGATGACTCAGTGGGTGCTCAGCACAGAGCGAGCTGCACCGTCCTAGATTTGGACACTTCTATTAATGTGGCCAAAAATTATAGATGCTTTTTTTTTTTTTTTGGAAGGCACATCAAACTTTCTGACTCACTGTGCTAGCAGGCAAATGCTTCCTCATCATAATAACGCTTACTGGGATGAGAAGTCTCTTCCGTGAGCAAGCCAGAGGAGCCTTGGGGCCAGGGCAAGCTGCTGGACCACTGGCCTGGGAAGGGTGCCGGGGCATCACATTGGCTGAGGCCAGAAAGCCGGGGCCCGGGGGCGTCATTTCTTTTTTTTTTCCCTTTCCTTTCTTTTTTTTTTTTTTGAGACAGAGTCTTGCTCTGTCGCCCAGACTGGAGTGTAATGGCAGTGATCTCTGCTCACTGTAACCTCCACCTCCCAGTTTCAAGCAATTGTCCTGCCTCGGCCTCTCAAGCAGCTGGGATTACAGGTGCATGCCACCACACCCAGCTAAAAATATACCTTTTGTATTTATAGTAGAGATGGGGTTTCACCTTGTTGGCCAGGCTGGTCTTGAACCCCTGACCTCGTGATCTGCCAGCCTCAGCTTCCCAAAGGGCTAGGATTACAGGCGTGAGCCACTGTGGCCAGCCTGAGTGCCATTTCAAGGAGAAAGTATGCTTAAGCCCAGGAGTTCGAGACCAGACCGGTCAAGACAACAAGACCCTGTCTCTACAAAAAAAAAAAAAAAAAAAAAAAAAAGATTGTGATAGTTTGTACAACAATGTGAATGTGCTTAATGCCACAGAACCCTACACTTAAAATGATTACAATGGTAAATTTTGTTGTGTACATTAAATTTTTTTTTTTTTTTTTTAATTATCAAGGATACATACAGTGTTTGGGAGGCCAAGGCTGGAGGATCATCTGAGGCCAGGAGTTTGACAGCAGCCTGGGCAATATAGTGAGATTCTGTTGCTACAGGCAAATTAAAAAATGTGCCGGGCTTGGTGGTGTGCACCTGAAGTCCCAGCGACTCAGGAGGCTGAGGCAGGAGGATTGCTTGAGGCTGGGAGTTTTACGTTACAGTGAGCAACAGAGATCCTGTCTCTAAAAACAAACAATATATCAAGACCAGTCTGGCCAACATGGTGAAACCCCATCTCTACTAAAAATACAAAACATGCCGGGCGCGGTGGCTCAAGCCTGTAATCCCAGCACTTTGGGAGGCCGAGGCGGGCAGATCATGAGGTCAAGAGATCAAGACCGTCCTGGCCAACATGGTGAAACCCCGTGTCTACTAAAAATACAAAAATTATCTGGGCGTGGTGGCGCACGCCTGTAATCCCAGCTACACAGCAGGCCAAGACATGAGAATTGCTTGAACCCAAGAGGTGCAGGTGGCAGTGAGCCGAGATCGCGACACTGCATTCTAGCCTGGGCAACTGGGCAACAGAATGAGACCTTGTCTCCAAAAACAAATTTAAAAAAAAGATACGGCCGGGCGCGGTGGCTCACGCCTGTAATCCTAGCACTCTGGGAGGCCGAGGCGGGTGGATCACGAGGTCAAGAGATCGAGACCATCCTGGTCAACATGGTGAAACCCCGTCTCTACCAAAAATACAAAAAATTAGCTGGGCATGGTGGTGCGTGCCTGTAATCCCAGCTACTCAGGAGGCTGAGGCAGGAGAATTGCCTGAACCCAGGAGGCGGAGGTTGCGGTGAGCCGAGATCGCGCCATTGCACTCCAGCCTGGGTAACATGAGTGAAACTCCGTCTCAAAAAAAAAAAAAAAAAAAAAAAAAAGATACATAGAATAATAGAATCTTTTGAAAACTCTGAGTTTAAAAACATACTTTAGCCAATAACCTCATGCTTTAATTTCTCTGACAAAATGTGTACAAAGTGGTTGTTTTCCAGCCTGTGGGGAATACAGACAACAACAGGCAACTCACTACCACATTTAACAGATAACTCCATTGTTTACATCTCTTTTTAAAAAGTTCTTGTAGGCCAGGTACGGTGGCTCACACCTGTAATCTCAGCATTTTGGGAGGCCGAGGTGGGCGCATCACCCGAGGTCAGGAGTTTGAGAGCAGCCTGACCAACATGGTGAAACCCCATCTCTACAAAAAATAAAAAATTCGGTGGGCACGGTGGTGGGCGTCTGTAATCCCAGCTACTCGGGAAGCTGAGGCAGGACAATCGCTTGAACCCATGAGGTGGAGGTTGCAGTGGGCTGAGACCATGCCACCGCACTCCAGCCTCAAAAATAGACAAAGCGAGACTCCATCTCAAAAATAAACAAAATAATAAAAAATGAAAAGTTATTGTAGGCTGGGCATGGTGGGTCATATCTGTAGTACCAGAACTTTGGGAGGCCAAGACAAGGCAGGAGGATGGCTTGAGACCAGGAGTTCAAGACCAGCCTGGGCAACAGAGGGAGATCTCATCTCTATAAAAATAAAACATATTAGCCAGATGTGTGGTGGCACGCACTTGTGGTCCCAGCCACTTGGGAGGCTAAGGTGGGCTGATCACTTTAGCCCAGGAGGTTGAGGCTGCAGTGAGCCGTGATGGTGTCACTGCACTGCAGCCTGGGCAATAGAGCAAGACCCTATTGCTGTAATAAAATCAAGCCAGCTAATATAAGAAAGGAAGGAAGGAAGAGATTATCATGGAGCTTTCTGAGTCCATTACAGATGCTCTGAGTCAGGATCTTTACAAAGCTGGGGCTTCTGTCTATCACACGGTGGTTCTGTTCTCCCTCTTAAAGTCTCTGAGCTGTGTCTCCATGAGAGGAGATGGTGCCCTGCGCCCACCCATTCCCACACGTACAGTGCTCCCCCTGTGTGACATGCAGCCACGCTGGAGAAAGGAAGTGCATCCAGGGAAAGAGTCCCTCTCTAGATTCAGAGAGCACCACCTCACTGGGATTTGGATACCTGACCTTGGCCAATTAGTACCTTGCTCAGTGTAACCAACCGAGGCGCAGATTCAATTCGATTCAGCAAACATTTATCGAGCATCTGAGTACCAGCTGATTTCTGTCTGTTCTATAAGTGCAGTGAAGCTCAGCCTTCTCTCCAGATTAGAGTTATTTGTATTTCAAGGCAAAAAGATAGGTTTTAAGTACCTGTGAGAGGCAGTAATGGATGCCCTGGGGAGGGGTAGGCATAGGCTTGCGGGGAGGGAGAGGAGCTAAGAAAAGGCCTGCGAATCAGGGCGGTAGGACCTGGCTGGAAATGGAAGAAAAAGTGGACTGAGAAGCCAGATAAAGCCTGGGAGTTTGTTTTTTTGAACTTCCCCCAGCTTTCTTTTTAATCGAAAAGATAATGCATGCACATAGTAAAAAAAAAAAAAAAAAGGTAAAAAAATTTCAAAGCACACAAAAGAGTATACAATAAAAAGTAAGTCTCCTTTCCTCTCCCAGACCTCCAGTCCTCAGTATCTTTCTTCAGAAGTATCCTACTGTTAACAGCTTCTTTTGTGTATTTCGAGAACATTTCTATCACCTACAAGTATATCTTTTTCAAACCCAAATGGTAGTGTGGTATATTACCACTGCTTTTTCACTTAGCAAGGCATCGTGGCACCCACCCCACCTCAGTGCCTGCAGAGTTACGGTCCTCAGAGCGTAGGATCCCCTCGCGTGGGGGGTGCTGTCATCTACCCAGTGCATTCCCTACTGATGGACATACAGGTTGTTTCCAGGTTCCGAACGTGCGTGCTCCCACATGCGAATTTCTGCCCACAGATACGAGGATATCAGTAAGATACGCTCCTAGAAGTGGAATTGCTAGATTGATGTAGCTGTAACTGTCCAGTTAGAGCTGTGTCTCCAGAAGAGGAGAGATGTGTACTCAGCCCCACGTCCACCCCCCTTCCTTGTACACACAGGCCCCCAGATCCCTCATGACATGTGGCCACATGGAAGCAAGGATTGGAATGCATGCAGAAAAAGGGTCCTTCTCTGGGTTCACAGAGCCAACTTGTGCAGCTGGGGACCCAGTTGGGGGCGAAGACCCCCGCCCCTCCCCAAGATGGGGCCAAGAGCAAGCTTCAGGATACAATGCCTGGTGCGCAGTGAGTCTCCCGTCGGCATGACCTACTGTTGCTATTATTATTATTATTGCTGTTGTGATCCAGAGGGAACCCTGTCTTGCCAGCGGCTGGGAAAGCCCCCTGTGCCGTTCTGTCCAAGAGTCCAGTTGATTCCAAGGCACCAAAGTGGGAGCCTGCTCAGCTCCCGGAGCTGGGTGAGAGCTGAGACAGGCAGTTCCCACTTATCACTGCTTGGCATCTGCAACTCCCGGGCCTCTGCCAGTACCTAATAAACACCATATTTCATGGCTTGCCATCGTCACCCATGCGTCCCCTGACGCCTGCTGCCAATGGCTGCCATAGCACACAGTCAGCACTTCACCCCGATACCCTCTATGACCTGCTTTCTCTTTGAATGGATGAAGCCTGAATGGTGTCACTATGACATAATGAAACTACAGGTGTGAGGGCCGGGCGCGGTGGCTCAAGCCTGTAATCCCAGCACTTTGGGAGCTGAGGTGGGTGGATCACGAGGTCAAGAGATCGAGACCATCCTGGTCAACATGGTGAAACCCCTTCTCTACTAAAAATACAAAAAATTAGCTGGGCATGGTGGTGTGTGCCTGTAATCCCAGCTACTCAGGAGGCTGAGGTAGGAGAATTGCCTGAACCCAGGAGGCGGAGGTTGCGGTGAGCCGAGATCGCGCCATTGCATTCCAGCCTGGGTAACAAGAGCGAAACTCCGTCTCCAAAAAAAAAAAAAAAGAAAAAGAAACTACAGGTGTGTATTACTGGGTGGGGAATGTCAGCCCGGACGCATCCAAAAACAAATGAGAAGAATTAGCCTTGACTCTGGGGCCACTCAGACCTGGGTTCAAATCCTGGCCCTGACACTCTAAGCATGTGTCCTTGGGAAGTCATTTAACTTCCTTGAGGCCTTAATATCATCACCTGTGAAATGGGCTTAAGCAAGAAAATGGATTATTTATGAGGTTTTTTTCTTTTTTTTTTTTACAGACCTGCTTTATTCTAAAACTTATTTTAGGCAGCTGAGATAATATATTGAAAGTGTCTGGCACATAGTAACGGCTCAATAAAGCATCCATTCCCCTCCCCCACCTTCTTTGAGGGCAGTCACCTTTGAACCCAAGCCCCCCACTGTAAAGCGCTGCCATTACTTGAAACAATTCTGGAATTTTCTTGCAAGAAAACTGGCTCAGTTCTTTAGGGTGCCATCGTGTTTTAAATCTCAAAAAAAAAAAAAAAATTCTGCCAACAAAAACAAATCACATTCTGCAAATTGCTCGACCCCTGTATTCATAACACACAGCTTCAAATTACTTTTGGCCTTTTCCAAAAAATCAAACCCACCCTCAAAGGTCAAGGATTCACTACTGCCGAGGCTATTAAGAGGAAAACGCTGTGCGATCTGAAGCAATTTCCCAAGAAGAACTCATCAAGTTTGGAGCAAGCACAGCAGAACTGGAAGAAAGACATCACCCCCCGCCCCCCCCCCACCCCGCCACATCCCCTCCCCCAGCTACGCTGAACCACCCGGTCCCACTGAACCACCCCGTCCCTCGGGACACCTGCATTCCGACCTCACTGTTCCGGGTCCCACTCTGTGGATTCCTTTCCCCAGTCTCTGGAGTAAGATCTGATTTTGCTGCCTCTGAGAAGTATGTGCCCAGGTGGAATTCACAGGCGCTGGGGGCTTGAGGGGAAGTGACGGGAAAGAGCTGGGGAGGACAACGTGGCCTTTACTCCATGCTTTATGGGGATAGTGAGGGGAGTTTGGGGACAGTGGGGGAGCACAGCCGTGTCTGCCCTGTGCTGAGCCCACCATGTTACAGCGGACCCTCCAACTTGCCAGCCAGCAACCACTTGGCCCTTCCTAGGGCGAAAGCAGGACAAATATGGCCCAAGGCCTGAATACCCTCGGCCTCATCCCTGGATAGTCTCAATTCTCAGGTCAGAAAATGCCAAGGGGCCTGCTCCATCCCCTCCCTGCCAACTTGTGAGCTCATCAAACCCACAGTTTGGGAGCAGGATCTGCCCCTACCTAACTTCACAGAGGGCAGAAGACAATGAGTTCAGCTGAAGCTGCTGGGGTCAGCCACTGACGCGCCCCGTGACCTTGGCCCACACAACAGGCCCCGCCGCCTCCCACCTACAAACCTCAGTTTCCTTCTCTAGGAAAGGGGACAGCACATACTTGGGTTGGGGGAAAGGTGGCTGAAAAGGAGGCTTAAATGATGGCCGGACGCGGTGCCTCATATCTGCATATAATCCCAGTACTTTGGGAAGCCAAGGTGGGAGGATCACTTGAGGTTGGGAGTTTGAGACCAGCCTGACCAACATGGAGAAACCCTGTCTTTACTAAAAAAAATACAAAATTAGCTGGGCATGGTGGCTTGCGCCTGTGATCTCAGCTACTTGGGAGGCCAAGGCAAGAGAATCACTTGAACCTGGAGGCGGAGGTTGCGGTGGTGAGCTGAGATCTAGCCATTGCACTCCAGCCTGGGTGACAAAAGCAAAACTCCATCTCAAAAAAAAAAAAAGATGAAATGAGATGACAGAGGCCCCCAATAGATGGGCAAGGCCCTGTGTCTGGAGTGTGTGGTTCCCCTGCACTTACAGGGGACCCGGGACCCAGGACCGTGCCCAGAGCCCACAGTGATAAAATGAGCCTCTGAGGCCCCAGCAACCCACTGAGCTCTCACTGTAAAAGGCAGGCCGAGGCAGGTGGATCACCTGAGGTCAGGAGTTCCAGACCAGCCTGACCAACATGGTGAAACCCCGTCTCTACTAAAAATACAAAAATTAGCCAGGTGTGGTGGTGGGCATGTGTCATCCCAGTCACTTGGGAGGCTGAGGCAGGAGAATCACTTGAACCTGGGACGCAGAGGTTGCAGTGAGCTGAGATCGTGCCATTGCACTCCAGCCTGGGTGACAAGAGCGACACTCCATTTCAAAAAAAAAAAAAAAAAAAGGTAGGCACGGGCAGGGGAGCCTCGACAGCCAGGATGGCCTAAGCGTCACTCTGCAAAGACCTTTGTCCTTCTCTGGCTCTCCTCGTCCTCATAGACTTGTGCCCCAGATGAGGAGCTGAGTCTCACTGTCGCTGGAAGTCCCACCTGCCGAAGGCGGTTCAGCACCATGGTTCTGCCCGGCACTGCACGCTGAGGGGATGCCGGTGTTATTACCACCCCGAAGACGCTCCCTGCAAGATCTACCGCCAAAGATAAACAAGTCCTTATCTTCTTGTTAATTGGTTCAAATCGATTGACCCTATAAGTGGGTCTATGTACAGCTGGTGAAAGATGGCCTGTATACCAAGCCACCCATGCACTTACCTAGCTGTCGCTCAAGCACAGAATAAGGCATATTAACCCCAATTTCTCAGACCGCCTTCTCCCGAGAGGCGGCCGAGCCAGCGTCTCCCCTATTGGGCTAACATTTGCTGGGTCAACAGGCCTGCTTAGAGGCACCTGTGTGCTATTAGGCCGGTAGTGATAACACTAGTGTAGGTTCCTTGGAGAGACGAGGGGCGCTGAGCCTGTGACAAGCACCCCTGGGCCCAGCCCTGCCCTGGCTCAGGCTGCCTGGCAGAAGGGACTGAGTCCCCAGTGTTGGCAGGGGAGGCGCAGGAAGGCAGTTTTCCTGGTGCTCTCATGATCTGCCTCCACTTGCCTTTTGATCTGTTTCCTTCCTCGGCCTTCTCCCAGGAAAGCCTGAATCCGTCTCATTGAACCCACCTCTGAGGCCGGGTCACTGCTGCTTTCCAGGTGGGAGATGATGTTGAGTCTTTTGTCACTGCCAGTGTCTGAAATAGTCCAGAAACTGGTAAAGACAACAGACACCAGGAGATGGCCTAAAAATCTTGGCCAGAGTACGGATGAACAGCAGCTCTCCCCCCTCCCCTCCCTGCCCCCAAGGTCCCCCTGCAGAGGGCTGGCTGCTGCCCCTCCCCACCAGAAGCGGCCACCTACCCCCAACTTTTTTCTGCTCTATTAATAAACCTTGGCTGAGAGCCTCCCAAGCCCCCACCTCTGGATTTGATCCTCACTGCCTCTCCTTATCAGCCTTGCTTTTCACAAGCACTTAAATTCATGGGAAAAGGGAAAAAGTGAAATCAGATAGAAATGCAGGTCTGTTTGCTGTTTTCTCCAATGAAATGGCTCTGGGTAAACAGCAGACGCCTTTGATGAAATCCCAGCAGGCTTAGACAATAAAGCTGGTTACAAACTCAATCTGGCGGAGATATCAGATCTGAAATTGTTTCAAAAAACATGTCAACATTTTCTAATGCTCCTGAAAAAAAATCTTCCTGGGCTGCCCACTGTGGAGTCTGGGTCAGGGAGACAGGACGGGGGCCACCCCAGCCTCTGCCCCGGCCCACTGGGACTCTGTGCACCAAGAGCCCAGGAGCAGGCTATCCCTGGCTGCTGAGGCCCTGCCTGCTGCAGATGTGTAAATGGCCACTTCAGAGTCATCGTCCAAGCCAGGCAGGGGACCAGCGTCCCTTGTGTACACCACTGCACCATCCCCCCAAACCAACTTGGCCTCCCCGCCCCCGCTGTTAACTCTCTTTCATTCTCCACACTGCAGCCAGCAGAGGCTTTTAAACATGTAAATCAGATCATGTCATTCCTTTGCTTAAAACCTCTAATGCATTCACACTGCACTTAGGAGAAAATCCAAACTCCTCCCACGGCCTGCAAGACCGTCAGGGGCCTGCCGCTCACGACCTACTTCCTCACTCACTATGCTCAACCTGCCTGGCCTTCTTCCCACGTTATCTCCTGCCCCTGGGCCTTTGCACTTCCTGTAAACGTTGCCTGGGATGCTGTTACCCCAACCTGTCGTCACCAGTCAGCTCCAGGACCACCCTAGCTGATGTGCCTCCTCTCTCAGGTTACAGTTTTACTCTCTACACTAAGTCTAACCACGAACGGAAACCATCGCATGTGTTTATTTATTCATTTATTTTGAGACGGAGTCTTGCTTTGTCGCCCAGGCTGGAGTGCAGTGGCACGATTCAGCTCACTGCAACTTCTGCCTCCCGGGTTCAAGCGATTCTCCTGTCTCAGCCTCCCGGGAAGCTGGGACTACAGGCGCGTGCAACTACACCCGGCTAATTTTTTGTATTTTTAGTAGAGATGGGGTTTCACTGTGTTAGCCAGGATGCTCTGGATCTCCTGACCTCGTGATCCACCGCCTCGGCCTCCCAAAGTGCTGGGATTACAGGCGTGAGCCACTGCGCCGGGCCTGTTTACTTAGTAACTACCGCTCTTTGGAACGCAATCCCTCTGCAGGTCAGAACGTCTGTCTGGTAGCAGGCCCTGTGCTGGCACAGGGTAGGTGCTCAGTCATTCCCCACTGCATGCATGAACGAGCAGTGAGGATGTCATCGCCCCTCTAGGGATCCCCCAGGCAATGTCCAGGAAGTCTGGAGCACCGCCAGAACACGATCCGATCCCACTCCGAGATACAGGAACACCTTGTCAGCCTCTCTCTAGGTCCCACTGGCTGCCTCTGCCCCACCCAGGCCTCATCCAAGCCCCTGCTGGCTTTAGGCCACTAGGCATTGGAGGTCGGGCATGAGCGGGGACTGGGAGGTCCCCGCCCCCTTTACTGCCCTCCCCCTGGGCCGGCGTCCCCGCAGGCCCCCCACTCCCCCAGCTCACACGCCTCTGAGAAGGGAGGTGGGCACCGCCAGGCCGGTGGGGGCCGGCACGCTCCTCGCAGGCCTTCTTGGGAAAGCGTGGGCGCAGGTGCCTTCGGTTGGGCTCCTGGGTCTGGGGCCTGGGGGCGGACAGCGATGTCCCCCCCCAAGGGTGCAGGTCGCCCTACCCCTACCCCGCCCCAGGCCGTGATCGATCCCTGCCTCTCCCGGCCTCATTACCGAGGAGAGCTGCCGGGTCTGGCAGGGGAGCCAGACGGCGGCGGAGGGGGCGGGGAGGCCTTCTTGGCTCCTTGGCCCGGATTAAATATTTACTATGTTTTGTTTGGCCTTTGGGGGAGGGGCGGGGAGGGCTGTCGCATTGATCCGGAGCTGCGGGGCGAGGCCGGGCCTGGCCTGGGGCGAGGGCGGTGCCCAGACCGGCGCCCGGAGCCTCCCACTGGCCAACCCGAGCCCAGAGCGCCCCGCGGGCACCGGCCCCGCCCTGGAGGGGGACGTCTCGCTCCGGAGCCGGGGGCCGCGCCGACAGGTCGGGGTGACTGCGCTGGGAGCCGCGGCCCACTCTGGGGTCGGTTCTCTCTCCCGGGAGCCGACAGATCGTGGTGACTGCCCCGGGGTCCGTTCCCTTACGCGGGAGCCGCCGACCCGGGGTCTGCGGACCCCACGCTCCCCGCCCTGGCGGGCCACGGCTGCCCAGCGCACAGTCACCGCCAGATGCCAGACGGCTTCCTGTCCCCACTGTACAGACCTGAACTCCGAGGCCGAGGGGACGCGGGGCCAGCTCTCCCCAGCCCCGGGCTCGCCGGGATTTGGCCTCCGAGGTCACCGTGGCGCGTTCCTGCCCAAGCTAGAGCTGCGGGAGCGCCCGGACCCGGCTAGCCTCGAAGCAGAGACGGGAGAGGGGCGGCCTCGCGCGCGGGGGGACCCCGGGGTGGGGTGGGGCTGTGTGAGTGCCCTAAAAACGCCTGCTTCGGGGGAGGGTTTGACGCGCTCAAGACCCCCCGGAAGCCCCTTTATTCTCTGCGCGCTCATCCCACCCGCAGACTAGCGCGGTGCGGGGCAGAGCGCGCCGCAGACACGGGCCCTGCCCTCACCCAGGGTTCCAGTCCGCTGTGCACAAATGAAGAGCTGCTCTCCTCTCCCTGCACTAGGACACATCCTCTCACACAGGGCGGGGACTACGCCACAGGCCCCTTACAGGGTGTTCACTCGCCCCAGAGAGCCGCTCACATCACGGTCTACACGCGACACAGGCGAGCTTGCGCGCGCACACACACACTGCACTGTATGTGTGCTCATCATAGAAACACACACACGGGCTGGGTGCTGTGGCTCACGCCTGTAATCCCAGCACTTTGGGAGGCTGGGGCGGGCAAATCACATGCTCAAGAGTTCGAGACCAGCCTGGCCAACATGGTGGACCCCGTCTCTACTAATAATACAAAAATTAGCCAGACGTGGTGGCGCGTGCCTGTAATCCCAGCTACTCGGGAGGCTGAGGCAGGAGAATTGCTTGAACCCAGGAGGTTGAGTGATCCAAGGTCGCGCCACTGCACTCCAGCGTGGACGGCAGAGGAAGACTCCATCTCAGACACACACACACACACACACACGCGCCCCATCCCTATCCACGCGTGTGCACATGCAGCTCCCAACAATCATACACAAAGAGCTGTTAACCGACTGCCACCCCCGTACACGTCGGTGTACACGCACGCACACAGAACTACCCAGCCTCCTCTTCCTGTCCCTGCACACATGCACACACGCACAAATATACACCGCAGTGCCCACTCCCTATACATGTTCCCCCCCTACACACACACACAGGCACACACTCTCGCGTGCTGACTGCGGGCGGCTGGGAAGAGCTGCAGCCTCCAGCCCTGCTCCTATTTAAAGAGAAGCATTGCTGGAAAAGGAACAAAAGCAAAGCTGGCTATAAATAGCCACCTCCCTCCCGGCTTTTCCTGCCCTCCGGCCTCACGGCCTTGCCTCGCCTCTCCTCTACTCTCCTGCCTAGGGCCCAGAGCAGCCGGGGCAGGCCCGTCCCCGGGGCCAGGCAGTGGAGCCTGGAGGCCACGTGGCCAAGTGCCGACCACTGGTCAGGCCAGGGGCTCTGGGTCTGGATGGCTGCGGGGGCACAGGCCGGCCACCTGCAGCCAGCCCTGTGTGCCTGTACCCAGCATTGAGGGAGGGAAGCCCGCTTGGCCAGGGCTGCTGCCTCAGCAGAACTGCAAAGGCTGGCAGCTGCCTCCGGGAGAAGGCGGGTCTGCCAAGCATCAGCCACCGCTGCCCCAGGTGTCCCTACCCAGCCCGGCCAGGCCTTTCCTGGTTTGGTTCCTGGGGCCCAGAGCCAAGGATACTGGGTGCTTGTCAGGAAGCAGAATGGGGCAGAGGAAAGAATCTCAGGACAGGAGGGGACACAAAGTCCTACTTTGGGTTCCAGTTCTGTTTTTTTTTTTTTTTTGTGAGATGGTCTCACTCTGTTGCCCAGGCTGGAGTGCAGTGGCATGATCTCGGCTCACTGCTACCTCCACCTACTGGGTTCAAGCCATTCTCGTGTCTCAGCCTCCTGAGCAGCTGCGATCAACAGACGCGTGCCACCACGTCCGGCTAAGTTTTATTTATTTATTTTTGTGATGGAGTCTCACACTTGTCCCCCAGGCTGAAGTGCAGTGGCATGATCTCGGCTCACTGCAACCTCTGCCTCTCACGGTCAAGCGATTCTCCTGCCTCAGCCTCCTGTGAAGCTGGGACTATAGGTGGCCACCATCAAGCCTAGGTAATTTTTGTATTTTTAGCAGAGATGGGGTTTCACCATGTTGGCCAGGTTGGTCTCGAACTTCTGACCTCACGTGATCCGCCTGCCTCAGCCTTCCAAAGGGCTGGGATTACAGGCGTGAGCCACTGCGCCCCGCCAGTATTTTTATTTATTTATTTAGAGACTGAGTTTCGCTCTTGTTGCCCAGGCTGGTGTGCAATAGTGCAATCTTAGCTCACTGCAACCTCCGCCTCATGGGTTCAAGAGATTCTTCTGCCTCAACCTCCTGAGTAACTGGGATTAGAGGTGCATGCCACCATCTTGGGCTAATTTTTAGTAGAGACGGGGTTTCGCCATGTTGGCCAGGCTAGTCTTGAACTCCTGACCTCAGGTGATCCACCCACCTGAGCCTCCCAAGTGCTGAGATTACAGGTGCGTGCCACTGTACCTGGCAGGGTTCCGGTTCTGTTACCTATGGGTCCAGCAGCCTTGGGCAAGGCTCCGAGTCATACCACCCAGCCTCACCTTCAGCCGCTCTTGGAGGGATGGTGGGAACACTGTGTGAAAGCAGCTGAGCCTGGTAGGCCTTTGTGAGCTGTGGAGATGGAATAGGAGAGGTGACAGCTGCCCTCTGTGTCTCAGAATGATTTGATCAAGATAACAATAATAATGTTTTAGCCGGGCGTGGTGGCTCACACCACGCCTGTAATCCTAACACTTTGGGAGGCCGAGGTGGGTAGATCACCTGAGGTCAGGAGTTCAAGACCAGCCTGGCCAACATGGTGAAACCTCATCTATAAAAAAAAATAATAATAATAATGTTTTTCATTTACTTTGTTTTTATTTTTTTGTAGAGACGGTGTCTCACTATGTTGCCCAGGCTGGCATTGAACTCCTGGGTTCAAGTGATCCTCCCCTCTCAGCCTCCCAAAGTGCTGGGATTGCAGGTGTGAGCTCCCATGCCTGGCTTTCCATTTGCTTTGTATTTTCCACATGCCAGACACTGGACTATCTTTAGCTTACTTCTTCCTCTGTGAGGCAGGCACTGTTTATGTTCCCATTTTCCAGTTGAAGAAACTGAGACTCAAGTGCTTGTTCCAAGGTCACACGGTCCCCTGAAGCGCAGAGCCATGTGGCAAGGTAGACCTGGGCCCGTCTGAGACAAAGGCCTCCTCCCTCTGTCCCGCACTTTGGGACTAGGGGAACTTGGTTCTGGAGTAGGACCTCCTCAACAGCCAGTGGAGACCTGGGCTGGGCTAGGCTGCCTCCCCCCGGGACTAGATGGGCTGCGGGAAGGGGTGACTGCGGGATTCCCCCCTCCCGAGGTTCCCACCCGAGGCTTACAGGTTTGTGGCATCAGCCCGCCCCTGTCCCTGGCTCCCCCTGGCTCCCCCAGGGGCCTCTTCACTTCAGCCCTGGGGGAGGGGAGGGGAGGAAGTCGGGGAGAGTCATGCAGACCTACTTTCAAGGCTTTAATCCTTTTTGCTTAAAGGATTTTTTTTTTGCTTGGGGAAGACTTGGTCTGATCAGAGGAGAGACTCAGGGAGCTGACAAGCTTGGGAGGATGGGGGCTGGTGAGGAGAAAGAAATACATATTTATTACCCTCAATTATTAAAAAAATAGATAGTACGAGATTCTTAGGTCCTGGCACACACTGCAGTGGCAAGGGTGCAAGGATGGTCTTCCTTCTTTCTCTTCCCTCCCTCCCTCCCTCCTTCCCTCCTTCCTTCCTTCCCTCCCTCCCTCCTTCCCTCCTTCCTTCCTTCCCTCCCTCCCTCCCTCCTTCCTCTTCCTTTGCTCCTCTTCCCCCCCCACCCCCCACCCCCGTTGAGATTGTGACATAGCTAGCTTGTTAGTAAAAACACTCTAGCCAGTTCCCAGTGGGCAGTGGAGGAAAGTCAAGTCCCCTGGAGGAGGCAGGGCCAGCAGCCAGGGTGCTCCATGCCCCAGCTACCAGGAGGGGCCCAGACCCAAACTCAGCGGTGAGGGTGGGACAGGAAGGATCTGTGCCCCCGTTTTTGGCTTCACGGGCTGGGCCCGAGGCGGGCGTGTCGCCCCAGCTATTTTTTTATGTACCTGGGGCTCTCTGAGGACGAACCTTCCACCAGTAACAGGCCTTCCCCTGTGTTGCTGTTCTTTTCAAGGGAGTGGCAAGAGAGAAATCGATTCCAGCTTTCCCGTGGGGGAGGTGACAGCTCTCGCCCCAGGCTTCTGAGGGTTTCACCCGGGGGCACTGCCAGCTTCCAGAGCACACCTGTATCCTCCCAGGGACTGGATCTGCCTGCTGCAAGGGGGTCAGGCATAGCGCGGTGCAAAGATGCCAAGGCACCCTACGAGGGTCCCAAGCCCTTTGATACCTGAGCCCGCAGGCCGCAAACAGGCGGGTCACAGCCACGGCCACGTTTGTTGTGGCCCCTGAACCAGGGCAAGGCAAGAGGGATCTACAGTAACGAGAAAGCCAGGGAGGCGAGCCCACTGGAAGACGACTGTGGCATTCATTTCCGTCCCCAGAGTCGCCTCAGAGCCTGGCGCCAAGCGTCACAGAGGACAGTGATGCAGATGGAACAGCAGCGGTGGCTCGCGGAGGCCCGGCTCCACGTCAGCCACTTTGTCACACATTCTCAAAGCCCCAGAAGGCAGGTGGCATTAACCCCACTTTTCAGATGACAAAACTGAGGCCAGAAGGATTTAAAGCATCTGCCCAGGGTCAGGCAGCTAGTAAACCGCAAAGCCGGGGCCTGAGTCCCAACTGCCTGGCTCCACAGCCCCTGCCCGTCTGCTTGGTGCAATCTACGGAAGCAGCAGGAAAACCTGTGCAGACCAGCGTTAGCTTAAAGAGGAACCAAGCAAGAAAAAATGTCTTGGCCAGGCGGGGCGGCTCACACCTGTAATCCCAGCACTTTGGGAGGCTGAGGTGGGTGGATCACTTGAGGTCAGGAGTTCAAGACCAGCCTGGCCAACATGGCGAACCTCTACTACTCAAAATACAAAACTTAGCCAGGCATGGTGGCAGGCACCTGTAGTCCCAGCTACTCAGGAGGCTGAGGCAGGAGAATCGCTTGAACCCGGGAGGCGGAGGTTGCAGTGAGCTGAGATCGCACCACTGCACTCCAGCCTGGGCCACAGAGGGATACCCTGTCTCAAATAAATAAAACAGCCGGGCGCAGTGGCTCAAGCCTGTAATTCCAGCACTTTGGGAGGCCGAGGCGG
>NW_022437076.1:2426191-2475683 GCF_009761245.1 Sapajus apella
ATGCTTTCTGCAGCTCCGCCTGCACTGCCTTAGGGAACTTCTCCCTGGCCCTGGGCAGAGAGGGCAGAGGGTTCAGGATAGAGGGAGGAGAGTCCTTGGCAAACAGTATGGCTCCTCCACTCTAGGCAACCTGTCCCCGCTGGTCTTGAGTTTCCTGCCCCTGGCCAGAGCTGGCATGTGTCGGTCCTGATCACTCACACAGCTCTGGAGACAGAGGCAGAGCATGGAAGGGCGGTGGGATGAGGGCAGGTGTGAGGCTGGTGTAGGGAACTTGCTGGGCGTGCTGGGGAAGAGGTCACCGCCACTACCAGCGGTAGGAATGGCTGCGCTCACGGAGCTCCTGTTCTGGGTCAGGCCACAAGGAAGCGCCAAGAGCTTTTTACATCTTTATTTATTTGTTTGCTTTATTTATTTATTTATTTATTTGTTTATTTTTGGGACAGGGTCTGGCTCTGTTGCCGAGGCTGGAGTGCCGTGGCATGATCTTAGCTCACGATAGCCTTGACCTCCTGGGCTCACATGATCCTGCTACCTCAGCCTCTCCAGTAGCTGGGACCTCTCCAGTAGCAAGCTACCACGCTCTGCTAATGTCCTTCACGTTTTGTGGAGACGGGGTCTCACTGTGTTGTCCAGGCTCTTCTCAAACTCCTGGGCTCAAGTGATCATCCTCTGGCCTCCCAAAGTGCTGAGATTACAGGTATGAGCCACCCCATCCAGCCACTGAGAGCATTCTTATTTAATCTTCACAGCTCTGTAAGATAGGTAGTATTATCAGGCCCATTTTACAGATGAACTCAAGTCTAAAGAAGAAAGTAATTCCTAGGATTTCAACCTAGCTCTGGCTTAACCACTCCACTCAGAGGTGAAGGGCTTGGCCACTGACCCTTAGAATTAGGCCCTCCCTACTAAGCCCTTTCCTCCAATGAGAAGGAAGCCTCCATTGAGGAAGGACAACCACTGGTATGTCCAGAGAGGCCACAGGGCTCGTGGCTGCAGTGGTGGCACACACTTGTGGTTCCAACTACTTGGGAGGCTGAGGCAGGAGGATCGCCTGAGCCCAGGAGGTTGAGGCTGCAGTGAGCCGGGATCGCAGCACCGCACTCCAGCCTGGGCAACAGAGCAAGACCACATCTCCTTCTCTTTCTCCTTTTTTCCTTTCCATTTTTTCTTTTAATAAGCAGGGGAAGGGGAATTAGGAATGTTGTATTTGGGGGATGTTTGCAATTTTTAAAAATTTATTTTTTATTTTTATTTTTTTGCAACAGAGTCTTGCTCTGTGGCTCAGGCTGAGTGCAATGGCGCAATCTCGGCTCACCGTAATCTCCGTCTCCCAGGTTCAAGCAATTCTCATGCTTCAGCCTCCCGAGTAGCTGGGATTACAGGAACATGCTACAACGCCCAGCTAACGTTTTTTGTATTTTTAGTAGAGACAGGGTTTCTCCATGTTGGCCAGACTGATCTCCAACTTCTGACCTCACACAATCCACCCATCTCAGCCTCCCAAAGTGTTGGGATTACAGGAGTACACCACCTCATACAGCTTTTTTTTCTTTTTCTTTGAGACAGGGTTTTGTTCAGTCACCCAGGCTGGAGTGCAGTGGTGCAATCATGGCTGACTGCAGCCTTGACCTCCCAGGCTCAAGGGATCCTCCTCCCTCAGCCTCCTGAGCAGCTGGGACTAAAGGTGCATGCCACTATACCAGGCCAGTGTTTTTTATTTTTAGTAGCGATGAGGTCTCGCTATGTTGTCCAGGCTGGTCTCCTAGCTTCAAGCGATCCTCCTGCCTCAGCCTCCCAAAATGCTGGGATTATAGGCATGAGCCACCACACCCGGCCAAGTTTTTTGTTTTGTTTTGTTTTGAGACAATCTCTTGCTCTGTTGCCCAGGCTGGAGTGCAGTGGTGCGATCTCAGCTCACTGCAACTTCCACCTCCTGAGTTCAAGTGATTCCTGTGCCTCAGCCTCCCGAGTAGCTGGGATAATAGGCCCACGCCACAACACCAGGCTAATTTTTGCATTTTTTCAGTAGAGACGATGTTTCGCCACGTTGCCTGGTCTCGAACTCCTGGCCTCAAAAGATTCACCTGCCTCGACCTCCCAAAGTGTCGGATTACAGGCGTGAGTCACTGTGCCCAGCCTTTTTTGTTTGTTTGTTCAATGTGGGCTCAGCTGGGTAGAGGTACAGGAAGAGGTTGGCGATGGTGCCCTGGAAAGATGAAGGGTGTTTCCCACTGTGCTCTGTGGGACATGCTGGCTGAACACTTCCAGTGCCGTGCGACGTTGGGCAAGCCACCGCGCCTCCCTGAGCTCCAATTTTCTCAGCTATAAGGTCCCTTCTAGTGCCACAGTTGGAAGAGTCTACAAATATGTCAAAATCACACAAATCCCCTGGCCCAAGTCAGAAGCGAGGGGCAGGCTCCTCCTCACACTCCAGCATCAGTTTCCTGATGCCACAAGCCACCCAATCCCAAAGAAAACGAATGGCTCAGTACAATTTCCTTCTTTGACGCACCCACAGTCAGCTTCACTGGAGACCTAGGCCATGTTCACAGCCCCAACACACACACACACACACACACACACACACACACACACACACACACACTCTCTCTCTCTCTCTGCCTCTCCAAATAATTGAATGATAATAATTCGAGTCCCGTCTGGCTCCTTGGGGTGGTGCCAATGGATGTCAGCGACCTCTTGCTCTGGCCTCCACCCACCCAGCTCCCTGTGAAGGCCTTGGCCTCTCATCCTGCTCCCGTTTCTCTGCTCAGAAACTCACAAAGTGGGTAGGCCAGGCTGCCAAATGTTGGCTGTGGCATGGTCTCCAACAGTGGTCTTGCCAACCTGAGGGTGCTGGCAAATCCTACAATGGAGCATTTTGCAGCCATTAAAACTGAGGCTTGGCCAGGCATGGTGGCTCACGCCCATAATCCCAGCACTTCGGGAGGCTGAGGCGGTCGGATCACAAGGTCAGAAGTTCGAGACTAGCCTTAACAACATGGTGAAACCCCACCTCTGCTAAAAATACAAAAACATTAGTCCAGCATGGTGGCACAAGCCATACTTCCAGCTACTTGGGGGGGCTAAGCAGGAGAATCGCTTGACCCCAGGAGGCGGAGATTGCAGTGAGCCAAGATCAAGCCACTGCACTCCAGCGTGGGTGACAGAGTGAGACTCCGTCTCAAACAAATAAACAAACAGGCTTAGGTCGGGCGTGGTGGCTCATGCCTGTAATCCCAGCACTTCGGGAGGCCGAGGCGGGTGGATCACGAGGTCGAGAGATCGAGACCATCCTGGTCAACATGGTGAAACCCCGTCTCTACTAAAAATACAAAAAAAAACATTAGCTGGGCATGGTGGTGCGTGCCTGTAATCCCAGCTACTCAGGAGGTTGAGGCAGGAGAATTGCCTGAACCCAGGAGGCGGAGGTTGCGGTGAGCCGAGATTGTGCCATTGCACTCCAACCTGGGTAACAAGAGTGAAACTCCGTCTCAAAAAAAAAAAAAAAAAAAAGACCAAATCTGAGGCTTAGAATTACCAACTTAATAAAAAATAAAATAGCTATGGCTCATGCTTTATAATCCCAGCACTTTGGGGGCCAAGGCGGGAGGATCACCTGAGGTCAGGAGTTTGAGACCAGCCTGACCAACATGGCGAAACCCCGTCCCTACTAAAAATACAAACTTAGCAGGGCATGGTGGTGCACACCTGTAATCCCAGCTACTCAGGAGGCTGAAGCAGGGGAATCACTTGAACCCAGGAGGCGGAGGTTGCAGTGAGCTGAGATCACACCATTGCACTCCAGCCTGGGCAGTAAGAATGAAACCCTGTCTCAAAAAAAATTAAAAAATAAATAAAAAATAAAATAAAATTTTGACAATAAAATAAAAGAAAGGAATTACCAACATAGAAAGGCGTTTGAGAAATACTGTTAATTAAATAAGACTGGTGCATTTGTGTGAAAGTGGGAAGGAAGCGTAGCAGGATTATGAAATGCACAAACGCCCTGGGAGGGATGAGCTTTCCCACACTTTGCTCTTTGGGCTGTGGGATTGTAGTGATTTTCTTCTTTTTGCCAATCTGTAGTTTTCCAGTGTTTGCTCGCTGGGCATGCATTATTTGGGAAGTTAAAAAAAAAAATTGTGGCGGTTGAGTCAACCCACCCTCCTCCTCCCTGGTTCTTTTTTTGTTTTTTTGAGCTGGAGTCTCGCTCTGCTGCCCAGGCTGGAGTGCAGTGGTGCGATCTCTGCTCGCTGCAACCTCTGCCTCCTAGGTTCAAGTGATGCTCCTGCCTCAACCTCCTGAGTAGTTGGGATTACAGTCACGTGCCAGCACACCCAGCTAATTTTTGTACTTTTAGTAGAGACGGGGTTTTACCATGTTGGTCAGGCTAGTCTTGAACTCCTGACCTCATGATCTGCCCGCCTCAGCCTCCCAAAGTGCTGGGATTACAGGCATGAGCCATTGTACCTGGCCTCCCTGGTTCTTGAGACTTTGCAACCTTCGGGTTCCCACCAATCTGCCCTACCACTAACTGATCTGCCACCGCTCTATGCCACAAACAGTGACCGTGGTCTAAGCACTGGCTGTCTTATTGCTCGCCAGCCTTTCCAACCTTCCTTTCAAGGCCCTCTTTCTCTTACAAAGCCTCCCAGGTGCACCTGGTGAGCAGGTACCTCTCCTCCAGCTGCCTACCCCCAGCTTGAAAGTGCCTTCCTTATCACCTACAGCATCCTTTCACTTCTCCCAGGTGTGGCTTCTCTCTCCTAGCAAGTTGTAAATTTCCTGGGCATGCGGATTGAGCCTCAGCCCAGGGTTTACTCACGCCCACCCAGCCTGGAGCACAGTCAGAGTTCATTCAGGAAATGACTACAGGAAACAGGGCTCAGGTGTGGCTGGAGCTGATGGAGTAAATGGGGAGAAGAGGCTGAAGTATAAATGCCACAGTGACTGAAACAGACAAGACGGCACACAAAACTAAGTTCTGGCCGGGCGCGGTGGCTCAAGCCTGTAATCCCAGCACTTTGGGAGGCCGAGGCGGGTGGATCACGAGGTCAAGAGATCGAGACCATCCTGGTCAACATGGTGAAACCCCGTCTCTACTAAAAATACAAAAACATTAGCTGGACATGGTGGCGCGTGCCTGTAATCCCAGCTACTCAGGAGGTTGAGGCAGGAGAATTGCCTGAACCCAGGAGGTGGAGGTTGCAGTGAACCGAGATCACGCCATTGCACTGCAGCCTGGGTAACAAGAGTGAAACTCCGTCTCAAAAAAAACAAAAAACAAAACAAACAAACAAAAAACAACTAAGTTCTGTGTTGTATGCTGTGGAGTAAAAGGGCAGGGTTCGCTGGGTGCGGTGGCTCACACCTGGCACTTCGAGAGGCCGAGGCAGGTGGATCACCTGAGGTCAGGAGTTCGAGACCAGCCTGGTCAACAAGAGGAAACCCCGTCTCTACTAAAACTACAAAAATTGGCGGGGCGTGCTGGTGCGTGCCTGTAATCTCAGCTACTCGAGAGGCTGAGGCAAGAGAATCGCTTGACCGCAGGAGGTTGCAGTGAGCTGAGATCACACCATTGCACTCCAGCCTGGTGACAGAGCAAGACTCAGTCTCCAAAAAAAAAGAAAAGAAAAGCAGGGCTCATGGGAATCATTCTCCGATCTTGTACTCAAACTGCAGCCTGGGCCACATAAACAGCCGAGAATGAGAGGCACGTGACTCTGATATAAAGGGGGTCCCTCGATCAGCCACTCCTCCTCCCCGCCGCCGCAGCTGTTGCCTTGATCTCTGAACCCCTGGCCAGTGGCTGATGGAGCTGGGACTGACCCCAAGTTCCAGTACTCTCCAAAGGAATCGAAATACACTCCACAAGCCACAGCACAGAATGCAGGCCCTGCCCACAGCCCCAGCCACGGGGCCAGCCAGGTACTGTAGCAAGCAAATGGCTGCCTCAGGGCCTTTGCACCCACGGCCGTTCCTTCCGCCAGGAGAGCCCTCCCCAGGGAGAAGCAGCTCTGACACCTGTAGCACTCTCCCTCACCCGGCTCAGGCCTCTAGTCCAATGTCAATCTATCAGAAAGACTTCCCTGCCTGTCTCCCTAAAATAATCACTCTCTGGTCACCCTCTGTTCTTCAACTATGAATTTTCTTTCTTTCTTTTTTTTTTTTTTAAATAGAGACGGGGTTTCACCGTGTTGGCCAGGATGGCCTCGATCTCTTGACCTTGTGATCCACCCGCCTTGGCCTCCCAAAGTGCTGGCATTACAGGCGTGAGCCACCGCCCCCGGCCAGCTATTAATTTTCTTCACAGCACTTACCCCACGTGATGGAATATCGTTGTTTGGCTGGTTGCAGCGGCTCATGCCTATAATCCCAACACTTTGGGAAGCCGACCTGGGTGGATCACTTGAGGCCAGGAGTTCGAGACCAGCCTGGCCTACATGGCAAAAACCCTGTCTCTTCTAAAAATACCAAAAAACAAAACAAAACAAAACAAAAAAACAAAAAAAACTAGCCAGGCAAAATGGTGGGTGCCTGTGATCCCAGCTACTAGGGAGGCTGAGGCATGAGAATCGCTGGAATCCGGGAGGTGGAGGTTGCAGTGAGCCAAGATCTTGCCACTGCTCTCCAGCCTGGGAGACAGAGCACAACTCTGTCTCCTTCTCTACATATATAGTTGTTTATTGTCTATTTCTCCATCCCCAACTAGAATGTAAGCTTCATAAAAATGGGAGCCTTGGAATTGATTGATTGATTTAGAGATGGGGTTTTGCTCTGCCTCCCAGGCTGGGGTGCAGTGATGTGATCACAGCTCACTGCAGCCTCCATCTCCTGGGCTCAAGCAATCCTCCCATTTCAGCCTCCCAAATAGCTGAGACCACAGGCACATACCATCATGCCTGGCTAATTTTTAAAAAGAAAAGCTTTGTAGACATGAGGTGTCATTACAGTGACCAGGCTGGTCTTGAAATCCTGAGCTCGAGTGATGCCCCCAACTCGGCCTCCCTAAGTGTTGGGATTACAGGTGTGAGCTACTGCGCTCAGCCCCTTGGATTTCATTCACTGCTTTGTCCTCAGTGCTAAGCCAGCAGTCGGCAGGCAGTTAATTGTTGTTAAATAAACGTTTGTCAGATGGAGAGAGCCCTCCGTACCCTATTGGCTGACGAGATAAAAGGTGGCCGCTCATCCGTGGATAGAGAATTGGTAGGTGATCATGGTCTGTAACGTGGTCTGTAATATGGCTCCTGGGTCCACTGGGCTCTTCCTTCTGGGAAATGAAGCTGGGAATGCTGGGGATGCGAGGCACTTAGCTACGGGAGGAGAAGTGAAGGGCCGTGTTGGAGAGCAAGTCGTGGGTGGGGCCATAGCTACGGATGTGGGGCAAGAGGAGGAGCTGGCAGGGTGGAGGGAGAGGCAGGGCCGAGGCCGGGAGAGAGACCACAGAGGGCCGGGCATCCTGGAGCTACTCCCTTGCTTGGAGCTTTGAGAGTCCAGGTCACTCATCTTGTTGCAATAAGCCCCCATTTCCAATGAGCTCCCATGAATCCTTGCAATCAGAATTGGCTATGAAAGCAGAAATACCAGCCCACCGGGGGCCATGGGTCAACTCCACAATCTCAGGGCAGCCCCAGCGCTCACTGCTGTCCCGCCCCCGCCCAGTCCTGTGTGAGCAGTAAAACGCCCCCTTTGGCCGGTGAATTCTCTGGAGAATGGCCCAAGACGTTTCCCGGCCTCTTTCCCCAGCTCGAGAGGTTCTTTTTAAACCACAGGCCTGAGCAGCACCCTGGGAACCCTCCCTGGGAGGAGAGGAAGCAGTTCAAAGTAACACGTCAATTTCGCAGATGGGCGAGAAGACACAAGAGGCAGAGTCTTCTCACCCCAGGCACCACCTGAGCCCAGCTTCCTCTGGCAATTTGATCTCATCATGGTTGGTCCAGCCTCATTTAAACATTTCAGATCTCTGAAGCCCAGACGGTGTCCACGAGAGGTTTCCATTTGCCACGGAATCGATAGTGCAAATTTTGTTCCAAACAAATCTGCCAAGTACAGCCCTAAACTTTTCCAAGTGAGAGGTTGTGTCTTTTCCTAATACAACACCGGCTCTGCTGGGCGTCCTCTGTGGTCCAGAAGGCTGGTCTTTCCCTGCCTGCTGGCTTCCTGGGGCCACGAGGAACACAGCTGGGCTGGGGGGAGGCGGCAGCGGCCCTGGGGCCCTGCCTGAGCGTCTCAGCCCCTGAGCTTCGGTATCCTCATCTGTAACTTGGGGTTAATGAGACCTGCGTTTTCTGCTTTTAATGAGGCATTACACAGGGAAAATTGCGGGGTAGGACTCTCTTCTACATCCTCCTCACTAAAAATTCCCTATTTCCTCCTGGTTCCTGGTTCTGTTTCTATTTTTTTCTTTCTCTTTTTCTCCCTCTCTCTTTTTTTTAAAAGCCCTAGATTATGATTTAATTTTTCTTATGAGTACAGAACAATTTAAACATTAGGTTTTGGTACTAAGTTTCTTGTGGTCCAACCTATGTGTACAGTCAATCAATCAACACTTATTCTCCAAGCAACTCACGTTTACTGCTGCAACACTTTCTACCTAATTTCACTAGGTGCTCTGTTCTTTTTTTTGAGCCGGAGTTTCGCTCTCGTTGCCCAGGCTGAAGTGCAATGGTGCCAACTCGGCTCACAGCAACCTCTATCTCCTGGGTTCAAGCGATTCTCCTGCCTCAGCCTCCCAAGTAGCTGGGATTACAGGCATGCACCACCACACCCAGCTAATTTTGTATTTTCAGTAGAGACAGGTTTTCTCCATGTTGGTCAGGCTGGTCTTGAACTCTCAACCTCAGGTGATCCACCCACCTCAGCCTCTCAAAGTGGTAGGATTACAGGTGTGAGCCACAGCGCCTGGCCTATTTTTTTTTTTTGAGATGAAGTCTCACTCTGTCACCCAGGCTGGAGTGCAGTGGAGCGATCTTAGCTCACTGCAACCTCTTGGGCTCAAGCGATTCTCTTGCCTCAGCCTCCCAAGTAGCTGGAATTACAGGGGCCCGCCACCACACCCAGCTAATCTTTGTATTTTCAGACGGGGTTTCACCATGTTGGCCCAGCTGGCCTCGAACTCCTGACTTCAGGTGATCTGTCCTCCTTGGCCTCCCAAAGCGCTGGGATTACAGGTGTGAGCCGCTGCACCTGGCCTGCTATGTTCTATTTTGCACAGGATACCGTTTTAGTGGGGTCCTGACAGGAAACAGCATCTTGAGATTGAGTAATTTGATGAATAAAGAAGAGAGAAGTGAGGGGGACAGGGAAACCCTAAGCGATAATGTCATAACCACCCCCAACACAGACACCCTCCCAGGGCTGAGTGACGGGGGAGCTCTTACTGAACTCAGAGGTAGCAAGAGCGGCGGGAGGGCTGGTGGCCGGGCTGGGTAGCAGATCCTGCGGGGGCCTGCCCACAGCACTTGCTTCGACCATTCCGGCACACCAGCCTGACTTCAGCCACCAGGACCTGCATTTCTTTGCCTCGGGACTTTATCTAGCAGCAGAGCTGGCTTTGCTCACCTATAGAGCAGGCCAAATGTGCCGGGAATGAATACCGCCATAGGAAACGGACTCAACCGTGACTGGTGGGCGCTGGGACATCAATACCCCAGCTCCCTCACCCCGAGGGGCTGACTATGGGGTGTGGGTTCTAGGCTGCATCCCGTAGCTGTGCTGCAGGGTTAAGCTCTGGCACCCACAGTGGTAACTGCTTGAGCCAGTGAGTCGCTGACTGCTTCTCCGCTTCTGTTTCACTCTCCCACTCGCTTCCTGGCATTTCCTTGGATCATTTCCCAAATAAACTACTTGCTTGAATTTTTGAATCTCAGGCTGTGCTTCTGGAAAAACCTTTGGGTGACCTTTCGTGGAGGGATACTGAGGGCTCGCTCTCGGGGACTCACCCCTGGCCGACCCAGCTGGAAGTAGGAGGGTGTGGAAGCCCACTGTTGAACTTGGGCAGGCCAGCGCTGGAGGCAGAGAGCAGGGCGAGGGATCTGGAGGCGCACCGGGTAGAGGAGTGCCAGGCTCCTCATGGAACTTACCATCGGGCGGGGAAGACAGATAATGTATTACCATCGCAACAAGGTGGGCTGAGTGCCATGGCAGGGGCGTGCAGGCCCTACAGAGCTCTCAGGACCCCCACTCTCCCCATTCAGGGTGTGGGAGGGACCTTCCCCAGAAGATGTGTGTAAGTGGGGGCCTGAGGATAGATGTGTGCCACAGAGTGTTCTAGGCAGAATGGGCTGCCTGTGCAAATCCTTCGAGACAAAAGAACATGATTGAGGCCGGGCACGGTGGCTCACACCTGTAATCCCAGCACGTTGGGAGGCTGAGGTGGGTGGATCACCTGAGGTCAGGAGGTCGAGACCAGCCTGGCCAACATGCCAAAACCTCGCCTCTACTACAAATACAAAAATTAGCCAGGTGTGGTGGTGTGCACCTGTTATCCCAGCTACTCAGGAGGCCGAGACAGGAGAATCACTTGAACCTGGAAGACAGAAGTTGCAGTGAGCCGAGATCGTGCCACTGTGCTCCAGCCTGGGCAACAGAGCAAGACTCCATCTCAAAGAAAAAAAAAAGAACATGATTCAGTTGAATCCAAAGAAGTTTGGTAGACCTGGAGCTCACAGTTCCAGGAGGGGAGTGGGGAGAAAGAAGGCCCGAGCTGCGGCGGGGCCGGGGAAAGGACACGTCTCCCAGGTTCAAGCAATTCTCCTGTCTCGGCCTCCTGAGTAGCTGGGATAACAGGTGCACTGGCCATCCCCTGATGAAAACGGGAATCGCTGAGGATTTCTAAGATGAGAGTGACAGGAGCACAGGGCCCTGTGGAATCCGGCCTCTGTGTAAGGCCCGGTTTCAGCGAACGCAAAGAGGAGGCTGCTGGGGGGGTCAGGAAGCGATGGTGGCCTGGGGGCGAGTGGAGGCAGAGCAGGCAGCAGCGGAGGAGGTTCGAAGGGTGCCGTGGGAGAAGGGCAGGGCTTCTGAGGGGAGGGAGTGGGGAAGGGAGAGGTCAGCCCTTGCGCTGGGGGGGTTGGAAACAATGGTGCCAGATGCCATGACGGGGAAAATGAGAGGCGCAATTTCAGGTGGGTTTGAGAGGCCTGTGAGCCACCAGTGAGGACACTGGGGTTGGTGGGCAGATGGCTCCGGACATCAGAAGCTGTAGATGGGGGGAGTCAGCCAGTGGCCACGACGGCCACGTCTGAAAAGCCCAAAGCCGAGCATGGCGCTGCACAGGAAGTTGCCACATTTGAGGGGTGGCAAGAGGAGGGAAGCTGGCCAAGAGGGGCAGCCATCAGGGAAGCCGGGAAGCAGGATGGCCAACAGAGCCGATGCCCCAGAGGGTCAAGGAGATAAGGAAAACGGCTGTGGGGTTGTCAAGCCAGAGCAGCAACCGCGGATGCCGGGGGAAAGGCAGGAAGTCTGCTTGAGGAGCGAGAGGTGAAACAGGGAGCCTACAACTGTGGAAAACCCCTTCCTCAGTCCGGGCGGAGAGAGCCCAGTGGCCGCAGGGGTCCAAAAGGAGGGGACGAAACACCCCGCCCTGTCGCGAGTGACAGAACTCAAACCCCCACCCCGTGGACAGCAGACAGTCCTCCTCGTCAACACGCAACATTCAGCATACCCAGCACCTTCCTGTGTCCTGCTAGGAGGGACCACAGGGGACTCCAGAGCCTCCAAGCTGGAGGGGCAGCCAGGGTGGCACTGTGGGCAAAGAAGGAAGCCCCTCCCCCGGCTCTGACCACGGCCCCCCTGCCCTGGGCTCTCACATTAGGCACCATTTGAAGAAACTCTTGCTGTAGAAAAGCCTTCAAAGGCTGGGCGCAGTGGCTCACACCTGTAATCCTGGCACTTTGGGAGGCCGAGGCAGGAGGATCACCTGAGGTCAGGAGTTAGAGACCAGCCTGGCCAACATGGAGAAACCACATCTCTTCTAAAAATAAAAAAATTAGCTGGGAGTGATGGCAGGCGCCTGTAATCCCAGCTACTCAGGAGTCTGAGGCAGGAGAATTGCTTGAACCCAGGGGGCGGAGGTTGCAGTGAGCTGAGATTGCGCCATTGCACTCCAGCCTGGGTAACAGAGAGAGATTCCACCTCAGAAAACAAAAAAAAAAAAAAAAAAAAAGAAAGAAAGAAAAGAAAGAACGAAAAAGAAAACTTTTCGACTATTGATATAGTCATATTACAGATGGGTAAACCGAGGCCCAGAGACAAGGAGGCATGTCCAGGGTTCTGCTAAGTTTGCCCACAGATGACCAAACACAGCCCGAGGATGCCAGCTTCCGTGGTCTTTCCACAGCCCCACAGTTCCCAGAAAGGAAAGGGCCGTGGTAAGGCCAAGGCCAGGTTTGCCACAGGGCTCCAGCAGTGAGAGGCGGAGTCTGGCAGCCGGTGATGAGAGACCGACAGGAAGGTGATCACACGGCGTGTGGCATGCGGCACAGGCCAGCAAGAGGTGGTGGCGGCGGGCAGGCAGGCAGGTGGCAGCACCAGAGCAGAGCCACTGTCCCTAGCGCCCGGCCTGCCCAGGTGCCCCACACCAGCCACCGAGTGACCTCCCTGGGCCCTGCCTCCCCTGAGGCTGGCTGGCTGCAGACCCCAGGCCCACCTCCCCAGACGCTCCTCCTCCCAGCCTGCTCAGACAAGCCCATGAATAGAACATTAAAGGCAAAACCTTCTAAAAGAAAAAGCAGCTCCCTGGTAGGAGCCGCCCCACTAAATGTCAAATGCAGAGCAAGGCTTTTTGCCTGTGCGCCTCTCACTAATGGAGGCACCTTAGCCTCCAAATCCCCAACATCCCATCGCCCTATGAATAAATCATGGCCAGAAGAATGCCAATCTGCCCCCTAAGGCCTCATGAATCTCTCCACGTAAGCATACGGAAAGGCCCCTTCACTACGTGCTGGCTCTGGTGCCCGGAGAGCTGACAAACCCTGCTGGACGATTTTGGAGGCAGAAGCAAACTTTCCTACCTCCCCAGTGGGCTGAAAGTTGGGAGCCCAGCTTTTCCCCTGAGTTGAGCAAGACTCTTGCTCAATCTCCTGCAGACCCACCCTGGCTGACACAGCTGTCACCACGATGCCACTACCCTCTGGAGTTAACTCAGTAAGCTGCCAAGAGGCCCATGGCTGGGGGCTGCAGTGGTCTGTCCCCCTGGCAGACATGCCATGAGTCGTGGCCACCCACCCCCTGTGAGGGCGAGCCACACACCCACTCAGCAAGTGTTGTTCCTGACACGCAGCACACGCGGCGCTGGCCCGCCCACTCCTGGGAGCCCCGCCCCCACGAAGTGGCTCACCAGCGTGCCGTGGCACCAAGCCAGGCTAGTGGACCGATGCTGGGTGTGCCAAGAGAGGCTCTGGTGAACCTGGGGGATACTGCGTGGCAACAGTGACCTCTGGCACACATACTCCAGGGAGCCTGTTGCGTGCTTGCCAGGTGTGTTTCTACACACACACACACATACACACACACACACACACACACACACACACACACACACAGTGTGGTGCCAGCTCTTGCTGTGCCAGCACAGAGGCCTCCAGAGTGACTCTCCTGAATGGGACAGCAGGGGCTGTTTGCAGTCTCGTGTCCACGCTTCGCTGACTGGTTAGACAGTGATCACGGGTTTGGAAGCGCGTCTCACCCCGGCGCAGGAGGTCTCCACTCGGAAGTGGGATTCCACGTCCTGCACCCTAAGGTCAGCTGCACTCCCTGCCTGTTTCATCTTCTTTTCCTAAAGAAGCACAGGGAGAACTGACCTCTCTGGGACTCAGCTGTGCCTGGAAGGGGATAGGAGAAGCCCTTTCTGGAGGGCATCGGGGCCCTGCAGCTCCTCTCCTGCCTGGCAGCCTGGGGCTGGGCAGTGGGAAGACACCCCCCAGGAGCTAGGAAGCACTGCAGGGCAGTGGGGGGAGCAGGCGGAGTAGAGGAGCCAGCAGGTTCCGAGACTGTGCCTGCAGGTCCGTCAGGTCACCCTGGAAGGGGAGCCAGGGAGAGCAAAGCACGGGGAGGGCTGAGAGCCCAGGCTGAGCCCAGCCCCCAAATAAACCATGGCCCTGGGCCTTTCTCAGAGGCACGAAAGCAGGCAGGAGGGTGCCTGGCCCACTCTGTCCCCAAGGAAGAAACCAGAGTAGGAGACAGAGGTGAGGACTGTGTCTTCCAGACACCAGGGGAGAGGGGTGGAAGAGGCCATGGGAGACAGCAGGTTAGGCCCCGGGAGCCCCAGATCCCAGCCAGAGAGCCTCCGAGGGGCAGAGAGGGGAGCTCATGGGAAGCTCCGGCTCTGTGAGAGGCCAGAAATGATTCAGCAGTGCCCAGCGCCCCACAAAACAAATGTCAGAGAAATCAAGACAGATGGGCACGTGAGACAGTGGAGCACAGAGGTCCAGAGAGCCCGGGAAGCGGAGGGGGGCTTGACAGACAGGATGGGGCTGCATCCTGACTCAGCGACGTGCTGCCTGGGTGGCCTGGGGCTAGGGACTCCAGCTAGCTACTCAGTTTCCTCATCTGAAACGGGGGAATGCGCACAGGTGGATGCTGCAGGGTGGCCGTGGAGGTGGCGTGAGATAAGGCGTGGGGCATGCTTAGTGAGGCTGTAACAGGTGCTCAGTAAACACGAGCGGCATGGGCAGCATGTGGACAGGGACCGGCAGGTGTTGCCTGTGTCCACCCAGCATCCATATCTCCTCCCAGCACGCTTGGCTGGGCATGCTGTGTGAAGCTCGAGGTGGCTGTGACTCGTTCTAGTGATGGACACCAAGTCAGTGGCCTCCTCTCTCCAGTTCATTGGCGTCCCTGGAGGCCCCTGCTCCTGCTGTCCTCGCCTTGGAGCTGATGGCTCCCTAGATCTTCTCCAGGCCTTGAGGGAGCCCTCACGCTGGGGTCCCTTCCCGACTCCTTTCTCTGACTCACTTCTGCCCAGAGCGGTCCGGCCGTTGCACCCCGAGGAAAGGGCTGCTTCCGGCGCTCTGCGTGGAGGTCCTGCCTTCTGCTGTCCCCAGAGGCTCCGTTCCCGTTTCGCCAGCTATTTTGCTTCCTCGGCCATCTGTTCCCTCCCTGTCATCTCCTCTCTGCTTTAACCTTAACCACCACTTCACTGCAGATGGCACAAGGCAGCTCCGTTCTTGACATCCTCCGTGATGCCTCCCCTCCTTCTCATCTCCAGCGAGTCAACTGCTCTGTCCTTTTCAGGCCTGATCCCAAAGACACGGCCAGAGCCTGGAGTTGGAGTCACCCCACAAAACTCCCCCTCTTTGATGCCATCTGCTCTCCACTCCCCACTGGCCAGGGGCAAACACCTATACCCCTTCCCCTGCCTTTTCCTCCTGAGATGTCTTCTGAAACTTGGCTAAGAACCTCTCCTGGCCTGGAGCGCTCCGGGTCTCTACCCCGTCTCCATCCACAGAGCCCTTGAACCGCCCAGAGGGCTGTGGGTTGGCAGGCTGAGGCCAGGGCCAGAAACACTGAGGTTCGTTCCCACTGTGGAGGAACCAGGGCTCACGCTGGGAGTTTGGGTCATGAACCGTTTCCCTGTAGAAAATGAACCTGAACACTGCAGTAAGGAACGGTTGCCGTGTTGGCATGGCGGGAACGGAACCAGAACACATGTTCGATGTTGTCTGAGCTCTCAGGGAAACGCTGCTCCACTGTCCTTGCTGTTATTCTAGCTGCTGGTGAGAAAATGCATGCATGGGCTTTGCTTAGCAACTCGCTCTGCCTCTCCTTGCTGTCAGGTGCTCCCTAAAGTTTCTCCTCTTGGCTTCTTTTTTCTGACATAAGGACCCAGAGCTCTGAGGAGAGCAGCAGCCCAGAAGCTCCTAAGGAAAGAAGCTGTTTTGGTGAGATTGGTTCACCAGGCTACGTGCCCTTACAGGGACAGACATGCGCTGCACCCTGGATTTGGGCTAAAAAGTCTGAACAGCTCAGTCTCCTAGACAAGGGCTCCTGCATTCCCTCTACACCTCCCCTCTGCAGCAGAAAAGAGAATCCTTTTTTCTTGGCCATCCATGGAGCAGTCTTCTCTCCCCCTCGCACTGGGCTAAGGGCAGAGGTAGCCTGCTCACATCTGGCCACATGGAGACCCTCCGAACACCCAGACCTCTGGATTCAAGTCAAGCAACCATCGGACACCACCACAGTCCCTACCTTCTTCTCACAAAACAGAAGCCCAAATCTGCCACCAGACCAGCCCATGTGCCCATGGAAACCGAGAGAACAGAATGCATCTTACTAGGTTGCAGGCCTTAATCTAGCTCTTGCTGAATTATTCAGGGATGACATTAACTTATAAATGAGTGTGTTTGACTGATTTTGTGGTTGATGTGATGTACAGATAAATTCTAATGAAAGACAGTTACATGATTTTAAATTATTAATTAGACTGCCACTTAACAAAGCCTATTTGGCACTCTATTTTCTTGCTTAACAAGACAAAAACTTTAAGGAAAGGTTCTGTATTAGCCCAGAGGCTCTTGATTTGCATTCTGTTCTTACAGCTCTAAACAGGAAAACGACAGGTCCTGACCTTAAGTAGGCCACTTCTGGCGCAGCAGCCCCCACAGCAGGCCGGCCTTTCTTCCTGGATGTTGCTGGGTGGCTTGGGGCCTCACTTGCCCTGCCGGCCTCTCACCTCTTACCCAGAGGCTTGCTTTTAATATCCCTGGTTGTGCCGGGTAGGCCATGAGATGGAGAGGCAGGGAGGCAGCTGCTGAAGCCTTCAGCCACCAGCACTGTCAGCAGCTCGGTCCCACGGGGGTTGTTCTAGTTCACAGAGGTGGGGATGTGGCCAGTGCAGTCCTTTCATTAAGAGATGCAAGGCAGTCCCCACCCGGTCCTCCCAAAATGCTGTGCCAGGGGATGGCTTGACTAGGACAACCAGAAGTCAGAGATCATCCTCAAGGCCAAGTCTAGCCCTGCCTTCCTCCTCCTCTGGGGCTTCAGACCACTGGACCCCTCGCCGCACAGGGAACCCAATTATCAAAACCATTAGGCCTGCCCTTTGCAGAAAGATAAGGGTTTTTTTTTTTTTTTTTTTTTTTCCCTTTCTCTCTCTCTTTTCTCCTCCCCTTAGGATCTAGGGAAGGCTACTCTTTCTTTGAAACCCTTTTCAGAATCATAATTAAATTATTACACTCCCTCAGGTCCAGGACCCCACACAGGGCTCTGCATCTCATAGGCAAGAAAACAGCAAGAACTATCTAAACATGTCCTATACCTCTTTTTTTTTTTTTTTTTGAGATGGAGTCTCACTTCTTTGCCCAGGCTGGAGTGCAATGTCTCGATCTCGGCTCACTGCAACCTCTGCCTCCCGGGTTCAAGTGATTCTCCTGTCTCAGCCTCCCAAGTAGCTGTAGCTGGGATTACAGGCACATGCCAGCATGCTTGGCTAATTTTTGCATTTTTAGTAGAGACAGGGTTTTACCATGTTGGCAGGCTGGCCTCGAACTCCTGACCTCAAGTAAGTGATCCATCTGCCTCAGCCTCCCAAAGTGCTGGGATTATAGAAGTAAGCCACCACACTCGGTCTTTTTTTTTTTTTTTTTTTTTTTTTTTAAAGATAGGACCTCACTTTGTCACCCAGGCTGGAGTGCAGTGGCACAATCTTGGCTTACTGCAGCCCTGACCTCTCAGGCTCAAGTGATCCCCCCACCTCAGCCTCTCAGGTGGCTGGGACTACTGGTGTACGCCACCACACCTGGATAACTTAAAAATTTTGACTGGATGCAGTGGCTCACACCTGTGATCCTAGAACTTCCGGGAGGCCAAGGCAGGAAGATCACTTGAGGCCAGGAGTTTGAGACCAGTCTGGCCAACGTGGCAAAACCCCATCTCTACTAAAAATACAAAAAATTAGCCAGGTATGCTGGTGTGGACCTGTAGTCCTAGCTACTCAGGAGGCTGAGGCAGGAGAATCACTTGAATCTGTGAGGCGGAGGTTGCAGTGAGCTGAGATCACGCCACTGCACTCCAGCCTGGGCAACAGAGCACGACTCTGTTCTCAAAAAAAAAACAAAACAAAAAACCTTTTTTGTGGAAATGGGGTCCCACTGTGTTGCTCAGGCTGGCCTCGACTCCTGGCCTCAAGTGATCCTCCTACCTCAGCCTCCCAAAATGCTGGGATTACAGCCATGAGCCACCGCACCTGGCCTCCTGTATCATTTTTGCTCGGAGACTTTGGGAACAATTGTAGAAGCAGACACTTCAACAGCCACCTCCCTGGGCATTAGCCTCAGGCATGCCTCTGGCTTTGGGTGCCTACCTAGAATCCATACAGAGAATCTGAGTGTCCTATACATGTGTGCAGAAGAAACAAGTCCAAAGGGTCAGGATCTGGAGCCAAGAGAGAAAACTGCCTGCCCAGGAAAGAGCCAACACAAGTTATCTGTCCACACAATGTCCCAGGGGCAGACTCCAGGTCACCCAGGCTGAGCCCAGCCCAGCCCAGCCCAGCGAAGGGCTCCTCTGCTCTGCCTCCCTTGGGCCAGTCCAGGTGGAAAGCTCTCGTTGGTGGAACCTCTTCAGTCAATCAGGCTGTGTAGGAAGGAAGAAACAGCCCGAGTGGCGAACACATGTGCCTGCTCGGCCTCCACGAGCCACCTCTTGAGCAGGATGAGGAGCCTTCCCTCAGGGAGCGGCCCCCACAGTGCACTGGGCTGTCCAGAGCTGGGCCTCTGGCTAGCCAGGGTGGGAGAGGGAGGCTCTTGGAGGCTGCTGAAGCCTCCCTGGGCACCTAAACCATATAAATAAAGTGCGTGGGCTGCTTGGCGGCTCATTTTTAACTATAAACTGCCAAAAGACAAAAGACCAAAAGGGAAGGAGATGCCAGTCCCTCTCCATTCTCCCTGTCACAGCCTCGAAGCCCAGACATGGCGGCCTCTTAGAACCGCCTGGGAAGCCTTGTGGGCTGGGGCAAGTTTGCATGCTCAGGACCCAGGATGGTCAGACCGGGCTTACGCTCAGCTCTGTAAAAGCACCTTCTCTATACAAAGATACTTTGACCAGCACTGTTTGGTTCCTGAAAGGACTTTTTGTCCCTTTCTGCAGGGAAAAGGAGGACCTGGGGTGTATTTGCGAAGTGCTGTCTCCAACTAGCCCCAGAGACTCTTCCACACCACAGTTAAGGCCGCCAGCGTTTCCCCCTGCACCGCACCGACCCACGTGGAGGGCACAAGTCACACACAAGTTTGTGGCTATTCCAAGACCATGGGGCAACTCGGCTTCCTGGGCTGGCCCAAGCTGGGACCACCACACCAAAGGCGTGGTTCCTCGCCCACCTGTCTGACCTGCTTTAGGACCTGGGTGTTTGCCATCACCCCCACATCTGCTTCTCTCCGCCCATCTTAGGGATTCGCTCCCCCCTACCACCCCTCCTGCGCGTCTTCTCCTTCCCGATCCTGCTGTGAGGTCAGAATCCTATGCTTACGACACCTCGGTCTGTTGCCATGGAAACAGGGGCGGATTAAGGCTGGAGCGCGGAGCGCAGGGATCAGGCCCCTCCGCTACCTGAGCTCCCGCATCGGCAGGCTCCCGCAGGGCCAGGGCAGCCAGCCGCAGGCGCCGCGGCTTCTCAGCCTCTCGACCGGGCCGGGCGCAAGGGGGGATCCCGGCGGGGCGCCACTGCCCGCTCCGACCTGGGAGGGGAGAGAGGCAGACGCAGAGGCCGGAACGGCTGGCGGTGGGGCCCGTGGGCTCCTGGCGTGGTCACCTGCCCTCCCGGGGCCGAGGGGACTGCACTCCGCGTGGCAACCACGTGGGGGCGCGGCGGGACTTCCCCGGTGCCCGCACCAACTTTGCCGCGCTCGGCACCGGGCCGGGTTGCCGGGGCTTCTAGCCAAGGTGGTCGCGAAGCCAGCTGTCCCCAAGTTGAGCTGGGCACCGGTCGCGCACACTGCCGGCACGGCCTTCGCGTCCCTCCGCTCCCAGCGGAAGGAAAGTTTGAGGAACTGGACATCAGGCGCTTGCCGCTCCCCACCCTCAGCCGCTGGGTGGCCAGAGCCCATCCCTGGGGATCAGAGCAGGGCTGCAAAGGCGATGCCCGCGTCCGGGCCCCGTCGGGGTAGCTAGGGCGCGCGGGGAGCGCCCGGGCCGCGCGGTTGCTGACTGCTGGCTGTACTGGAGCGCCGCGCGGATTCGGCCTCCACAAAGCGGCGGAAGCAAGGGCGTGTGCCCGCGCAGGGGATGGAGCCTGCAAGTGCAAAACTTTATCTCAGCAGAGCAAAGGTCCCAGGAGGCCGGTTCTCCTTCCACCTCTGGCCTCTTACTCTGGTCTTCGACTGACCTCTCCGAGCCGGATCGCTAGGCCTGGCCACAGCATCCATGGAGCAAACCCCGGGTCTCACAACTGGCCACTGACGAGAGCTGAGCCCCAGCAGCAGCCCCTCGGCGGGTGCGCCCGGCAAAACCCACCAGCCCGCCGAGGGCTACTTCCCGGACCGGGAGCCCCGGCGCCGGGCGGCTCCGGGGCTCGCGGCTCCCTCCCGAGCGCATTCAACTTCAAGTTGCCCCTGCGGCTCGGCTCCAACTCACCTTTTCGAAGCATGTTGGCCGGGGGGCCGCCGTTCCGAGGTCGGCCTAGGCGCACTCCCTCCCTGGGTCCAGATTCAAATCCCTAGGCGCCAGCTGCAGCTAATCCGAGCGCGTCGAGGCGGGGGCAAGCCGGGGATCCGCTGGTGCCCGGTGGCCCGGCCCCGCAGGGGCATGGTGAGCTCCAGCTCCGCGCCCAGGGCACCCGCGCCCGCAAGCAACCGTGGCGCTGCCCGGCAGCCCCGCGCGCTCGCTCAGCCCCGGGGCGAGCTGCTGGCTCCGCGGAGCCGGCGGCCTGCTTCTGCCGCCCGGAGCACTTTGCAGACGGTTTTGAGGGGGCCGCCGCCCCCTGACCGGCCGGCCGCAGCCCCCTCCTCTCCGCCCCCTCGGACCACCGCCGCCGCGGCTGCTGCAAAAGGGCGCTCGCACGCACCGCCGAGCTCCAGGGAAAGCGCCCGGCGCGCGTTTGCAGGACCGAGCGATCGGCGGAGCGGGGCGCCTCCCTTCCTCCCCCCGGCTTCCCCCTCCTCTCCTCCTCCCTCCCTCCCTTGCTTGCTAGCTCCCTCCCTTTCGCTCCGCTCCCCGCCCCCGCTCACGGAGCGCCTCCCATACAAAATTTATGAAAGTGCTCTCAGCTCGCAGTGCTGAGCGCCGTCCTATTCCCAGGGCAGCGGAGCTCAGCCGCGCGGCGCCGCCTCCCAAGGTGTTTTCACTGCGCCCGCCCCCGGGGAAGGTCCTCGGTCCCCGTCTGTCCAGGCACCTGCCCCAGTCCCCGAAACCTTTGCCGGCCTCGCGGGCCTCCTGGAGCCCGAACCCGCAGCCCAGCCCCCGCCCGCCCGCCCTTCGCGGCTGGAGGTCATCGGGAGAGGCGGCTGGGACGCGAGGACGGCCGCCCGGATTCCGGATCGCGAGTCCCCTCCCGGTCGCGCCTCCTCCCGGGCCAGCGCCCCTTCTCCCAGTCTCGACGGCTCCTCCCCGCACAGAACCGCGCCAGCAAACCGGACCGCCCCGCACCCCGAGACCCAGGACACTGTTTTTTTGTAGGGAGCGGAGGGGAGCAAGAATTCCAGAGGGGCCCGCTGCAAATTCCAGGGAGAAGGAAGGACCCGCGCGGGTTCGGGTGGTCTGTCTCCGCATGGGTGGGTGGGTGGGGGTCTCTGATCTCCTTTGGTCCACACAGACCCCGCCAGGGGGTTCGCGGAAAATGGAGGAGGGGCTGCTTCGAAAGAGGGTCCCGCAGGGGCCTGTTGGGCTGAGGAAAGAGAAGGCTGGGGCCAGGCGAGCTCCTGGGTGGAGGCGGCACCCCCTACTGGCCTGGGATCAGAGGGATTCGGAGGGAAGAAATAGAGGGGCTGGCTGGACCAAGTCACTCACTCCACACACATTCACCGAAGGCTCAGCAGGTACGTGTGGGACACAGACAGAAGAGACTTGGCTTTGCCCTGTCCTCAATGAGTTTACATTTTAATAGGGGCCAAATGGGGAAAGTCCAGAGAAGATGGGAAGATTGTGTTTAGAAGAAAAGCCCAGTGCTGTTCTGGAGCTGACACAGGGGTGGGGGTGCCGGTCAAGGAAAGCTGCTCAGAACAGGTGACATACAAGCAGAAATCCAGCTGAAGCCCTCCTTAGAGGAAAAGGTGACATGATAGGAAGGTCAAAAAGGTTAGGGCCGGGCGCGGTGACTCACGCCTGTAATCGTAGCACTTTGGGAGGCGGAGCAAGGTGGATCACAAGGTCAGGAGTTTGAGACCAGCTTGGCCAGCATGGTGAAACCCGGTCTCTACTAAAAATGCAAAAATTAGCTGGGCATGGTGGCGCGCCCCTGGAGTCCCAGCTACTTGGGAGGCTGAGGCAGGAGAATCACTTAAACCTGGGAGGTGGAGGTTGCAGTGAGCCAAGATTGTGCCATTGTACTCCAGCCGGGGTGACAGAGCAAGACTCTGTCTCAAAACAAAACTAAACAAACAAAAAACGCCAGTCTGACATACATGCATCTGGTGGCACTGAAGCTTCAGATTTGAACTAAGGCTCTGGGCTTAGACTTCCAGAAGCTTCAGGTGTCACGGGAGAAGAAAAACCCACAAACCATCTTAGAATGTGACAGAAGTCAGACTGAGAAAAGGCTCTGCTAGCTCTGCCAGGGGCTACAGGATAATCAGGAAACAGTCACAGAAGAGGTGACCTTGGAGTTAGGTCTTGAGGGCTGAGTTCAGCACACTGAGAAGAGGGAAGGGCATTCCAGCAGACGCCTAAAGGTGAGAAGTAACCCTGTTCTGAAGATGAATAAGATTGATCCTTCCTGAGGACCATCGGCTCACACCTATAATCTCAGCACTTTGGGAGGCCAAGGTGGGAGGACTGATTGAGGACAGGAGTTCAAGACCAGCCTGAGCTACATAGTGAGACTCCATGTCTATTTAAAAAAAAAAAAAAAAGTTTAAAGATAAAAAAAGACTGATGGCTGCTACTCTGGGCACACTGCCCATGGCCACAAGGAGCAGTTAAAAAAAAAAAAAAAAGATTGGTCCCTCTTGGGGTAGGAACAGAAGATGAGGCATTCCTTCTCTTAGCCACCAGCTGCAAGGCAGTGCTGCCCCCACCCCCTGCCTGAGCCCTGAAACTGAGACCTGAGGTCTTGTCAGTACACTGAGGCCCAGAGACTTGCTCAATGTCACATAACAGATATGTGATAAAGTATGGGCCTGACTCAGGGCCCGAATGTGGGATAATCCTCCTTCCACCTCCCCAAGCCGCCTCCCCATGACCCCCTAGCCCACAAACTCTAGCATCTTAGGAAAAGTTGGCTGGAGCTGGGCGTGAGTGTGAGAAGCAGAGTTATTTCAGGCCTCAGGAGGGCTGGGTACTGCCTTGGAGTCCAGCCAGGGGGTGGGGGCGACTAAAGGCGGGTGCTGTGGTGTAATGTGGGGGTGCACTGTGCCCGCCTTCTTGTCAGGCAGTAATTACTCAGACTGCTGAGTAACTCAGGCAGGGAGACCCCCACAGACAGATGGAGGTGTCCTCGGCTCAAGCGGAATGGCAGCCCCCAGTGTCCTGCTCTGCGGGGTCCTGGGGCGCATTCTCACTTCTGTTCTTCATGTCAGTTCTCGTCATCATCTGGTTTCCTAACGGGAGCCAGGGCAGCTCACGAGGCACAATGGATCAGGGCAATTTACAAGAGGATGGGAACTTTGCCATCAACAGGCCCCACCTCCGATGAGGGAAGGTCCTGAGGGATGTGGCGCCTGCTAGGGAGAAGCTGTCGCTCAGCTGGAGCCAGTCTTTTCCCCTGGAAACTCAGTGTTCCAGGCAGAGCTAAGGCTGTCCACAGGCTGGGCATTGGTGTCCTGAGAGAGGAGGGGCTGAGCTCCCGGAATTCAGATCTTGCACCCTAGGAATACAGAGAAGCTGGGGAGAGATGGGAAGGTCCCATCTGGACACTTACTGAGTTGAGGGGAGTGTTCCTGGGACCCACACTGGCCACATTTCTGTCTAAAGTTAACTGTCCTAAAAGCGGGTGGCCTGAAGGGCAGGGCACTGCCCTCAGCTGCTCACTCCCAGCCTTCCCAGCCATTCCTGCTCCCTGGGCAGCCTCCCAGGCAGGGCCTGTCTCTGGCTGCTTGTTTTCACTTCTCCCTGCACCTTAATTAGGGGTTTCTAAGCAGGGAGGGCCTCTGGGGGAGCCCGAGGCCACAGAGCTGACTTAAAGGGCCAGCTGTGCTCACAGCACTGGGGCAGAGAGAGGAGGAGGATACCAGGGGGCTGGGTGGATATTCAGCCCTGGGGCACCATTGTTCCAGTGGCCGGACTTCGCTCAGGGCCAGTCCTGCAGGTACTTGCTCTTCCAAAGGTCAAAGCTGCCTCACTGGCTGTCTTCTCTTTGGGGTCTGTGGGGCTCTGGCCAGTGATCAAGAGAAAGACTATGTAGCCCTGAGGGGACAGGGCAAAGGTTAGCCAGGGTCCAGAAGGTTAGACATCACAGTCCTCGACTGCCCAGCCTCCCAGGAGAGCACCCTCAGGCTGTGGGCCTTCCCCAGAGAGGCAGTTTCTCCCATGGCAACCTTCTACAGCATCTACACTTTGGGTTCTAAAGGTGATAAGGGCTGGGTTCGGTGGCTCATGCCTGTAATCCCAGCACTTTGGGAGGATTGCTTGAGTCCAGAGGTTCAAAACCAGCCTGGGCAACATACTAGGAGCTTATCTCTACCAAAAAAAAAAAAAAAAAAATTAGCTGCACATGGTGGCACACGCCTGTGGTCCCAGGTACTCAGGAGGCTGAGGCAGGAAGATCGCTTGAGCCCAGGTGGTTGAGACTGCTGTGAACCATGATCGCACCACTGCACTCCAGCCTAGGCGAGAGACCGAGACCCTGTCTCAAAAAAAATAAAAAAAAAATAAAGGTGAGAAGGGCGATCCGGAAACCTACAAGACTAGACTTGGAGCTGGGCTGGTGGTCCCCGAGCTCTGTCCTGCCGTACAGTGGGGCCGCCCTAGGTAGCGAACGTGCCCCTCATGGCGGCGGGCTGACAGACCAGTGCTTACGGGGAGACTGGCAGGGGGGCTGAAGGAAGACCTGGTGAGTGTCCCCATTCACAAGACTCGATCTTCAGAACTCGTGCTCGGAGTTCGCAAATAGGAGAGCACTGCTCTTGGAGCGTCAGGCTCCTGCCCAGCCGGGGAGTGGAGTTGGGGACTGGGTCGCAGGGGGAGGGTAACTGCCCTGGTCCGGGACCACGAGGAAAGCCAGAGGGCGGACATTCTGGGCGGAGGCGGGGCCCACTGTAGCCCCACCCCTATCTCCTCCTTTACGGCCCCGCCCAGCGAGTATCCCCGCCCCCGCCCGATCGGCGATCGATCGCACGGTCTGTGCTATCCGCGTTCTTCCAGCGCTGTCTTTTTAGTATCACATGGGCAGGAAGGTAATGGCGGCGCTGGTTGTGTCCGGGGCAGCGGAGCAGGGCGGCCGAAAAGGCCCTGGCAGAGGTGGGTGCTGCAGCGCTGCGGCCTCCAGACCTTGCACCTCAGGGTGGGGCCCCCAAGTTAGGTACAGGACCAACCCCTTTTAACGGCGGCGGCGCCTTTCTCCGCTGTTTTTCGCCTTGGACCGCTTTCGCCCTCTCTGGATCGCGTCAGCCGGGAGCCCAGGGGTACCAGTCTTTTGCAGCTTTAGGGCGCGACCGAGAGCAGCCCTTCCTGGGAGCTTGTAATCCTCAAATCGAAAACTACAGCCCTGCCTTGGCCGGCAGACGGACGCAGGAAGATTGACGGATAATACGGACTCGACGGGGAGGGAAGGGCCAGGCCAGTTGCAGCGGGCTTTTTCCGAGCGCGCCTTCAGGGAATGCTCTCAGGGGAGAGGCACAAGGTTTCATTCGCCAAGCATGAGCTGGGTGCCCACCGAATGCCTGGCCTGCGCTGGGTGCAGGTACTAGAATCAGAGAGCTCAGTCTACTGGGGAATGTTAATTGTAAACAGATCATAGCACGTGATAAAGGAGGAGGCTCCTACTGGCCCGTGGGACCCAATGAAGGGCTAATGTTAGTATCTCCCACGCCCCAATGACCAGTAGGGACCTGTCAGAGGAGAATCTGTGATGGGCCTAGGAATCCTAGGTTGGTTGTTAAAGGCTTTTGAAACAACAGACCAAAAACCGTAGCAGTGGTAACATTCAAATCTGGTCTCAGGGACCCAGCCTGCCAGGCTGGTTCTCCACTGGACCCTCCCCACCGCCGCCCACACAGAGGGTGAAGCCTTAAGTCTGGGCAGATCCCGCCTGTCATTGTGTGGGGTCCTAGCAGAAGTTATGGCACGCAGTACAGTCTCAATATGTATTCGTTGAGTAAGTTAATGTCTTGTCTTTTCGTGTCCTCAGACTGCTTGACTCCTAAAAAGATAACGGGGTTGAACTAAAAGCTTAATTGTGGGATTAGGGCACAGTGGCTCACACACTTTAGGAGGCCGAGGAGGCTTGTGTGAGCCCAGGAATTCACACCAGTCTGGGCAAGATAGGGGGACCCTATCTGCACAAAAAAAAAATTAAAATTAGCTGTGCGTGTTGGCCCGTGCCTGTGGTCCTAGCTACTGGGGAGGCTGGCGTGGGAGGATTATCGTTTGAGCACAGGAGGTCGAGGCCACAGGGGACCATGATTGCGCCCCTGCACTCCACCCTGGGTGATGGAGTGAGACCCTGCCTTAAAAAATAATAAGCTGAAGGCCGGGTGCAGTGGCTTACGCCTGTAATCCCAACACTTTGGGAGGCCAAGGTGGGAGGATCATGAGGTCAGAAGTTCGAGACCAGCGTGGCCTACATGGTGAAACCCTGTCTCTACTAAAAATACAGAAATTAGCTGGGCGTAGTGGTGCATGCCTGTAGTCCCAGCTACTCAGGAGGCTGAGGCAGAATTGCATGAACCTGGGAGGTGGAAGTTGCAGTGAGCCAAGATCATGCCACTGCACTCCAGCCTGGGCGGCAGAGTGAGACTCCAACTCAGACAAAAAAAAAAGCTGAATTGTGGGGAGTGTTAAAACCCACGCTCTGAATGAAGAGACCCTCCTCCACCCCCCAAAAAACAGGCTTTGTGTGAGCAGCATGGCTGTTTATTCACCCGGGTGCAGGTGGGTTGAGTCCAAAAAGTCAGCAGAGGCGGGGAGGGATGGGAGTTGGTTTCATAGGTTTGCGGTAGGCAGTGGAAAGTTACAGAAGTTAAAGTTTAGGGTGTTTTTTTTTTGCAAGCTGGGAGGGGGTCACAGGATCTGAAGTCAAGAGGTTGATCAAGGTAGGTTTCAAAGTCCAATGGTCCTGTCAACTGAAGCCACAATAAAAAACAATAGAAGAATGTCTCAGGTTAGTTAGGTGCTGCAGGGGTTGATTGTTCTTCCATTTTTCATGATCTTCCAGCTACTTCAGGTTTCCTCATTCTGGAAGGCCCTCCAGAGGTATATGTGCTGGCCATGGGTGTGGCGCTGTCAGTCAGTCTAAAAGACCTTAAGGTGTTAGAAGTAAAATATTGATGCCGCAAAAGAAATGGCACTCAAAGATAAATCCTCTCAGCAAGGCAGTTTACTTCTGTAGAAGGGTGTGGCTCACGGATGGAGCAATGGTGGCCGCTTGCTTGGACAAGAGGGGAAGTGGTAGTTGTGCCTGATGGGGTCGTCCCTACTGCTGTGTAGTTCCTCTATTGGCTAGGGTTAGACTTCGCAAGCTAGACTAATCCCAATTGGCTATTTTAAAGAGAGCAGGGGCCTGAGCTGGAGTGGCAGTGTGGGTGTTTTGGCGGGAAGGATGGTTACAGGCAGCTTAGAGCAGGTAGCCAGGGGTGACCTAGGTCAAAGAAGGTGACCAGAGCAGGTGACAGGTATGAGTCAGGATGGAGCCAGGACCAGGGGAACAGATATGGACTACTGATGAGAACATGTGGAGAAGGTTATAGTTAAAGAATAAGAGAGCTGAACATACTGATTCTTTGAAGGGAAACTTGGGGGTCGGGCGGGGTGGCTCACGCCTGTAATCCCAGCACTTTGGGAGGATCACGTGGATCACGAGGTCAAGAGATCGAAACCATCCTTGTCAACATGGTGAAACCCTGTCTCTAAAAAATACAAAAAATTAGCTGGGCGTGGTGGCGCGTGCCTGTAATCCCAGCTACTCAGGAGGCTGAGGCAGGAGAATTGCCTGAACCCAGGAGGCAGAGGTTGTGGTGAGTCCAGATCACGCCATTGCACTGCAGCCTGGGTAACAAGAGAGAAACTCCGTCGCAAAAAAAAAAGGGAAACTTGTGGTTTAGTATAACAATCCCCCATCTTGAATTTTTACAGTTTTATGCTTTTCTCTTCAAACTTCCTTAGCATGTCTTGGCTTAGTTCTGTTCTTCTAAAAGAATTAATCTGTCTGAATAAGGGGGAGGAGGGGTTGTGGATATTTTAGAGTTGCGTCTCCTAGCCTCTGCACGAGTCCTTGATGCTTGGTATGACACAACATCTAAGGAGAAGTATAATTAGCATCAGATCTAGGGCTGTTCTATTAGGTCATTTGGCTAGTGGATCCTAATTGTTCAGCTATTCCTTTGAAAGCATCTTTAGTATTGTTAACAAACTGCTGTTGGTTGTACTACATGTAGTTTAATCTACAGTTTTTTATTAACTGTTACCTACCAGAACAACATTGACTTAAATCTTGCAGCTATCTGATAGCTCCAGCTTTAAATTTATCTGGTACTCCTCAAAGAACTCCAGTTGCATCTAAATAGACATTCTCTGAATCAAAAGACCTATAAGGAGCTTCTCTTAACTTGCCGATGTTGTAATTTCTCTTTTTCTGGTTGATGAAATGCCAGGGTGAAAGGGATACCCAACTGGACTACAGCGCATGTGCCACTCTAGTTATTTGACAGAGTGTCCAGTAAAGGTCCCCACAGTCCCACCATGCATCTGATCGGGATGAGTAAGGGCTGACTGATGAGCCAGCTCTCGAAAGTGCCTGACTTCATCCTGTTAAGTTTTCAAGGAACACTAAGTTTTCCACTTGTCATGGTGAAGTTTGCCTTGGGAGTTGGAGGTGACATGGCCCTCGGGGGCTGCCCCACAGGGTGCTGAACCTCAGGAAATACCAGCAAAAGAAGTTGGTACAATTTGTTTTTCCAAGCTGTGGAATCTTAAAGCTATCATGCACTCCATGTCCGCTTGATTAGATCATCTAAGTGAAAAGGGACAACCTGGGCCTCTGGTCTGTCGTGCGCACAAGCGTAACAGTTGAATTTATTTAAGGCGCAAACGGAATATTTAATCCATTCTACCCAGGCATTTGTATCCTTATATCCTGTTTCAAGGCTGTGGTTTGCCTTAGGTCCTCTACGTCTACCATTGAGAATTTGGTTTTGTCACTGTGTCTAGGAGGAGTGATTCATAAAGAGGTTGAAGGAGCAATAAGGTGCATTTCAAAAATTCCTTTAGGATTCCTTCCTGAAATGTCGGCTCCTATACCATAAATATGGCTTAATGAAGGGGAAGAGTTTTCAGATGTTGCAATAACAACAGTAAGCACTGATTATATTGACAGCTGGAAGGAGTGATTCCTTTGATGGAGTGGATATATAGTTTTGAGGACTGATGAAGACCTGTGGAAGCAGGCTATCCTAAACCTTTAGTGTTCCAGGTGACATTAGACTAAGCAGAACATAGAGATTCTGTTTCAGAAGGACAAGAGTCTGATTCCTACCAACTACAAATGTAGCTACTGTTATTCCTTGGATGACTAGTATCCTTAGAGGAACTCATGTCTTCCTAATCTGAGAAGTCTAAGGGGGACAGAGACATTCTTCTGAAGCAGCAAGCTGTCCTTGGTTATGCAAATCTCCACAAGTCGTAACTAAAGACACATCAAAGCAACAACTTGAGCTGAGCCAGATCTAATCTCATTAATAACAAGATGGGGGGTAGTTAAATGGAAGAAAAGGGAAAAAAGAAAAGACAGATGGACTAAGCTTTTCTTTTCTTTTTTTTTTTGAGACAGAGTTTTGCTGTTGTTCCCCAGGCTGGAGTGCAATGGCGCGATCTCGGCTCACTGCAACCTCCGCCTCCTGGGTTCAAGCAATTCTCCGGCCTCAGCCTCCCGAGTAGCTGGGACTACAGGCATGCACCATCATGCCCAGCTAATTTTTGTATTTTTAGTAGAGACGAGGTTTCACCTTGTTGACCAGGATGGTCTCGATCTCTTGACCTCGTGATCCACCCGCCTCGGCCTCCCAAAGTGCTGGGATTACAGGCTTGAGCCACCACGCTCGGCCTTGGACTAAGCTTTTCTTAGCTTTAACTGGGTGGGGTCTGATCCTGGAACGATAGCCCAGGATTCTAGTGGTGATGGCGCTTTCTTGACGTGGGCGTGATATATTCATCTCTTTGCTGCTGTCTGAACGGCAGTCTTGGTGGCCAGCAGCACGAGGTAGGGTGGTTTCCAGGCTGGTGCTGGTACTGGAAACTTCAAGGGGGCATCTGTGCTAAACGACCTTTAGTTCTGAGGGAAGGGAAAGTGGAAGATAAACCAAGTATATACACTGATTTGTTTTGTTTCAAAGGTAGGGAGATTAGTAGTAGAATGTCTTTTCGGGGAGCAGTTCAGACTCTTAACAGGGTCATAGGCTTTCCTACTTTCTCGCATAAAGGTGGGTGCCAGTAGGATATTTCCATGTTATATCCAGTATCTGGTCTAATTTCCCAGTGAGGTGCAGTAAAACGAGTTCTATTATCTGAATCAATCAATACTTGAGACAACCAATTGGAGGCATCTGTTTGTAATTAATCTGAATACTTTAGAATGGCCTTAAGCCTGGATTCCTTCCCGTCCCCACCACCCCTGGGTAATTTTTTTTTTTTTAATTGTTTGTTAGTTTTCTTACATACTAAGCAACTGTCTGTAACCGGTTTGGCCAGGGTATAAATAAATTCCTCTGCACCCATAAACTCTGAGGACCGTGTCACATATGGTCCCTAGATACAGCTGGAAGCAGACTCCCCTTATAAGGGGTTTGGATAACATCTCTCTCTGGTCTGGCAATATCCATTTTCCTTCTGAATTCTCTTTAGAACCTATTTTTGTTAGTTTTTAGACCAAACAAAGCCAGACACCATTTTATATTTGACAGCTCTTCCTGTGTGATTTTATGCCAGATAAATTTCATCTTTATATTAGTGTGCTATTAATGTTAAACTCAATTTTTTCTTTTTTTTAATTCCCAGAAGATTTAGAATTGAAAAGCTCAATTTTAATGAAATTGTAGACATATTTATCCAAATTTAGTGTTTGACCATAAGGTAAGATTTTTATAGACTCTTTTTTTAAATTTTTTTTTTAAATAAAGATGGGGTTTCACCATGTTGGTCAGGCTCGTCTTGAACTCCCTACCTCAGGTGATCCGCCCGCCTTGGCCTCCAAAGTGCTTGGATTATAGGAGTGAGCCACCACGCCCGGCCTATAGACTCTTTTTTTTTTTTTTTTTTTGAGACGGAGTTTCGCTCTTGTTACCCAGGCTGGAGTGCAATGGCGCGATCTCGGCTCACCGCAACCCCCGCCCCCTGGGTTCAGGCAATTCTCCTGCCTCAGCCTCCTGGGTAGCTGGGACTACAGACACGCGCCACCATGCCCAGCTAATTTTTTGTATTTTTAGTAGAGACGGGGTTTCACCATGTTGACCAGGTTGGTCTCGATCTCTTGACCTTGTGATCCACCCGCTTCGGCCTCCCAAAGTGCTGGGATTACAGGCTTGAGCCACCGCGCCAGGCCATTTTTCTTTTTTTTAATGTAGATAGAAATCCACATTCTTATGCCTCCTTATAATCCTTTTACCTAAAGTATATTTTATTTTCCTTACACACTTTGCACATAAACTGTTTCTTCAATAGTTTTACATTCAGGGCCAGGCGTGGTGGCTCACACCTGTAATCCAAGCACTTAGGAGGCCAAGGTGGGCGGATCACCAGAGGTTGGGAGCTTAAGACCAGCCTGACCAACATGGTGAAACCTGGTCTTTAAAAAAAATTAAAAAAAAAAAAAAAAAAAAAAATTAAAAAGCAAAAATACATTCAGGAGGCCGAATTACTTTTAAATTATACAACATTTCTTGCATAAATTCCCTTTTATAACATTTTTTTCATGACTTTCACAATCTTCAACTTTTTGACTTGTAAACATCCCTTTCCTTAGTTATTTTATTTTAGCACAAGAATTTACCGTATAAGATTCTTTTTATATAAATTCTCCTTTTTTTTTTTTTCTTTTTTGTCAAAGATGATAACCGTTCTTTTCCAAAGCAAACTTCTTTCATGTCTGTGGTCTAGACTGTCTAAGGTCACAAGATTAGTAGGGTAATACATGTTACACTGTTAACTTTTAGCAAACTTTATATATAAGTGTCGTCCCTTAATGCATTTGGGCCATCCACGGGTTACTGGGTTAAGGATTTTTGATAGAAAGGCTACCCGCTGTCAGTGGCCTCTGTGCCCTTGGGCCGGTATTTCTAAGGTTATGCCCTTGTTTACACTGACAAAAAGACAGAATGGCTGCTTAAGGAGGTAACCTTTCCACCTGTTGGATTTCTGGTAATTGTCAAATGAGTGGGTTTAGCCTGTCTTGTGTGAGCTTTTTATATAAGGGCTTTATTTTTAGGGCGTAAGAGTCTATCCATAGACACGGAGACTCCGCAAAACCTTGGGTAAGACTGTCCATTGGTGTTGCTGTTTTCCACCGGAGTGAGGGTCTTCTCACTCAAAGGCAAGTAGGTCCCGGCTGCCCTCTGCACGTGGACAAGCCCACAAGTCATCGTTATTTTAACCCTATTACTGTAAACTACTGGCAGTTGTAATAGTATAAGGATTGGATTGGGAACAACAGGGTCTAAGAAGCCGCACGTGGAGAAGATCTTACAGGTTGTGCATTTACCCTGAGCTTTTTTTTTTTTTTTTTTTTTTGAGACGGAGTTTCACTCTTGTTACCCAGGCTGGAGCGTTACCCAGGCTGGAGTGCAATGGCGCGATCTCGGCTCACCGCAACCTCCGCCTCCTGGGTTCAGGCAATTCTCCTGCCTCAGCCTCCTGAGTAGCTGGGATTACAGGCACGCACCACCATGCCCAGCTGATTTTTTGTATTTTTAGTAGAGACGGGGTTTCACCATGTTGACCAGGATGGTCTCGATCTCTTGACCTCGTGATCCACCCGCCTCGGCTTCCCAAAGTGCTGGGATTACAGGCTTGAGCCACCATGCCCGGCCTACCCTGAACTTTAAAAGCACATTGCTTTCTCTTTATTCCCTCTCCCCCCCCCCCCCTCCCCTCTGTCCCCTCTCCCCCCTCTCCCCCTCTCCCCCTCTCCCCCTTCCCTCCCCTCCCCCCTCTCCCCTCCCCCTCTCTCCCCCTTCCTCCCTCCTTCCCTCCTTTTGTTCCATGTCAGTCTTTCTCCTCTAGAATTTTTTTTTCCTCTCTCTTAGAATCTCTTTTGGAGGTTTATCTTTCTAGTTCTCTATTAATCAATTTATTTTTTGTAATTTCTTGTTGATATTTGGCCAATTGTTAGTGACAAAATGAAGTCTTAACATTCCCTGCCCAGGAAGATCCTGAGCACCTAGACCAGCATATTTTCCTGCGTGTTTTCTCGGTAGGCTGCGTAACTGTCGTCCCACGGGGGGTCTTGGGTGGGAAATTTTTGATCTGCTGTAGAATGTTTTGGCCAGGGTGGGTGTTCGCGTTCCTAGGCTCCCATAGCAGCTCTGTGTACCTCTTTGTCGTCCCCGCCCCGGCCAGAAGAGGGGAAAGGGAAGTTCTGAATACCTTTTTTTTTTTTTTTTTTTTTTTTGAGACGGAGTTTCACTCATGTTACCCAGGTTGGAGTGCAATGGCGCGATCTCGGCTCACTGCAACCTCCACCTCCTGGGTTCAGGCAATTCTCCTGCCTCAGCCTCCTGAGTAGCTGGGATTACAGACACGCACCACCATGCCCAGCTAATTTTTTGTATTTTTAATAGAGACGGGGTTTCACCATGTTGACCAGGATGGTCTCGATCTCTTGACCTTGTGATCCACCCGCCTCGGCCTCCCAAAGTGCTGGGATTACAGGCTTGAGCCACCGCGCCCGGCTTTTTTTTTTTTTCTTTTACATTGCTTTGTCTTACGTTGAAGTCATTTTAGGGAAGCGTACTCAAGCTGGTAGGCAGTGAGCTCTTCCGACAGTTCCCAAGAGGTGGGGTTGTAAGGAGGGGACCACAAGGACAGGAGAAGGGTCTGGGGCGGGAGCTGCTTGTGTTTGTTAACGCTAGGCGTAGGGGATCGTTAGGGGAATATCGTTGTTGGCTTTATCCTGTTTATCCCTTACTCTGCTTGGGGTATTTCCCATTTTGGGATAAGGTTTGGTTTCCCTTACCAGAAATGTCTCGCCTTTTGGGGTGAGACTCAATTTCCCTTACTGGAAATTTCTCACCTCCCCTACTGTTGGAGGTTTGTGTGAGGTTCAGTCTGCCCCTAATGGAGAGGTCCTACCTCTTTAACCGCCAAGCCGCCTCCCCCCGCGCCCCAGGCTTTTCTCACCATGGTCTATTCAGACCGAGGCGTAGTTTACTGTCCCCCTCCCCACGGCTTTACATCCCTTGGTCCTGACCATCAAGGAACTGCTACAGGCTCCCGAGGGTCTTTTTCTTGCTCTGTGCACAGAGTTGCTTGGTTGCCGTGGTATTTGTAGGCCTCACCACCCCCCACCCGGCGTTGCTGAGAGGCCGCCTCGTGCATCACATCAGGTAGGTCCCATCCTTTACCCCTGAGGCTGCCGCAGGGAAGCAGCATGAGCGTGTCCTCACCAGAGGGCCGGAAAGCACCCGAGGAGACCGGTGAATCCTGGACAAGCCCCCAGAATTGTTCTAAGTAATATTTCGATGCCACGAAAGAAATAGCACTCGGAGATAAATCCTCTCAGCAAGGCAATTTACTTGTTTGTTTGTAGAAAGTGATTTATTTAGAGAGAGAATCAGAAAAAGGAGAGAGAAAGAAGCAGCTAACTCTCAGGCTGAGTGAGAGAATCCAGAAAGATGGGATCCAGGAGAGGAAAGCAGCTCCACACTGAGTGGAAGGGAATAGAGATGGAGTCTAGGAGGGGAAGACAGGCTTCCAGAGAGGGTGTGGAAGGGGGCCCCAGAGGGGAAATCCAGGAGAGAGAAAGACGGCTTCCACTAAGGGAGTGTTCGTGGAAGGGGACCAAACATGGAGTCCCGGCAATTTACTTCTGTAGAAGGTGCGGCTCCCGCATGAAGCAATGGTGACCACACACCTGGACAAGGGGGAAGGGGCACTTATGCTTGACAGGGTCGTCCCTACTGCTGTGTAGCTCCCCTGTTGGCTGGCGTTAGACCGCACAAACTAGACTAATCCTGATCGACTGTTTTAAAGAGAGCAGGGGTCCGAGCTGGAGTGGCAGGGTGGGTATTGCGGCGGGAAGGATGGTCACGGGTGGGTCAGCAGGTAGCCAGGGGTGACCACCTAGGTCAAAGACCACCAGGTGACTGGGATGAGGCAGGATGGAGCCTGGATCAGGGGAACAGATGTGATCGAATGCTAGGAACCTGTGGAGAAGGTTGTTACTGGAATTACAAGGAAGTTAAACTTTAAAATAGAGAATTAAAGAGTAAGAGGCTGAACGTACTGACATACTGATTCTTTGAAGAGAAACTTGGGGTTCACTATAACACAGGGAGTAGGATGAGGCCAGAGTAAGGCCTACAGCCTTGCTAAAGGGCTGGTGTTTGCCCTTTACTCCAGGAGTTGTAATTATGTGTCTGCCTGTCTCTGCCCCTCTAGACTGCTAGTCCCTAAAAGACAAGGTCACTTTTCTGTCCGTAGCGGTACATCCACCACCCTGCCTCGAGTGTTCTTTCCATCCTTCCTGGTTTAAGAGTAAGGAGGAGCAATGGGACAATTAAGTCAGTTAAATGTATGATGTTTATTTCCCTTTTAAAGGAGGGGAGGTAAGAGTGAAAGAATCAGTGTGGGCATAGTCAGTGGGATTCTGAGTGAGGACGGCAGTCTTTTAAGTTCATATTCGTGTTTGACGGTTTGCTTACAGACCTCATATCTACAACCTCAGAACTTCAAGGTGTCCTCAGGAGGTGGGAGAGGGGAACATGCTCCCAGACCAGCCGGGCTGGCCAGCTGGACTTGGGTTTCCCGCAGGGCTGTTCTCTGTCAAGGGGCAGTTGGGGGACTCAGCTCGTTCTTCTTTGCTCCGTGGTTCCCTGTTGTCCGTGGTTCCCTGTTGTCTGTCTGCTCTCCTGAGGAAGCAGGTGAGCCATATTCTCTTCATGGGCTCAAGCCTTTGATTCCCAGTAATTTCACAATGTGGAAAATACGCCGGTTACCTTCCGGCTTCATGAATCGTCTCTACCTTCAGGATGAATTCAGTGAGAACTAAAGCTGGGCCAGCCCCCTTGGTGTCTGGATCTGGGCCTTAAACCTGGTGGAGTTAACAGCTCAGCTGGGTCTTGTTGCCAAACTCAGTTTGGGTCTGCCCTCCTAAAAAGCAAAGCCAAACACTGAGTTTTGCAGGGAGAGAACAGGCATTTATTGTAAGGCGCCAGGCAAGGAGACGGGGCAGCTAAGGCTTAAGACCTGAACTCCCTGATGGCTTACAAGCAAGGGGTTTAAAGGCTGGTCTGCAGGGGGATCTTTAAAGTGAGTTGAGGGCTGGGGAATTTCTGGAACTTTCTTTCCTGGCTTCACACTGTCTGAGGTCTTACATGACAGCAGTTAGTTGGCATTTTTTCATCTGGTGGGGGTCCTGGTTTCTGAAAACAGCTTGGGGGTATATGTCAAGGTGTTGCCTTCAGTTTCTCCGGGGAGCCAGGCATCCTGTGCCTCTCCCTTGGGTGACTGCTGCTTATTATCTTCTTCTTTAGCAAGTTACTTACTTTCCTAATTGCTGGTTGGGGGGCTAGCTAAGATTCCCGGGATTTTTCTTGAGATGACTCAAAATTTTTATTTCTCTGCTTGAGCTGGGGGAGCCGGGCAGGCCCTGAAAAGGGATCCCATTCCATCTCAGTCTGGCTATGGTCAAAAGCAGACACCAACTCAGCCCTTATACCCATCCTAGGTCGGGTCCCTCGGGGCCGGGTAGCCAATCAGATCCCCCCTGAGATCCTGAACAACCCCCAGCTGCAGGCAGCAGTCCAGGTCCTGCCTTCCAACTACAACTTTGAGATCCCCAAGACCATCTGGAGGATCCAACAAGCCCAGGCCAAGAAGGGTGAGCCTGTCATCACTGAGCTGGGGTGGGGGTGGAGAGGTTGCCTGGCCCAGGGGGACAGCGTCCCCACTGCAGCCCCTTCCTGGCCCTCCACGTCTCACGTCTCTGCTCTGTCTTTCAGTGGCTTTGCAAATGCCAGAAGGCCTCCTCCTCTTTGCCTGCACCATTGTGGATATCTTGGAAAGGTGAGGCTTGGGGCACTGGAGAGGGGCTGAGCCAGGCTCCCCCGCCCCCATGCTCATTACCCTGGTGGCGAATGCCCTGGTGGCGGGCATTTTTTCCTTCTGGACCTCCGCCTTCCCTGTCTCTCCCACATAACCAGACACATACTAAGGGAAAACCCAAAACAAATGTCCCAGCTTGTTGAGAGCCCTGCTTGTCCCTGCAAATCTCTCCTTTCCTAAATATTTGGGACGGAGAAATAAACCAATCCTGGTATCCTCAAAGCTAGGCCCAGAGCAGGTGGAAGAACTCAGGGAGGCACCTAAGAATTTTCCCAGCTGCCCCTGTGAGAGGTCTGGGGAGGGGATACCTTTTCCTCAGACACATTTGGGGAAGTAGGGCAAGCTAGGTTTGCAAAGGGGAGGTACCTGGGAGAAGGTTTTCAGTTCCTCTACGTCCTACTACTGTCATTCTAAGTTTCTGCAGTACAGTGAGCCATCCTTGGTGGGGAGGGTGAGAGCTCAGCCATCTGGAACCAGCACTGGAACAGGGGCGGAGAACGAAGAAAGGGGAGGTCATCTCGTGCTGGGAACCTCCCCCTCCCCTGCGGCCGCCTCCCTCCCCTGCTCCCCAGCCGGTTGCCACAGACTCACTTCCCTGCTCCCCACCCTCTTGCCCCTTGGGGATGCTCTCTGGGGCTCAGGCCAATTTGCATACATTTTAATCTATAAAAAATTAAGTGCTCTGGCTGACTCAGATGCCTGGGCTGCATTCTAAGGAGCTGAATAATCTGCTTCTGGGCACAGCCTGGTTTGGGGAAGGGGGTGGAGGAGGGGGTGACTAGCAGCTCAGCTCTTCCACCACCACACCCCCAGGGGAAGGATGGGGAGACCCAGCACTGAGCCAGGCCCCATGGCCCAGGTGTGAGCCTCTTTCAAGGAAGAGGGGCTTCTCCATTCCCTGGGTGAGTTTAGGGGTAGAGGGTCTTCCCCCACCCCTCCCCCAGTGATTCAGGCCTGGCAGCAGATCCATGGCATCAGAGCCTCTTCCTGACGCAGGAGGTGTGTAGGTGGTGCCATGTGCTGCGGGGGAGCTGTGCCTGGGCCCCCCTTCCTGGGCACTGAGGGCCCTGTCTGTGGGTGGGGAGGTAGCGGGGGTCCAGGTGAGAGGGAGGCTCTGTGTATCCATACAGCCACACCCACCGCAACACCCAGCGTGGGAGTGCGTGCCTTTGCGTGTGTGTGTGTGCATGCATGCACATGAGTGCTCACTGCTCTGGGTGGGTTGGGTGAGTCAGGGCATGGGACATCTGTGTTTTGACCCCATGTGTGCTGGGCTGAGGGTTGGGGTCCCTCCTGCAGCCTGAGCCTGGGCAGAGGAATGAGGGTCCTCATGCTGCAACCGTTTCAGGAGCTGCTGCCAGGCTGGGGGAGGTGGCAGCTGTGCCCCTCCTAATCTTTGTTGGCAGGAGTGGCAGCTGTCCACTCAAGGAACTGGGAGAGGTAGGGGGAGAGGAGCTGAGCCCTGAGACCCCTCCCAGGGCTGGGTCTCCCCTACCCCACTTCTGTGTCACTGTCCCACTGTTACCACCCCTCCCCACAGGTTCACCGAGGCTGAAGTGATGGTGATGGGTGATGTGACCTACGGGGCTTGCTGTGTGGATGACTTCACTGCCAGGGCCCTGGGAGCTGACTTCCTGGTACACTACGGCCACAGCTGCCTGGGTATGGCGGGGCCAGGACACCTCAGTGGTGGCGGGGCTGGCGAGAGGCAGGCCGGACACTCATCTTCCCCCTCGAAGCGCCTTCCTGTCCTGGTTGCGGCACGAGGTCCCTCCTGGTTTCTGGGATGGCCTCCGCCTTCCCGCTCTGCAGGTGGATCTTGCCTTTGGATTTGGTTGCCTTGGAAACTGTGCTCTGTCCCGGATGCAGGTGTTTAAAAGGCTGTTTAGTGCAGACCGGCCCCTGGCCGGGTGACACAGAAGCCTGACTGAGAAAGAGCTTCTAGGGGACCTGTGACCCCCTCTTCTCCTACCCTGTTCATCTACCTCCAGGCTACCTACTGGGCCTGGTTGCTCAGAGACCTCAGCCCGGGCCCTCTGGGGCTCCTGCCTTCCCAAACGGTCCCTGAATGCTTCCCTCCCCCAGTTCCAATGGACACCTCGGCCCAAGACTTGCGGGTGCTGTACGTGTTCGTCGACATCCGGATAGATGCTGCCCACCTGCTGGACTCTCTCCGCCTCACCTTTCCCCCGGCCACTGCCCTCGCCCTGGTCAGCACCATTCAGTTTGTGTCCACCTTGCAGGTAGGTGGAATGTGGATCCTCAGCCTCTTGCAGGGCAGACGGTGGCCACTCTCCAGCTGTTGCTGGGTCCCCATGCCAGGTGCTCCAGGTTGTTCAGCCTCTGGCTTCCCTTTCCCCCTCCTTCCTACAGGCAGCTGCCCAGGAGCTGAAAGCTGAGTATCGTGTGAGTGTCCCACAGTGCAAGCCCCTGTCCCCTGGAGAGATTCTGGGCTGCACGTCCCCCCGACTGCCCGAAGAGGTAGAGGCCGTTGTGTAAGTTAAAAATGGAGGCCAAATCCTAGAGACATAAGAATGTGCCCTGGGAGGGAGCCCGAGGGTCATCATACAGGAAAGAAACTGAATCTAACGCTCCTTACCTGCAGCCCAAGGTCACAGTGCAAGGTGGGCACCAGAAAGGGACTCGACTTGGGCTGTCTCTTTCCCCACTGCCCAGTCTGCCATCCAGAGGGCCTGATGGGGGGATGAGGGTGGGCTGACAGTGGTAGGAATATAATTGGCGAAGATGGATGGGCACGCCCAGGCTGCAGCCCCATTAATTTACCATCCGGACAGCTAACAAGCAGAAGCAGCATGTCTCCTGCCGCCTAATTATTTTAGGTAATGGAAATGCTTAATGTTGTGTGAATGCAGCCAGCCTGAGAGCCGACAGCTCCCCCGGCTGGGACTAGGGGAGGGAGCCCTGTTCCTTACTAATGGCAGGGAGGGAGGACACTCCTGACTCAGCCCACTTCTGGGGCTTGCCCCCTAGACAGGACCTCATCAGGGCCTTCCCCAGCCGAGGCCTGGCAGTCCTGCTCCCCCAGGAGCGCTTCCTGCGCCTGCATCACTCCGTATCCACCCTTGGGGGCTTCCAAGTGTATGTTGGAGGGAGGGACACCCAGAGTGTTGGCCATTCATCAGAATGAAGTGTGGTCTCCGAGAGGGAGAGGAGCTGTCACAGGCAGGTGAGCTTCCACACTCTGGAGTCTTCATGGTCTGGGAAGCCACACTTAGGGTTATGAGTCTTCATGGCCTGGGAAGCCATGTTAGGGTTAGCATGGCTGAGGGCCTGGGGTTAAGCCTCAGGTGTGCTGCTTCATAGCTGTATAATTGGAGGCAAGTTTCTTTTTTTATTTTTATTATTTTTTTAAGATGGGGTTTCACCATATTGGTCAGGCTGGTCCTGAACTCCTGACCTCAGGTGATCCGCCCGCCTCAGCCTCCCAAAGTGCTGGGATTACAGGCGTGAACCACCGCGCCCAGCTGGAGGCAAGTTTCTTAACATCCTTGAGCCTCAGTTGTATCTTCTGTAAAACTGGTATACTGTAGGTATCTTGGAGGATTAGTAGACAGGACTGAGTGAACTAATTCACATCAGGTACTTTGTCTGTGTCTGGTACACAGAAGGCAAAAACCCAATAAACAGTAGCTGGTGGCTGGGCATGGTGGCTCATGCCTGTAACCCCAGCGCTTTATGGGAGGCCAAGGCAGGAGATTTGCTTATATCTAGGAGTTTGAGACCAGCCCGGGAAACATAGTGAGACCCCCACCCTACAAAAAAAAAAAAAAAGAAAAGAAAAGAAAAAATTAGCTGGGTACGGTGTCCATGCCTGTAGTCCCAACTACGCAGGAGGCTTAGGTGAGAGGATCGCTTGAGCCTGGGAGGCCGAGGCTGCAGTGAGCCATGACCACGCCATTGCACTCGGTCTGAGTGACAGAGTAAGACCCTGCCTCAAAAAAAACAAAACATGAAAATCCAGTAGCTGTTGTTGTAACTCAGTAACTGGACCCAAGAGCTAGTCTGAGCAGAAAGTAGCGATTGTGTATGGCTGCAGCCTAATGTACAGCATAGCTCGGAGGTCCCCAACCCCTGACACCGCGGCCTGTTAAGAACCGAGCTGTAAGGCCGGGCGCGGTGGCTCAAGCCTGTAATCCCAGCACTTTGGGAGGCCAAGGCGGGTGGATCACGAGGTCAAGAGATCGAGACCATCCTGGTCAACATGGTGAAACCCCATCTCTACTAAAAATACAAAAAATTAGCTGGGCATGGTGGTGCATGCCTGTAATCCCAGCTACTCAGGAGGCTGAGGCAGGAGAATTGCCTGAACCCAGGAGGCAGAGGTTGCGGTGAGCCGAGATCGCGCCATTGCACTTCAGCCTGGGTAACATGAGTGAAACTCCGTCTCAAAAAAAAAAAAAAAAAAAAAAAAAAAGAACCGAGCTGTACAGGTGAGGGGCCATGGCTGCCTGAGCTCCGCCTCCTGTCCCATCAGCAGCAGCATTAGGTGCTCCCAGGAGGACACGCCCTGTTGTGACGTGCATTCGAAGGATCTAGGTGGCGTGCTCCTTATGAGAATCTAACACCTGATGATCTGAGGTGGGACGGTTTCATCCTGAAACCATCACCCCACTCCCACCCGTGTCTGTGAAAAATTGTCTTCCATGAAACCTGTCCCTGGTGCCAAGAAGGTTGATTACTGCTGGCGTAGGTGACTCCCTGAATGCTGCTGTCCACGTCTGTGTTGAGCCTGTAAGGGAGAATCTGTTCCTCAGCTTCCGGATGAGGAGTTCTGGAACTGCAGGCCGCCTGGTCTGGCCTGGGCTGCCCCTTCACTCTTCCCCAGAAGCTTGGGTGGGACAGTTCTTAGATTCTGCGTTACGTGATGAGAGAGACCATACAGTCATCCAATTCAAACTCCTTTCTTTTACATGTGAGGAAACCAAGGCTCTGTGAGGTGAAATGCTGGCTGTCCCAGTTTACACAGTCACAGCACAGCCAGCCGTGAACTCCGCCCTCTGAACGACTAAGCCAGCGAGTGCCTCTTCTGCCCAGATCACACATACAGCCTCCCTTCCACCCCTGCAGGTATCTTGGAGATGGCCGATTCCATCTGGAGTCTGTCATGATTGCCAACCCCAACGTCCCCGCTTACCGGTATGTGCTGGGCTGGGCTGGGCTGGGCTGGCAGCTGGTGAGGGGTCAGATTCGCGGCCACTCATGCCCTCAGTTGGTTGCATCCTCATTTCCTGGCTGCTAAGCCACCAGTCCTAAGGGTCTGAGGCACATGGGCGCTAGATGTGGGCATTCGCCCCAGGGCTGCTGTTACCTGCAGCCCTGGGGATTTACACTGAGATCCCAAAACTGCCAGCTCCTATCTGCTCCAGCTGTGGGACAGTTCTTCCTAATGACAGTCCCCACTCTTGCCTCTGTTCCCAATGACCTGCATAGGGCCTAAAGGCTCAGGAGCCTACAGGGCTGAGTTAGGGGCTGTGTGCCCAAGAGTCCCCACAGTGGCTGTCTCAGTGACCCTGGCTGCTGCTTTTCCAGGTATGACCCATATAGCAAAGTCCTGTCGAGAGAGCACTATGACCACCAGCGCATGCAAGCTGCTCGCCAGGAAGCCATAACTGCTGCCCGCTCAGCTAAGTCCTGGGGCCTCATTCTAGGCACTTTGGGTCGCCAGGGCAGTCCTAAGATCCTGGAGGTCAGTGGGCTCCGGAGGGCCTCTGGAGGAGGAGAGGAGCTGGGAAAACCACAGGTTCAGCTTTGGCTGCGTGAGCATGGTGACCTCCATCCTGCCGCCTCCTCCCAACAGCACCTGGAGTCCCAGCTCCGAGCCCTGGGCCTTTCCTTCGTGAGGCTGCTGCTCTCTGAGATCTTCCCCAGCAAGCTTCGCCTACTTCCTGAGGTGGATGTGTGAGTTTCCCCACCTTACCTGCCTGCCTATGACTCTGGATAAAGCAGCTTAGAAGTTGGGTCCTGCCCAGCCTGTCTCGAAGGCTGGAGCCAATAGGAATTGCTTCCATGGTCATGGAATTTTAGTGTTGACAGAGACTTCCCAGGCAGGGCTAACTGGGTCACACCTGCTTTAGGGCTCAGAGGCAATGGCAGCATCACATTTGTCATTGAGATGAGTTGCAGGGGTGCCCGACCCCTCCCTGGTAGCAGATACTAAATTTGGTTCTGGGGATGCTCTCACCAGTGAGCTGCCCTGGAAAGCTCATTGTCAGCAGAGGAAGCAGGAGAAAACACGCAACAATGCAGTATCCCAAACAGCAGCAGGTGACTGTGTTTACTTTAGGGTTTGTAAGGCTTGGTAATTAATGGGTTTGTAGGGGTACTGTCATGTTCTTCAGCATGCTGCCTGGAGGGAGAGGCGGCACCTCCTAGGGTCTGACCTGGCTTCCCTTCCCAGGTGGGTGCAGGTGGCGTGTCCACGGCTCTCCATTGACTGGGGCACAGCCTTCCCCAAGCCGCTGCTGACACCCTATGAGGTAACACCAAGTTCCGAACCCCTGGGAGAGTGGGTTTTGCACGTGCTTCTCAAAGGCCAGGTCTGGAGTGGGGTGGGGTGGGTGGGCAGGATTTGGTTATGTTAATAGGTTCCGGAGTCTTTCTCGAATTCTCCAGTTCCTAGCTGTGTGGTGTTAGACAAGGCCCTGACCTCTGAACCACACACTTCACTTCCGTGGTAGGGGACTGTGTGCCCTTCACAGGCTGTTGTGAGGGCTGAGTTTCAGTATCCAGGACCAGGAAAACACGGGCAAATGTTCTGTCTGGTCTCCCCCGCAGGCGGCCGTGGCCCTGAGGGCCATTTCCTGGCAGCAGCCCTACCCCATGGACTTCTACGCCGGCAGCTCCTTGGGGCCCTGGACGGTGAACCACGGCCAAGACCGGCGTCCCCAGGCCCTGGGCCGGCCCGCGCAGGGGAAGGTGGGCGGGGTTTCCAGGAGGGAGGAGAGACTGCACCTGGGCCCTGGCCGCCTCTGGCGACACAAGCCGAGGCCGCCGCCCGGCGACCGCGACGGGAAATGCAGGGTGGCAGAAGCGAGACCCTGACCAAAGTCTGCGACCTCAGGTGCAGGAGGGGTCCACGCAGCCCCCTTCAGCCGTGGCTTGCGAGGACTGCAGCTGCAGAGACGAGAAGGTGGCGCCGCTCGCTCCTTGACACGCTCCCGGCCCCCAGGTATCCGCCCCTGCTCTGGCTGCGCCCCTCCCCTCACCGTTGTCATGGGAACGTCTTGGCGCTGCGAGGCCCGCCTTCGGGGTGGTGCCTGCGTTTGGTTCCGCCCCTTGCACTCTCCTTCCGCTCGGGGAAAGGCCGCTTCCGGTGCTTTCATTGCGATTCTGCCGAGCATAATGGCCACGCAGCAGCGAACCCTCCGGGTCCTGTGCCTGGCGGGCTTCCGGCAGAGCGAGCGGGGCTTCCGCGAGAAGACCGGAGCACTGAGGAAGGCGCTGCGGGGCCGCGCCGAGCTCGTGTGCCTCAGCGGCCCGCACCCGGTCCCGGACGCCCCGGGCCCCGAGAGCGCCAGATCAGACTTCGGTGAGACAAGCCCTGCTCTGGAAATGCACTCGGCTTTCTCCATCTTGTTTCGTCCCCTCAGCGTCCCCCACCCTCATTCCTCCCACCCAGCCTATCCCCTCCTGCTCAAACTACTGCCTGTGCTCCCAGGCTTCCGCCTTCCTCCGTCGCCTCCTATTCAGGCCAATCCCTTCATTCCCCCTCTACTCTACCCTAGACTTTCGCCTCCCTGCCCCCTTTTTTCTCTGCCATCTCGAAGCCTCCCGCCCTTCTTGGAGCCTCCCGTGCCCTAAGCCCAGCCTCTTTCCCCGTATCGCTGTAGGGTCCTGCCCTCCGGAGGAGCAGCCTCGAGGCTGGTGGTTTTCAGAGCAGGAGGCGGACGTTTTCTCAGCATTGGAAGAGCCCGCCGTGTGCAGGGGCCTGGAGGAAGCCCTGGGGACGGTGGCGCAGGCCCTGAACAGGCTGGGGCCTTTTGATGGGCTTCTTGGTTTCAGCCAAGGGGCTGCGCTGGCAGCCCTCGTGTGCGCCCTGGGCCAGGCAGGCGATTCCCGCTTCCCCTTGCCGCGGTTTGTCATCTTGGTATCTGGATTCTGTCCCCGGGGCCTTGGATTCAAGGAATCTATCCTGCAAAGACCCTTGTCATTGCCTTCCCTCCATGTTTTCGGGGACACTGACAAAGTCATCCCCTCTCCGGAGAGTATGCAGCTGGCCAGCCGATTCCCTGAAGCGGTCACCCTCACCCACTCCGGTGGCCACTTCATTCCAGCAGCTGCACCCCAGCGTCAGGCCTACCTCAAGTTTTTGGACCAGTTTGCAGAGTGAGATCAAGAAATGTCTCTGCTCCAACATCCATCCCCCTTGGGGTAGTCTCGTCATCCGTGCCCCTCCCAGGGCTCTACACTGGTGTTGGCGGGCCTCACCAGGACCAGTTAAGAGACAGCTATAGGCCGGGTGCAGTGGCTCATGCCTGTAATCCCAGCACTTTGGGAGGCCGAGGCAGGTGGATCACGACGTCAGGAGTTCGAGACCAGCCTGGCCAACATGATGGAACCCCGTCTCTACCAAAAATTTTTTTTTTATAAAAAAAATTACCCGGGTGTCGGGGCATGTACCTGTAATCCCAGCTTCTTGTTAGGCTGAGGCAGGGGAATCGCTTGAACCTGGGAGGCAGAGGTTGCAGTGAGCCAAAATCACACCACTGCACTCCAGCCTGGGCAACAGAGTGAGGACTCAGTCTCAAAAAAAAAAAAAATATATATATATATAGTACTCGGGACTTGGTTACATGAGCCCCGCCCTGTACTGAAGAAAAGGGGAGCACAGGCCTGTAATGGACATTGACCTTGATTTGTGAGACTCAAGAAAATGCCTGGAGAGCCCTGGATTAAGAGGATGATGTGGGACGAGCAGAGGCTGGCACCCCGGTGACTGCCACATAATAAACTGACGATTTGTAGCATCTTTTTCCAGTACACACAAAAACACTGTCTAATGGAAGTCGCTTTCTTGGCCACCTACACAGTCTTGTGGGCAGCACCAAGCAGGGAGGTGTTTCCAGTGGTGCCAGGACAAGCCCCTGCACAGGCGCACATACTCACATGTTACTGCTGGAAGTTTCAGTCCCAAGCTGAAGGGAAGGAGCCCTCAGTGGCAGTGTTAGGGAGGAATATACATCTGAGAAGTTTGGGGAAGATGTCCCCTGGCAAGGCCAGAGTAATTTTAGCCTTCCTCTGTCTCTCAAACCCTGGCTGTGTGCTCTGCTTCTCCTTAAGTGCTCTTACTCCTCTGAATTGTTAGCTTGAAGGATGAGTTGATGTCAGACCTTGGGTGGACGCCAAAGACAGTACAGAATGAAGAAACAGACTCTTGCTCTGTTGCCAGGCTGGAGTACAATGGTGCAATCTCAGCTCACTGCAATCTCAGCCTCCTGGGTTCAAGCAATTCTCCCGCCTCAGCCTCCCCAGTAGCTAGGACTACAGGTGCACAGCACCACGCCCAGCCAATTTTTGTATTTTTAAAGTACAGACGGGGTTTCACCATGTTGCCCAGGATGGTCTTGATCTCTCAACCTCGTGATCCGCCTGCCTTGGCCTCCCAAAGTGCTGGGATTACAGGCGTGAGCCACCGTGCCCGGCCAACAGCCTCATCTTAAATTGACCCCATCTTCAGGGTTTCTGAGACTGTTGCCATTCTTTAGTGACTACAGCCAAGGCCTAGGCAACCCAGCTGGTTTCGTTTTGGGTAGTGTAGTTTTTCTTGGATACTTTTTTAAAAATCTATTTATTAGTTACTCCCCCCAACAAGAGCTTAACCTGGCCACTGCAGGGACCTTATCTGTCTCATTGTCTTCCTGCCACCTTCCTTCCTGTCTTCAGTGACTGGAAGAAATATCTGTTCCTTTAGCAACCTAGTCTGTTCCCAGCTGATGCCCCTTAGAAAAGCAGAAGCAGCAGTCTGACTTGGTTTGAAAACTAAGCTGGAAAATGGACTCCTCAAATTCCCACAGTTCAGCACCTGCCCTGAAGAGGGAGGCTCCGACCAGACCCAAACCTGGTCAGTGTTACCTATCCCCTCTCTGCCAGCTACAGGAGTAGTCCGGACACCCAACAGTCATTCAGGAAAACCATGAACTTTAGGACTCAGGGGCTGGGGTGGCTGGGAAGAGGAAACAACACAAGCCTCGAACTGTCTCTACCTTGAGGATCTTGCGGCTGCCCACTGCCAGCGCCACAAGCCGGCTTTGCAGGCCACACCGGATATCCTGGGCGCACGTGCCTGGTGGCACCTGAACTTCAATGAACACCTCCTCCAGAGTCGTACCACTGGCCCCACAGGGTCCCACACAGAACCACCCCACTCCACTCCTCAAACAGGGCCGACATACTCCAGTCGCCTCCCAGCTGCAGTTGTGCCAGGTGGAGCTGAGCCGGATACTTTTTTTTTTTTTTTTTTTTTTTTTTTTGAGATGGAGTTTAGCTCTGTTGCCCAGGTTGAAGTGCAGTGGTGTGATATCGGCCGACGACAGCCTCTGCCTCCCATTCTCCCACCTCAGTCTCCTGAACAGCTGAGATTACAGGCACATGCCATCATGTCCAGCTAATTTTCGTATTTTTAGTAGATACGGGATTTCACCCTGTTGGCCAGGCGGGTCTCGAACTCTCTACCTCAAATGATCCGCCCGCCTTGGCCTCCCAAAGTGCTGGGATTACAGCCAGGAGCCACCACACCCAGCCCTCTTAAAGACAAGGTCTGGCTCTGTCACCCAGGCCGGACTTCAGCAGTGCAATCGGCAGCCCTAAGCCATCCTCCCATCTCAATCTCCTGAGTAGCTGGGGCTATAGGTGTGCATTGCCAAGCCCAGCTAATTGTATTTTTTGTAGAGACGGGGTTTCACCATGTGCATGACGGTCTTGAACTTGTTTGCTCAAGCAATCCACCTGCCCAGCCTCTCAAAGTGCTGGAATTGTAGGTGTGAGCCACCTCAACTGGCCAATTGCCACTCTTAATGATTTCCCTCCCACTGCCAGTGCCACCTGAGACCCCCCTCCTCCTAAGCGCACACGCGCACACACACAGCTTTCTGACTTCTTTCCTGCCTCTGCAAGACAAGACGCCTGTTCTTTTTCTGGAAGATCACGCCAACTCCTATCTAGCCATCAGACACAGCTGCCAAGGAGATGAGCGACTGAACAGGAACTGTGTGGTTAGGGGATACAGCACAAATCCTCTGGCACCTTTTTACTGACAACCAGACTGATACCCCTTAGGTTACCCAAAGTTCTAGGTTCCTTACTACAGAGAGCAGCTGTCCAAGATTAAAAAAAAAAAAAGGAATTATCCACCCAGACAGAGACTCAACTTACTGGGTGTGGAAATTGTGTGTTGGGAAGGATGAGAGATCGTCTCTGCCTTGTTCTTGGTGGTTTAAGGAATCTCCTTTAGCAAAAGGAGATTTTGTGGTATCGGATCCATTGAATTTCAGGGGAAAAAAAATCTGATTTAAAATTTCAGAAATTGCACAGAAAAATTCAGAGTTCTGGCTTTTCTGGAAATGATTGATCTGCAGTGCAGGGCTCCCTTACCCTCGTGGCAATCATAGGCTGCCCCTTTAGCGTGGTCCAAAGAGAGGAAAATGACTCGTCTACCCCAGCTGCGTGGGACTCTTGTGAGGATGAAAGTAGAGAGGGGGGCAGAAATAGTGGGGAGTGAATTTTAAGGCTTAAAATGAGAAGTGGGGTGCGTAGAGCCCAGCAGTATTTGGTGGAGCAGAAGGGCTCCTGGTAGGGGTGAGGATTCCTCCTGAGAACCAGCGTCCAAGCTAGAAGGAAACCTGGGGTTACTAATTCTCAGCAAGTGGAACATTTCACTTCCTTTTTTTTTTTTTTTTTTTTTTTTTTTTTTTTTTTT
>NW_022437076.1:2475783-2476927 GCF_009761245.1 Sapajus apella
TTTTTTTTTTTTGAGACGGAGTTTCACTCTTGTTACCCAGGCTGGAGTGCAATGGCGCGATCTCGGCTCACCGCAACCTCCGCCTCCTGGGTTCAGGCAATTCTCCTGCCTCAGCCTCCTGAGTAGCTGGGATTACAGGCATGCGCCACCATGCCCAGCTAATTTTTTGTATTTTTAGTAGAGACGGGGTTTCACCATGTTGACCAGGATGGTCTCGATCTCTTGACCTCATGATCCACCCGCCTCGGCCTCCCAAAGTGCTGGGATTACAGGCTTGAGCCACCGCGCCCGGCTTTGCCCCCATCATTCTTAAGCAAGGTATTAGAAAAATCACTGCCTTAGGGGTTGAATAAAAGTCTCCGGTAAGGGTGTGTTATTTGAAAATAAGCCCCTAGTGTGACTCTCATGCAACCCACCAGGGAGGGGAGTAAGCTCCCCAGAAGAATCATTGATTAAACATTTTCAATTTATAGCTAAGGAAAATGAGGTCCGAAGGACAGGAATAGCATTTTCATTCATTTATTTATTTGAGACGGAGTCTCGCTTGGTTGCCCAGGCTGGACTGCAATGGCACAATCTCCACTCACCGCAACCTCTGCCTCCCGGGTTCAAGCGATTCTCCTGCCTCGGCCTGCAGAGTAGCTGGGATTACAGGCATGCGCCACCATGCCCAGTTAATTTTTAAATTATTTGTAGAGAGGGGTCTTACTATGTTGGCCAGGCTGGTCTTGAACTCCTGGGCTCAACTGATCCTCATGCCTCAGCCTCTCACAAGTGTTGGGATTATAGGCATGAGCAATCCCACCCAGCCCTAAATCAGGCAACATTAAAGCTCTTGCTTATCACAATGTCTGGTATACAGTTAGTACTCAATAAACACTATTTTGGCAGGGCTCTGGCTCACACCTGTAATCCCAACACTGTGGGAGGCCGAGGTGGGCAGATCACTTGAGGTCAGGCATTCGAGATCAGCCTGGCCAACATGTTGAAATTCTGTCTCTATTAAAAATGCAAAAATTAGCTGGGAGTGGTGATGCACACCTAGTCTCAAGTACTCAGGAGGCTGAGGCAGGAGAATCGCTTGAACCTGGGAGGCGGAGGTTGCAGTGAGCCGAGATTGTGCCACTGCACTCCAGCCTGGAAC
>NW_022437076.1:2477327-2483093 GCF_009761245.1 Sapajus apella
TTTTTTTTTTTTGAGACGGAGTTTCACTCTTGTTACCCAGGCTGGAGCGTTACCCAGGCTGGAGTGCAATGGCGCGATCTCGGCTCACCGCAACCTCCGCCTCCTGGGTTCAGGCAATTCTCCTGCCTCAGCCTCCTGAGTAGCCGGGATTACAGGCATGCACCACCATGCCCAGCTAATTTTTTTGTATTTTTTAATAGAGACGGGGTTTCACCATGTTGACCAGGATGGTCTCGATCTCTTGACCTCGTGATCCACCCGCCTCGGCCTCCCAAAGTGCTGGGATTACAGGCGTGAGCCACCGCGCCCGGCCCATTATTATTATTAGAGACAGAGTCTCAGTCGCCCAGGCTGGAGTTCAGTGGCACAATCTCGGCTCACTGCAACCTCTGCCTCCTGGGTTCAAGTGATTCTCCAGCCTCAGCCTCCCCAGTAACTGGGATTACAGGTGCCCACCACTGCGCCTGGCTAACATTTGTATTTTTAGTAGAGACTGGGTTTCACCACCTTGGCCAGGATGGTCTCAAACTCCTGACCTCATGATCCACCTGCCTCGGCCTCCCAAAGTGCTGGGATTATAGACGTGAGCCACCATGCCTGGCAATTTTTTGTGTTTTTAGTAGAGATGGAGTTTCACCATGTTGGCCAGGCTGGGTTATTTTATCATTTGAAGACAGGGTGTACCTCTGTCACCCAGGGTGCAGGATCAGTTTCCGTGGCTCACTGCAGCCTTGACCACTTGGGCTGAAGCACCCTCCTGCCCCAGCCTCCTCAGTAGCTTCCTGAGACTGCAGGTGCAAACTACCACACCGGCTGCTTTTTTTTTTTTTTTTTTTTTTTTTTCCCCAAGAGATGGAGTCTCACTGTGTTGCCCAGGCTGGTCTTGAACTCCTGGGCTCAAGCAGTCCTCCAGCCTCCACCTCCACCCAAAATGCTAGGATTACGGGCATGAGTCACATCTCCCAGCCCTAAATGACGATTTTTTTTTTTGAGACAGGGTCTTGCTCTGTCATCCAAGCAGGAGTGGTGGTGAAATCACGGCTCCATGCAGCCTCGAGCTCCCAGCCTCAAGCAATCCTCCCACCTCAACTTCCCAAGTAGTTGGCACTACAGGTGTGCACAGCTGGCTATTTTTCTTTCTTTAAGACAGAGTCTCCCTCTGTCACCCAGGCTGAAATGCAGTGGAGCAATCTTGGTTCACTGCAACCTCCGCCTCCTGGGTTCAAATGATTCTCTTGCCTCAGCCTCCTCAGTAGCTGGGATTACAGGCACGTACCACCACACCCGGTGAATTTTTGTATTTTTAGTACACACGGGGTTTCACCATATTGGTCAAGCTGGTCTTGAACTTTTGACCTCGTGATTCACCCGCCTCGGCCTCCCAAACTGCTGAAATTACAGGTGTGAGCCACTGTTCCCGGCCTAATTTTTTTTTTTCCCTTTCTTCCTTCCTCTTGTTGAGACAGGAGTTTCACTCTTGCTGCCTAGGCTGGAGTGCAAAGGTGCAATCTTGGTTCACCACAACCTCCGCCTCCAGAGTTCAAGCAATTCTCTTACCTCAGCCTCCCAAGTAACTGGGATTACAGGCATGCGCCACTGTGCCCGTCTACTTTTGTGTTTTTAGTAGAAATGGGCTTTCACCATGTTGGCCAGGCTGGTCTCAAACTCCTGACCTCAGGTAATCCACCCGCCTCGGCCTCCCAAAGTGTGGGGATTACAGGCGTGAGCCACCGTGCCCTTCCTGTAAATGATTGCTAAGATGCTAAACAACTCTGCTGGTGTTGTCTGGTCAATCCTCTGGTTCTTTCCCCTCTGACCACATTCTGACCTCTTCTCAGAATATCCCAGCCATTTGTCTTTTCTACCTCTGATTCCACCTTGAACTCCTAAAGCTCTTAGAGAGCCCCTTACCAAGGAACCTCGCAACAGCCCCAGGCCTGTTCACTCTGGAGTGAACCCAGGAGGCCGAGGTTGCAGTGAGCCGAGATTGTGCCCCTGCGCTCCAGGGCGATAGAGCAAGACTGTCTCAGAAGAAGAAAAAAAAAGCATGGGGCTGGAAGCAGTAGCTCACGCCTGTAATTCCAGCACTTTGAGAGGCCGAGGCGGGCAGATCATGAGGTCCGGAGATAAGAGACCAGCCTGGCTAACACGATGAAACCCCGTCTCTACTAAAAATACAAAAAAAAAAAAAAGTATAACAGACAATATATATAAGGCAATAAATATATATACCCTAAAGCCCCAAGTGTACCCCCTGCATCCCATTTATTCTGCCTAAGTGCCCAGAGGTGGGGTCCCCTCCCCACATTACCCCCTCACAAACACGTCGTAGCCTAACAGAATACTTAAGATCAAAATAACATTCTGCTGTTTTCGGATTTTTACTTACATGATCCTATTTAATCCTCACAATGCACCTGCCGAGAAGAGATTATCATCCCATTTGACAGAAAGCTCAGAAACAACGTGGGTCTTAACCACCAGTTGACGACGAAGCCAGGTGGGACGTCCGGCTTCCTAGAGAACTACTCCAGCAGCACGCACTGCAGCCCGCCCCCACTTCCACTGGAACCCAGAAGCCAGAGCGCGTTGATTAGCAACACCTCAGGGCCCTGGGGCAGTGGGAGGATAGAGAACACGTGGGTGCTGATTAGCTAACAGGCGCCTGCTGTCTTAGAATAGTTCAAACAGCAGCGGGGTGAGGCCTGAGACGCTAAGAAAATATGGATTAAGTGTGGTGGGCTGGGTTGCGTTAACCATTCCCAGCATTCTCTGGGGAAGTCCCACACCTAATAGTCAACAGACATCCCCTGCGGTGGGTGATGTTGGCAGTGGCGGGAGACACGCACAGTTTTTAAAGAGGTCCTTGTTCACACTCCACCCGCACCAGTGGACTTCAGCCCCTGTGGTATTCCCTCCTTTAGGGCTAATTTCAGAAACTGTCTAAAATTAAAATCCAGGAGCTAGAGATAGGCTGAGGTGAGAATGCTGAGCTGTTCAGACACTGACCAGGTTAACTTTACAAGCTCACTGGCTTCCAGAGGGTTGGAGACCCTTCTTAGCCTCCTAGCTCAGAGGGAAAAGTGGAGATGGAGGGACGGGAGGCTGCCGGTTTAATCTTCACCCAATGCCCACTTCAGCCAGGGGTTCCTGGAAGGACGGGCTGTGGCGTATTTCATAACACTTTCCTCCCTCTACTCTCTTCAGGGCCCAGGAGGCAAACCTTCCAAGCCTCCCGGTCCCCGTGGCTTCCCTCTCACCGAGTCCCAGCCCTACCCCTTCTCCCGCTGAGCCCTGGCTGGGATACCTTGGCCGCCGGACGCACTCCTCAGGCCCCGCGCGCTCGAGCCTCAGGGGACGCAGCCGCCAGACCCTGGGGCCGCCTCCCCGCGCAGCACCTCCTGCCTCCCGCGCAAGCACGTGGGACCTTGACTCGCCGCCCCCGCCTCCTCCTGCTCGGCGTCCTAGCCAGCGGCTTGGGGCGCGGCGCGTGGGCGTGCTGCGGGGCGACCATGGCTGTAGACTGTTACCTCCAGTTCCCACAGTAACAATCGAAAGCCACGGTTGCCCTGGAGACGCGGGGGCGGGGCGCGCGGACGGCGCCGGCGCGGGGCGGGCTGACGTCAGGGCCGCGGGGGGCCGGAGGGGCGGCCGGGGCCGAGGAGCGCGCGTGGGCCACCGCCCCTCGCAGCCCCTGGGGGCCGGCACGGGGCGGCCAGACGGCGGCGCCTGCGTTGGTCAGCACCGCGGACAGCGGCGGCCCGGGGGCGGGGCCCTGAGAGACGGGGACGGGGGTCCCGGGGCGCGGCGGCAGCGGCCGGGGCCGCAGTCCTGGGGCGGGGCCAGGCGTCGGTGGCCGTGACTGGAGACTGTTACTGAGGGCGGCCCGGGCAGTAAGCAGTCTAGAGCCAAGGTGCCGGCGCGCTGTCCGGGCGGGGTGCCCCGGTCGCCCCGGCTGGGGGCGCTGCTGCTCCGCCTCCCCCGCGTCTCCCGCCCTGCTCCGCCCAGCGCTCGCGGACAGGCACGCGGCCGCTGACGTCAGAGGGCCGTGACGTCAAAGATGTCCCAGCGGGGGCACTTCCGGCGCCGGGGGGGGGCGTGGGGGCGGGGCGGCCCCTGGCGAGGCCCCGCCCCCCGGTCCTGAGAGGACAGCTCCGCTCGCAGAGGCGGGAAGTCGTGGGCGCCGCGGGACCCGCTGGACGGGACCGGTCGGGGAGGGGCGCCCGGAGCCCTGCGGGGCGCGGGGTCCCAGGAGGGCCCGGGAGGCGGGGGTGGGCGTCCGTCTCTCGCCTGCGCCCCCGCTCAGCCGGCCGGGCAGCGAGGCTGAGTCACCGCGCCGCAGGGAGGGAGAAGAGGGGGCGCGTCTCCTGGGGCGCCAGCACCTTCGCCCCACTTTCCTGGGAGGATGGCGCGGGAGCCTCAGGAAAGCCGGAGGGGGGGTCTCTGAAGTCGGTCCTCCGCTCGATGCTCCTCCAAGTAGCTGCGTCTCCATCGGGCGCCGGCAGGTGCCGCGCGGACTGGTGTGGGTCTCCGGCCCGGCTCTGCCGCCGTGAGGGGACCCCGGTGCCCCCCGCCCGCCCCGTGCCCACTTTGAGGGCCGCCCCCCGCCGCCTGCCCGTCCCGCCCGTGTCCGCACCTCTGCCCATCGTGACCGTACAGTCCCGCTTACCTGCGGGCCGCGTCGCCACTGCGGGGTCGCCTCCCGCAGCCCGGCCGGCGCGGCGGCTTTTATAGACGCGCGTAGTACTCGTGCGGCGGCTCATTCATGCGGCCGCGGCTCCTACACACTGACGCGCTGCCGACGTCAGCGGGGAATTTAGGAAATGGGAAGAGGGGCTATTTATAGTGGCGAGGCGGGGGGTGGGGACCGAGGCGACCGGGAGCCGGGACGGGAGGAGGGGCGCGGAGGCAGCGACGGGGTGGGGGGAGCCGCGGCCCTGCCCAGCGGACAAGGGGTTCACTTTCCGGAACCGCGGGCTGGGGCCGGCAGGCGGCGCGGGGGGGAGGCGCGGCGGGCTCTGCGTGCTTTTCCACGCTCTCCTTCCGGAGACCCCGCAGCTCCTGGGGGTCTTCGCCGGGCCGCCCCTGCCCCCTCCTCAGTTCCCGGACCTGACGGCTCTGCCGTCACACCCCGCATAGCCACTGCGGTGTCGTCACCCTGTCGTCCTGCGGGGCGAGCAGGAGAGGAAGCTGGGCTCCCGTGGGGGCCTGGGGCGCAGCTAGGGCTGTGGCGTCGGGGCCGGGAGAAGAGTTGGGGATCCCAAGGTGGCCCAGGGGTCTTTAGCGGAGGAGCCTGGACCCTGGGAGGGAAGGCCCAGCGTGGGTTCAGGTCCCCTCCAGGAGCTGGAGACTAAGGGAAGAGGTTGGGGAGGGTGGTCGGGCCTCCCCAGAAATGAGGAAAGGGACGCTCTGAGGGAGGTGGGGGGACGCGCTAGAGGTAGGGGTGAGAGGAATGGGCAGCCTCAGCGAGAGGGAGCTCAAAGGCTGTCAGTGCCACGCTCCAGAGCCTGGCAGCCAGGGCCCACCCTCGGACCATTTGTGGCACGATGGACGATCCGAGAGCTCATGTTAGGGTGGTAAAGCGTGAAGGAGTCCAGGGACACGGCACCTTGGCCAGGAGGGGATGAGGAGGACCATTTCCTGGAGGCCAGAATTGGCAGGGAGAGCCCCTGACTTGTGGGGCAGTCCCGCTGCTTGGGAGCAGGCAAATGCATGGTCGTGGCCCGGTCTGGCTCCATCGAGATCGAGGAAGGCTCTAAATGGGGG
>NW_022437076.1:2483193-2559561 GCF_009761245.1 Sapajus apella
GGGGGGGGGGGGGGGGGGGGGGGGGGGGGGGGGGGGGGGGGGGGGAAGGGCGTTCATACGAGGAGCTGGGCCAGCATGGGGAGGGGCTGCGCAGGGCACGGCCGGAAAAGCAGGGCAGGGAGAGAAGGGGGAAGAGTGAAGTCCATGGGAGGGCAAGGAGGCCCTCACACTGCCTGGGCTGGGGCAGGGCTGTGAGATCCTCCCTCACCAATGCAATGAGGGCTTGAGAATCGGGTGGGAGGGGTAAGGGCAGTAAGTTAACTTGGGGAGCGGATGAGGGGAAACGCTGAAGAATAAAGACTGTGGACCCAGCAGACCCCTGGGGCAGGTCAGCAATGCACAGACTCCACTGCACAAGACACATGGGGCGAAGGGGCTCTTTGGAAGGGGGGCATCTGACTGTATCAAAAGGAGAAAAGATAAAAGGAGATGGGGTCAGAGGCCCTGCATGCTCTGGGATTTGGCCTCCTCGAGCTCCCTTTTTCTGGCCGCTAGCCTTTGTCCCAGGGGTTCCATTATTTACAAATGCCTTCCTGCTCAGTGGGAGAACTCGTATTCATCCGTCAGAGCCCAGCTCTAGGAGCACTTCTAAGGAGCCTCTCCACCTCTCCTCAACACTCTGTAACTTCCATCTCAGGCCGCAGCACGTCCCTCGGCCAGATGTCGGGGGGGATTCGTCTGCCCTAGAGACCATCAGCTCCGGAGGCCTCCGTTTTCCTCACTCATTCTCCAGTGAGGATGCTATGGGGAGACACTGGAGAGGGCGTGGGTAAGATGGATCCAGAACCCCGGGGGGAAGCAGAGAGAGGGGCGGACTCGGGCGGCGGCAATCAGGCGGACTTGTAAGGACCGAAGCCTCCGCTGGGCACCGAGGCCGTGTGGTCGCCGGCGCAGCAACTGGAGCCTCCGGGGGGCGCCCGAGGCCTGGGCTGGAGGCGCACAGATGCTGAGCCTGTGGGGGGAGAGGCCGCCGGCTGTGTCGCTCGGGGAGCGCTACGTCGCGCCGGCTGCCCCTCGCCCGGTGACTCAGCCGGTACCTCTGGCGGGGCTGTGGGGGCCAGAGGACAGCGCGGGGGGCGGCGAGCGCGGTTGCTAAGCTCTCCAAGGCCTCGGAGGGACTGGAGCCGGGCGCACCTCATCGGTTGCCATGGAAACGCTGCGTCCCAGCCCCTAGCGCTCCACGGCAGAGGGAGGCGCAGCCAATCGGAAGCGTCAGAGTTCTCGGGGAGCCCCCCCCCCCGCTCCACGCCGCGTGTGGGCGGGGGTCAGGAGGTGTGGGGCGGAGGCGGAGCGTGGGCCGCGGAGATCCGGCGTTCGCAAGAGGCTGGGTGCGCTGCGAGGCCGCACGGGGCCACTTCCGGATAGTAGTGCCGGCAGCCGCGCACTAGTGCGGGGTCCCCTTCTTCCTAGAAGACGCGTCACCTACACACCTGACCTTCACGTGGGGCGCGGGACCTTGCGGGATCCCAGCCGCAGGCACACCTGTCGTTTCCTTCGGGCGGGTGGGTTGGAGGAAAAGTCCATGCGGGATTCTACACAACGGCGTAGGTCGGGATTTTAGGGCCCCGGGGTTACTTCTGCGCTCCCCCACCACAGGCGCTTTCCAGCCATTTTCCAGTCGCCGTGATGGCTCGTTGTGGACTCCTTTAGGAGACCCGCAAGTTCAGGGCGGGCTGTGTGGGTAACACCTCTGCCCATGTTCCCAGAGGGCCCTACGTGGCTGCCCCAGGAGTATCCAGAGCGCCAGGGCTCCGGGGAGGGGCAGGTGTGGGTCTGGAAACATGCCTGGAGTGACAGTGCTTGGAGAGGGCTGGGACAAGCCGGTTCATGCCGCGCACGCCGAGTCCGTGCGCCTGAGTGAGGGTGGGTGTGTTGGGCCGTGCGTCCAAATGGACAGTACCGTACGGTAACGTCCTCGGAGAGTTCCCGGAGAGCCTGGCTACTCCTGCTTAGGATGACCTCTCCCCTCCCACCAGAGTCTTGTCCTTGCGGGCAGGGCTTTTCCGAACTGGGGCTGTGTATATACAAATACGTACATGGGAGCGCTCAGCTCAAAGCCCAGCGTTTCCGAGGCTCACGTGTCCGGGGTCGGGATGCCAGGTGGGCACGTGTGGGAGGGCGTGCCTGCGGCTGGGGCGCGGTGGGCGGGGTGGGTCCCTCCCGGTCGCTCAGCATCTGTCCGCCTCCAGCCCAGGTGCGCGGGAGGAAGGCCGTGGCCTGGCCCGCAGAGCCCCGTGCGCCCGCGAGGTGGCGCCATAGCCGCAGCAGCGCTCGCCGGCCCGGGCCGCTCCAGATAAGAGTGTGCGGAAAGCGCGGCGGGGCTGAGACGCGACCAGGACGCGGGGAGGACGGACCAGCAGGACAGACCGACCGGGGGCCCGGCGGGCGGAGGGCAGAGCAGCCACGTCCCCCCTGGATCCGCCGGCAGCCGGGCCCGGGGCTTTCGACATGCCCCCCAGGTGGGTCCTCGAGCCGGGGACCGGGAGGGACTGGGGGCCCGGGACAGCCCGGTCCTCGCGCGTCGGCCGCCTCGGGCGCATCCTCTGGCGCGGGCGCCCCATCGCGGGCTGGCGGCTAGCGCTCAGGGCTCCGGGTGGCGTCCCTGTCGGACTCGGGATCGCCGGGCCACCGCTCCGCTCCGGGTTCACGGCGGGGTCAGCGGCCCGGGGCCGGCTCTGCCCGCACATGGGCTGCAGAGGCGAGGGGAAGGGAAGGGGAGCTGGCGGGCGGGGCTGGCAGGGGCGCTGCCCTGGCACAGCTCGGGGCCTGGCAGCGGCGGGTGGGGCACCGGCTAGGAGCTGCCATCGCCGCGGGGAGGGGATCCCGGCCCGCCGGGGCCGCAGGTAACGGGCCCGGAGCCCCGCTGGCCAGGAGGGGAACCGGGTCGGGCGGGCGAGCGAGCCGCGGGCAGGGGACTCGGGGCTCGGCCCCGGGATCTGCCGCCGGAATTGGGGGCCGCGTGGAAGAGCTGCGAGCCGGGGTCTGGGGCCGGCGCGCTCCTCCCGCCTTGTCTGCAGTTGGAAAACTTTTCCCCAAGTTTGGGGTGGCGGAGTTCCGGGGAAGAAGGGGCCGGGGGAGCCGCGGAGGGAGGCGCCCGGCCCGCGCGTGTAGGGCCCAGGCCGAGGCCGGGACGCGGGTGGGGCGCAGGCCCGGGTCAGGGCCGCAGCCGGCTGTGCGCAGTGCCCGCCCGGGGCGCTGCCCCCTCCCTCCCCTGGGAACTGCGTGGCTCCCCCCTCCCCCCCACCTGCTTCCTGCCTCAGCCTCCTGCCCCGATATAACGCCCTCCCCGCGCCGGGCCGGGCCTTCGCGCTCTGCCCGCCGCGGCAGCCGCTGCCTCCGCTCCCTGCGCGGCCTCTGCCCGGGCCCCGACCGAGGGTTGACAGACCCTGGCTAGGGCGGCGCCAGGGCGGGCATCGCGCTCCCCTCCTCCGTATCACTTCCCCCAACTGGGGCAACTTCTCCCGAGGCGAGGCGGGAGGCGCTCGCTGCCCGGCTCCCTTTCTCCCTACTTGGGCAAACTTCTCTGCCCTGAATGACTTTTCCCGAAGCGGACATTTTACTTAAATCGGGTAACTGTCTCACAGAGGGTCACTTCGCCCGAACAGTTGTCTCCTGGGAAGCCCCAGCGCCCAGCCGGGTGCCCCGCGGCGTCTGGGCCTGGGGCGTGCAGGCCGGCCTGGCCTCCCCTCCGCCCTCCGCCCTCCGCCGGCGGTCGCTCTGGTCCCGCTCTTTCTCCCGGTCCGGGCGGGCAGGCCTGGGCCCCACTGCAGAGGGCGGCGGGTCCTCGCCGGTGCCCAGGCCGCAGTGCTGATGCCCCCGCTCAGCTGAGAAAGGGGAAGTGGAGAGAGACGTGCCGGGCTGGGGCCAGGCGGCCAGCGCCGCAAGCTCTCACCGGCCGGTGTGTGTCCCCGCAGGAGAGTGTGCTGGGCAGACGATGCTGGACACGATGGAGGCGCCCGGACACTCCCGGCAGCTGCTGCTGCAGCTCAACAGCCAGCGTACCAAGGGCTTCTTGTGCGACGTGATCATCGTGGTGCAGAACGCCCTCTTCCGCGCGCACAAGAACGTGCTGGCCGCCAGCAGCGCCTACCTCAAGTCCCTGGTGGTGCACGACAACCTGCTCAACCTGGACCATGACATGGTGAGCCCGGCCGTGTTCCGCCTGGTGCTGGACTTCATCTACACGGGCCGCCTGGCTGACGGCGCGGAGGCGGCGGCGGCGGCGGCCGTGGCCCCGGGGGCCGAGCCGAGCCTGGGCGCCGTGCTGGCCGCCGCCAGCTACCTGCAGATCCCTGACCTCGTGGCTCTGTGCAAGAAGCGCCTCAAGCGCCACGGCAAGTACTGCCACCTGCGGGGCGGCGGCGGCGGCGGCGGCGGCTATGCGCCCTACGGCCGGCCGGGCCGGGGCCTGCGGGCCGCCACGCCGGTCATCCAGACATGCTACCCGTCCCCGGCTGGGCCTCCGCCGCCCGCCGCGGAGCCGCCCCCAGGCCCCGAGGCCGCCGTCAACACGCACTGCGCCGAGCTGTATGCCTCGGGGCCCGGCCCGGCCGCCGCCCTCTGCGCCTCGGAGCGCCGCTGCTCCCCTCTGTGCGGCCTGGACCTGTCCAAAAAGAGTCCCCCGGGCTCCGCGGCGCCAGAGCGGCCGCTGGCTGAGCGCGAGCTGCCCCCGCGCCCGGACAGCCCTCCCAGCGCCGGCCCCGCCGCCTACAAGGAGCCGCCGCTCGTGCTGCCCCCGCTGCCGCTGCCTTTCCAGAAGCTGGAGGAGGCCGCGCCGCCCTCGGATCCGTTTCGCGGCGGCAGCGGCAGCCCGGGACCCGAGCCCCCCGGCCGCCCCGACGGGACGAGTCTCCTCTACCGCTGGATGAAGCACGAGCCGGGCCTGGGTAGCTATGGCGACGAGCTGGGCCGGGAGCGCGGCTCCCCCAGCGAGCGCTGCGAAGAGCGCGGTGGGGACGCGGCCGTCTCGCCCGGGGGACCCCCGCTCGGCCTGGCGCCGCCGCCGCGCTACCCAGGCAGCCTGGACGGCCCTGGCGCGGGCGGCGACGGCGACGACTATAAGAGCAGCAGCGAGGAGACCGGCAGCAGCGAGGACCCCAGCCCACCCGGCGGCCACCTCGAGGGCTACCCCTGCCCGCACCTGGCCTACGGCGAGCCCGAGAGCTTCGGCGACAACCTGTACGTGTGCATCCCGTGCGGCAAGGGCTTCCCCAGCTCGGAGCAGCTGAACGCGCACGTGGAGGCGCACGTGGAGGAGGAGGAGGCGCTGTATGGCAGGGCCGAGGCGGCCGAAGTGGCCGCGGGAGCCGCCGGCCTCGGTCCCCCTTTTGGAGGCGGCGGGGACAAGGTCGCCGGGGGTCCCGGGGGCCTGGGAGAGCTGCTGCGGCCCTACCGCTGCGCGTCGTGCGACAAGAGCTACAAGGATCCAGCCACGCTGCGGCAGCACGAGAAGACGCACTGGCTGACCCGGCCCTACCCGTGCACCATCTGCGGGAAGAAGTTCACGCAGCGTGGGACGATGACGCGCCACATGCGCAGCCACCTGGGCCTCAAGCCCTTCGCGTGCGACGCGTGTGGCATGCGGTTCACGCGCCAGTACCGCCTCACTGAGCACATGCGCATCCACTCCGGCGAGAAGCCCTACGAGTGCCAGGTGTGCGGCGGCAAGTTCGCGCAGCAACGCAACCTCATCAGCCACATGAAGATGCACGCCGTGGGGGGCGCGGCCGGCGCGGCTGGGGCGCTGGCGGGCTTGGGGGGACTCCCCGGCGTCCCCGGCCCAGACGGCAAGGGCAAACTCGACTTCCCCGAGGGCGTCTTCGCCGTGGCCCGCCTCACGGCCGAGCAGCTGAGCCTCAAGCAGCAGGACAAGGCGGCTGCGGCCGAGCTGCTGGCGCAGACCACGCACTTCCTGCACGACCCCAAGGTGGCGCTGGAGAGCCTCTACCCACTGGCCAAGTTCACGGCCGAGCTGGGCCTCAGCCCTGACAAGGCGGCCGAGGTGCTGAGCCAGGGCGCCCACCTGGCGGCCGGGCCCGACGGCCGGACCATCGACCGTTTCTCTCCCACCTAGTGCGCCCCTCGCCCGCCCGCCCAGTCGCTGCTGCGCGGCCCGGGCCTGCACGGCGGGGGCGGCGCGCAGGCCAACCGCGCCCGGGACAGCCCCAGCCACCGCGGCTGCGTCTCCGCAGTGGCGGCCCCACCTCTCGGCGGCCTCACCTGGCCTCACTGCTTTGTGCCTTAGCTCGGGGGTCGGGGGGGGGGGTGGAAACCCCGGGACGGGGGTGGGACGGGGTAAGGGAAATCTATATTTTTGATATCAGCTTTGACCAAAGGAGACCCCAGGCCCCTCCCCGCCTCTTCCTGTGGTTCGTTGGCCCCCTCCCCTGGCTCCGCGCTGCTCTTAGGGGGAGGGGTGTCACTTTTGGGGCACTCCTGGCCCTACCTCCGGCCCTTGCGACCACACCCATTCTCACTGTGAATCTCCCCGCTGGGGTCGGAGCGTCGGGCAGAGCTGGGGAGTGGGGAGGGGACTGAGCCGGCCGGAGGGCCCCCCCGCACCCCGCCCCCCCCCCCACCCCGGGACTGATAATGTGAAGTTCCTCATTTTGCACAAGTGGCACTAGCCCCAGGGCCAACCCTTCCTTCCTCGACCACCGAGGGCGGGGAGTTCTGGAGTCGGAGGTTTAAGAGCCCTGGCCTACCAGCTCACCCACTCCCACGGTGCCCCCCCCCTTTCCCTGGGGCGCCGGACCATATTTATTGCATGCGCCCCGGCGGCCCCCCATCCCGAGCCCAGGCTGGGCTGGGCTGGAATGCGGTCTCTTTAGCTCCCTCCTCTTAGTTTGTATATTTCCTACCTTGTACACAGGCTCTTCCAGAGCCGCTTCCATTTTCTATACTCGAACCAAACAGCAATAAAGCAGTAACCAAGGACCCCGACCCCCGCTCTCTTCTGCCCTTGCACAAGGACCTGGGTGGCAGCACCCGCTGGGTGGAGGAACCAGAAAGGGCCACCCTCACACAGGTACAGAGGCATGGGCCTGCCTCCCCTTCCCATCCCAGAAACAGGTCAGCAAGAGGTCAGGTATATTTCATAACTAAAAATTTATTAAGGAAACAAAACCAGTGCTGCAAACGGGACAGCAAGGAGAGATGGGTCTCCCTCCCAACCCCCAGTCATCCACCTCTGGGCTGGGGAGAGGATCTTAAAGGAGAAGCCAGGGACCCTGTACTCCCTGTACCCCACCTTCTGAGATTCTAGGGGACTCACACCCCCAAACTATTGGCCTTGGGTTCCCAGCACAGTGCCTCTGCTCTGGCATAGTCCTGGGTCTCAGGGAGGGCAGAGCTGTGCAGTCCGGCCCTGGGCTCTGGTCCCATTAAGATTTGCCCCTGGCTCCACCTAAAGCCCTGTCTTGCCTAAGTCATCCTTATCTCTGGCCTTGGGTTGGAGGAACTCATTCCTGGTAAGGAAGCCTCCCCACTGAGGGACCAGCTAAAGGGGCAAGGAGAGGGCCCCTGCGTCTGTTCTGGGAAGTGAGGGCAAAGCTAGAAACCAGGTGGCAACTCCAGGTGGTGATGTTACCGCAGGCACTGGAAGGTCTCAGGCTGGGCTGCCCACACCTGGGAAGGTTCTCCTAGCACAGGAGCCGAGGGTGGAAGGCCCTGGGTGAGAAAGCTGTACTAGGTTCCTGCCACGGGGAGTAGAGAAGGTTCAGAGTGAGAACCCCTATGGGAGGAACTGAGGAGAAGAAATAAAAGGGATCAGGGAGGCCAGAAGGCTCAGCTAGGAGGGGAGAAGTGTGAGGGGCAATTCTGGAGGGAGGGGTGAAGGGAGCCAAGAAGTCAGGACATTTTCTGAAGAGGAAGCTAGAGTGAAGGAAGGCCAGCGAGGAGAGAGGGTGCAGGTGGAGGCCACCCAGGGAGCACGGGCCTGGGACCAGATGTCCCTTTCCTCTAGACCCATGACTGTCCAAGGGGAAACCAATGGCAAAGTTTGAGGGACCCAGATGGATAAGGGCAGGAAGAAGAGCAGCAGAATGGGTGTGTGTTATGCCTGGGGTAGATGGTAGAACAGGTGGGGACCCAGGGCTGGTGTTAGGGAGACGGTGTCCAGAAGCCACTGGGGTCCATAGGTAAGTCCAGGCCCAGGGAGGTGGAGAGACACACCCTAGGCACTTGCTTCCTGACATAACCAAAGCCTCTTGAACATTCAGGACAGAGGTTCTGAAGAGGAAAGGGACCTGTGATTCCACTGCATCTGATGGAAACTCGAAAACCCTTGCCCTGTCTCCACTGGAGAAAGTGGCTGCGTTCCAGGCCAGAAGGCCCCCCACCAGCCTTAGGATGAGGCAGGGGAGGGAGAAAGGCTGAGGGCACGGGCGGCCTATCTGGCTTGCCCAGCTGCTGTTGCTGCAGCCAGTCACCTCCCTGCTAAATCTTGGCAGCCCAGGAGGGTCCCAGCAGCTTCCGCCCAATCCTTGGGAGGGGCTCTGTGAGGAGCAGCTCCCCCACAGCATGGCCACGGCGTGGGTTGGAAGAGGATGGTTTATTGTCTGGGTGGATTCGTGGCTCAGGCACGTGGGCATCTTCTGTGCTACACTGGGCGCCTGGTGGCCTTTCAGGAATGGTTCCACAGGGGTGGGCCCCAGTGTGGCTCCCTCAGCCCACCTGGGCCCATGTGAGGAAGGCTGGGATGTCCCGTACAGGTACATTCCTTGTGAGCGCCTTCACACGCAGGTTCCGGTCATCCGTCAACAGCACCACCTCCCGCAGCAGCCGGATGGGCTCCTCTGTGGGCGCGAGAGTGGAAGGCTGTCACTGAGGACAGGAGGCAGGGGCACGGGCTGCTCTCCTCACCCTGGAGAATGTGGTCCGAGGGTGGGGGTGCCACACCAGCCATTTCTTGGCCCTTCTACAAGTCCTTTCTTCCACCTGGGCTCTCAGCCTCAGGGGCCCCTCCCCCACTGGTGTAGAGAAGGCTGCACCACGCTTCTGCTTTGACTCCTGGCTCCCACGCAGGACTCTTCTACCTAGTTCCTGAGGGCGGCCCAAACCCACCAGCCTCAAAACCTGTCTTGCAGCACCCTGACCTGAGGGAGCAGAAGCAGCCCCTTGCTTTCTAGTTCTTCTTACCACATGGCTGGCTCTGGATCACAACACCACTCTCCCCAACCCCCACTTTTTATTTTTTTTTGGAAAGTCCAAAGCAAACCCCCACTTTTTTTTTTTTTTAACAAGTCCTCTCCCTCTGAAAGCCAGCAGGCTGATGCTTTAGGCATCCAGAGGTAGAAGACAAAAGATGGAACAGAAAATGTATCCAGGGTTTTCCGGATGTGGGGAGAGGGGTTAGCTCAAGGGAGCCCCGAGGAGAGGAGGGGGTAAGGGTCTTCGCAGAATTGTGCCAAGGGTATACCAAGGCTTTGGCCAACTGACTGCCCCTGCTAAGTAAAAGGAATCCATGTGTGCAGGCAAAAGTCTCTAACAGTACAGGAGAGGAAAAGGGAAGAGCTGAGTTAGGATGACTACCCCAGCTCTCTGTCTCGCGCCCCAGAGGAAGATCTGTATATCCTCCCAGGTTTCTTTATGCATATTTACAAGTACATGCACTTGTACATGTAAGCCTTTTTTCCTACATCATCGTGATCATGTTAGCCACACTTTCTCAGAGTTTATATACTTAAAATACCTTTCCATAGCGGCACAGACAGCTTTCATTCTTTTTAGATGACTTTTTCTTTTTTTTTTAGCACAATCTCCCCACTACCTCTCCTTCCCTAACTCCCTAATCTTTAACACATTGGAGAGAATTGAAGCCAGGGACAAGCACTCACACAAGTGACATTCCTACCCCTGGCATGCCTGCCTGGGTGGCGGGTCCGTTCCTCAGTCCCAGGCGGGGCCCCTCCTGACGGAGGTCCAGCAGACAGCAGGGCACAGGAAGTGCCCTGTGGTGCTCACTGACTGCGTGGGCTGGCGGGGATGGGGACTGCAAACATCCATGTCTGACCTGAGCAGTTTCAGGCTTGCCAGCTCCAGGCAGGGAGGCTGAGAACTGGCTTTCAGCCTGGGGAGGATTCAGGAGGGAGAGGTTTGTGGGGCTGGTGGTAAGAGGAAGGGGACAGGAGGAAGGGAACGTGAAAGGAGGCAAGGGGCTGTGGTGGGCAGAGGGGAGAGGAAGGTGGCCCTGGGGAAGGGGATGCTCAGAACCTATTCAGCTGGCTGGGCAGGGCCCTCTGCAGGTGAGTGTGGGCCGGGGTGGTGCTATGCAGGCCTCAGGGGGGCTCCCAGCTGGCTGGCTGCGTCTGTTGCGGCCCCACCATTCCTGCCCTGGGCCTCAGACCAGGAGCGTCCCAGGCCTTAGGTCAGCCAACCAAGGCCCGATGTTGCTGGCAGGGGTCTGCAGAGGTTTCTGTGGATACTTTGAGACATTTTTAACAATAAACATCCTCTGTTTTGACACTGGTAACTTCACTTTGTTAGAAACCAGAGGCTGTCATCTTGTCAGGCCCCATCCGCCATAATCCACATGATTTTAAAATTCAACATCGTTTACACATAAACATTTAGTGACGGTTTCTCTGTGAATCTGACAAGTTAATCTGCTAAGAATTCACACTGACAAATGAGGTTTGATTACACCAGCCATTGCTGATGTAATTCTGATAGGGGCGGTCCCCAGGATGGCAACGGGTCCCTATCGGCTGTTTGGGGTGAAGTCGGGGGTGGAAGGACTAGCAGGGCCAAAGCCAAAATGTGTCTGTGCTGAGAAAGCCAGTTGTGAGGCCAGGGTGGGGCCCCGCAGCACGGAACCACACTTCCCAACAAGGCCTCTGCAGTCCTGCCTACCCTCACTCGGGAGGTACCCTTCCAGGAAGCTCCCAGGGGCAGAACATAAGCTCCTCTGCTTGGCTCAGCCATGGCTCTTTTTTATCACCTCCATGCTCCTATCTGGTCCTAAGTTATATGACACGCAAACCCTGGGGCAGGACCCCTCCTGAGGAACAGCAGTTACAGGCTTGTAACCAGCCCCTAGTAAAGAGACTCATGCAGGGGTGAGGGGCTGCATTAGTGTAGGGAGAAGAGGCAGGAGAGAGTCAACTCCCAGAGCAGCCTGAAAGCACGGGCTAGAAATGGGAGCAGAGAGGAGAGAGCAGCAGAGACAGAGAGCAAACGACAGGAGACCACTCAGAAGTAGACAAAAACTAAACACTGAGAACCATCAGCTTCACAGATGACACTGAGCTGGCAGGTCCTAGGAATTCCTTCCAAAAGAAAAAATGTCAGAATCCTGGGAGCCAGGAGCAGAAAAGCCCCAAGTGTCACCGACCTGTGGGGGATGAGTGAAGGACAGCTCGGGGTTGAGGGTGAGGTGGTCAGGCGCTTGGGAGACAACCCCAGAGTGGGCCTTTGGCCCAAAGATGAGATTCTGTTTCCCCAAAAAGGTCTTGAAAACCGGGCTCAGGGCTCAGTCCTCAAGCTCTCACCTACCTCCACCTTTAGCCAGCCTTCAAAGTGCTATAGCTGTGACCAAAGAGACCAGGAAACAAAGCCCACTACTGACTGGGAAGCACCTCTGTGCAGGCCTGAAATCCGGCACACATTCAGGGCCGAACTGAGAAGGGGGAAGGTGAGCAGACCCCTGGGGGCTGTCCTGAGAGGTGCAGACAGCTGGGCTCAGGAGACCACGGCCAGAACCAGCTACACTGAATCATAAAGACATTCTTGCTGTCAGAACTCACTGAGGACACCCAAGAAAGGAAAGAGATGCACGCTGAGTGAAAAGCCTCACTGCCCAGAGCTGGGCTTTCTGGGCTAGGCTCATCCCTAGTTGGCCCAGGGTGCACCTGGCATTCCCTGGGGCTATGACAGCGAGGTCTGGCCTCAGGCGTGCATCAGCCCTGAGCACTGATTCCTTAGGCTTTCCAAGCCAGGGTCAGCAGAGGAACTCTTCTCAGGGGGTGAGGATGGGTAGGACAAGGGAGGACAGAGGGGATGGATGATCCCAAGGCAGGGCAAAGCTGTACCTTTTCTGGTGGGCATGAAGTCCTTAGCCTTGTCTTTGCAGTAGTGGAGGCAGCAGGAGAGGATGAGATCATCGTTGTTACCCTGGAGGAAGACAGGTGTGAGAAGCACCACTGGGCAGAAGGGGGCGCCATGAGGAGGAGGAGGAGGGATGCTCTGCCTCCGGGGCCCTGGGAAGGGCCACCTCCCAGACGCCCTCCCCCCACCCCGCCATGCCTGCCCCCTGGCCCTGCCTGGCCTGGTCTGGCTGTGCCGCGTGATCTGGGATAAGGAAGTCCCTGCGCCTGGGCTCCATGCTGGCTGGCCCTCAGCTGCCGAGGCTGATGGGCCTCCTTCAGCCCTTCCTCCCTGGAGACCTTGCTGTGAAAGCTGGCTGTGGGCTTTCCCTTCCTGCAGAGGGGTCTCACCAGCTGGCCAGTGATGTCCTCACTGCGGAAGGCGATGGATTCAAGTTCATTGCCACGGCTGGTCAGGGCTCGTAGGCAGGAGTCCCGACTCTCGAATCGCTGCTCCAGGAACTCGATGGACTTGCGGGCCTTTTCTTGTACCACACGGGCGTAGCCCCCGGCCCGGTGGTCTGTCTCCTGCCCCTTGGCCAGGCCGTCCAGCTCATTGATCACTGATGAGACAAAGCCCCACAAGGTACTGGCCTCAGCCATCAGCCTTTGTCCATTCACTTCCACAGCCAGTACCTTCCCAAACCCCAGAATCCATCCTTCCCCCACAGGAGGAGGGGAGCTTGTGGGGGAAGAAGGGTCTTGAACTTTCATAGTGCTATCCCCTTTCTGTCTCCTCCTGGGCCCTGCCCTCCTCTTGGGAGGAACTTAAAGGAATTTCCTGGACCTGCTGTATTTAGAGGGAGAAATCTGGTCCCTCTATTGCATTCCTTGGTTACAGGACTGATGTGAAAGGGACCTCAGGAGAGGCCAGGGGATGCAGTCGCTAAAGGGAAAGGGAGGCATTCTTCCTCAACGACTTGGGCCCCCACCCACAGCAGTCGAGGGCAGGACGGTTCTACCCCCACCTCACCGGAAGGGTGCAGGGAGGCCACCATGGAGGAAGGGACAGTCACAGCCTCATCTGCAAGGCCCTGGTAGTAGTCCTCCAAACCGCAACCCTGGCACATCTACCTTCCCTGATACTGCACGTGTGTGTCTGTGTGTGTGTGTGTGTGTGTGTGCGCCTGTCTGCCTGCTTATGTGTCTGGGACACGGCTTCATTTTCTGGTGAAGATTCTTTCCAAAATTCCAGCCAAAAGCCTGAGGTCAAGTGGGAAATATGCACTCCTTGGGGGCTCTGGGAGAGTTTGGGGTCTGAGGCCTCTCCTTAGCACAGTGATTCATGGCTCAGGGAGCCGGCGTGAGCACGCTGTTCCATGGTGAGCCTGGCACTCACTGTCTGGGTATTCAGAGACACTTTCTGGAAAGGGCCCATGTGGGAATACACATACACGCACATACACAATGCCCATGCTTTTGGCACCCTGAGGCTGCAGTGCTCACACAACGCATGGCTGATGTTGGGAAGCAGTGGTAGATGGGTGTATGGCACAGCAAACAGAACATCAAACAGGAAAAACTGGTATTCTATCCCAAAATCTGCTTTCCTGCTTCCAAACTAAACAGGCTTCAAAGAGGAAGCTTGTTTGTGCTTCTGCACCGGGCGGGGCTTCTCAATGCTGGGGTCAGGCCTGAGGAGCACAGAGCAGGTTAAAGAGCATAAGAAACAAGAAGGGAAAGCGGTCGGCTTAACCCTTTGCTGCTCTGGGCATTAGGCATGAGTGCAGCAAGGAAAGCTTCAGTCAACAGGAGCCCTCCTCTTACAGCCCCTGAGCGCGTCCAGGGACCTGCCCGGCTGAGGCCGGCGAGAGAGGCCGGCCTGTGTGCCACAGCACAACTGTCAGTTCTCAGCACCCTTGGGCGTCGTCTCTTTGTTCTGAGGCCAGAACAAAGACTGGCCTCAGACCCCAGTGTATCTGCTGGGTTTGCTCCCTCCCCACCAAATCCGGATTTCCTTACTAAACCTTAGGCTCCTCAGGGCCAAGGGCCACAGCTCTGCCTTCCACTGGGTCTCTCAAGAACAAGGAGACTGAGCACGCAGTAGGGGTACAATCAGTCCTGGTGACTCAAAACCCTGCTAGCCTGGGATGGCGTCTGAGGCCCCTTCCAGCTCTCAGGTGGCTCCTGAGATGTCCACAGCCTCTTTCAGTTGTACCATTTCCTGACCATCCAGCAAAACTCTTTCCCCTGAAAACCTCCTGGGTGGGAAAGCAGAGAGACACATGACCCTGAAAGGCACCCGCCGAGGACCCAGTGAGGGAAAAGGGAAAGCCTGGGACGTGGGATAGTTTTGCTGCTCTGCCTTGGTGACAAACTGCTCTACCGCTGAAGAACAGAGAGCCTTTCCTCAGGTCTCAGGGACTGGATTTAAGAGGTTCTGGTCAGGCCACATGGGGAGGAGAAGGAAGACGGGGAGGGTGGAGGCAGGGAGGAGGGCTGCTTCAGTGCCAACATTCTCAGGTGGTGCTAACGCGTTTCCCACAACCCCCCAGGGCTCCGCAGCCTCTGCAGGGGCGGATGTTTCCTGCCCTTTGTTTCCACCCCCATCTGGCACTAAGACACTTGGGACTGGGAGGGAAGGCCCAATGGAACATCTTGGCATGGATGTCAAAGGTGGCTTGGCAGGCAGACTGCCAGTCTGGTGGCTTTTCCAGAGGACAAGGCTCTCAAACTTGCTTCAAGTAGTAGCTGAGAGGGGACGTGCAAGTGCCTGGGCCTCCCCATCATCTCCTGGACCCTCTCCCTCCACAGAGGCCACCAGCTAGTCAAGCTACATCAGACATGAGCCCAGAGCTCACCCTGAGGCTCACCCACCACAGAGCTCCAAGAACTAAGGGTACCAAGACAGTCCCGTGGAGACAGCCCGGCTGGGCCTCTTTGGCTGGAGGGTGGACAGGCAAGCTAGCTGGGTCCCGAGATGCTGGCCCTGCACCAGCACCCAGGCCCAGACAGTGGTAAGGGCCCAAGTGGTAGGAATCCACAGGCAGGAGCCAGGGCCTGCTCCGGAGGGCTCCTGTTGGCCTAGCCTCAGGGTGACACTGGCCAGAAGAATGCTACCTCGAACCAACAGAATGATCATGAAAAGCTACAAGACAATCAGACCAAAGGCATCTAACCACTTCAAAATCCTCCCAGCCTCCCTGCCAGACCACCCAGCAGCACTGCCGTTATCTGCCAGGGCTGAGTGTTTACCAATAACGGGAACCAGCTTTGCTGTTTTACTGCAAGCTTTATAAGGATAAAAACAAGGGCTGGGCGCATGCAGCCTCTGGTTGCTGGGACACAGGAGTCCATTTGCTCGGGCAGTTTAAGCCATGGATCAGCCATGATCATTTGAACTGCTTTGATTATTAAACAATTTGCTCTGCCCCACGCATTCCCTACTTCCCTGCAAATCCTATCTTGCACACACACAGCAGCACTCTGGCCGCCTGGCCCCCGGGCCGTGGGGCCTGTGTGCCGGGGCTGCTGTGCACGTGCAAGGCTGCTCTGCCCTTCCCGCCTGACTCACCGATGAGGGGCACCACCAGGATGTACTTCCTGCTCTCCAGCAGCCGTGCCAGACTGGCCAGGTGATCAATGAAGCCGTTGGTGTCTGGTACCAGGAACAAAGGTCTGATTTCGAGCTCCATCTGCCTCATCTGACTGTGGTCCTCCAGGACAGCCTGCAGGGACACAGAGTGGGGGATAAGCCAGGGTGCAGGCCGGCGAGCAGGTGGGTGACCAGGGCCCTGGAGCTCGGTGTGTCAGCACCCTGCCCTGGGAACCTCTTCCCTCCAGAGTCACAACCAGCCCCTGCCAGGCCTGAGGGAGAGGCCCAAGGGCTGGGCACAGCACTGCAATGAAAACCAGTAGAGATCGAGCGGCTCAGGGAAGGGCATGGGTAACACCCTGCCTTGGGCTGAGAAAGGAGGTCTCTCAAAGTAAATTCAACAAGGGAGAATTAGGTTTCTTAGATATGAAAGTGGTTTCACATACATTATCCAGGAAGCATATAAAGGGGGTACTTTTAAATCTAGACATGAACATGCAAACAGAATGTTATTTTGATTTACTTCACTGCAGAGCTAAAACAAAACAAAACAAAATATAGCCTGGGCAACACACTGAAACCCCGCCTCTACAAAAAAAATTAGCTGGGTGTGGTGGCACACGCCTGTGGTCCCAGCTACTTGGGAGGCTGACATGGGAGGACTGCCTGAGCTCTGGAGGCGGAGGTTGCAGTGAGTCGAGATCACACCACTGCACTCCAGCCTGGGTGACAGAGCGAGACTCTGCCTCAAAAAACAAAAACAGCAACAACAAAAAATGAATTTAAATTCAAAGGCTACACAAAAAAGCAATACTAACAAGTAATAATACAAAATTCTCCTGCGGCAGCAGCCAAAGTCCACATGATGTGATGAGTTCAGACCAACTCATGTGTCTGCAGAGAGCAGCACCGAGGCTGATCACAACCGCCACCACTTTGCCCTTGACCGGCGCAGGTTCCTCAACACTAGTCTTTTCTGTTCTCCTTCTGCTCCTCTGCCACGAATCTGCACAAGCTACACTATTATTTACTGGATATTTTTCTTTAGACTGACTTTGTTGCTTCTTTTTGCTTAGCCTCTTCTTCAGCAACAGCCTCAGGGTACTAAGCACTTCACAGCCCAGTCATCTGTTCACCAGCGCAAGCTACGATGCCAAAACGAAAAGCAGATGGAAGAACACAAGTAGGAGAGCCTCCTCTACACCTCTCACCAAGCACGGGCCCAGCGCCTGCCTCCCTGTGGCCTTTCACAGTTCTGAGGGAAGCTCCGGAGATGCACATTTGCGAAAGCCTGATTTTCTTCTCCGACAGCCTCACCTGGGGCAGTGGCCCTTCGAGACAGGCTCTGGGTGTGTCTGTCACTACAGAACATGGCCACCATTGCACTGCTTCCTCTTCTGGGGACCTTGGCCGAGAAGCAAACTGGTCTGTTGGCATCTGCCCAGACGGCATGCTCCCTGAGCGGGAGGTAGAGGGCACCCACACAAACCTGTCAGGGCCAGGAGGGCTGTCCCAGCCCCGTCACACCCTCTCATGGCCTTCTGCCACAGAGCAACTGGTGGAGACAGAGATGCAGGCATAGGGCAGGGGAAGTGGACGTGCGTGCCAACTGAGATGGGGCCCACGGTGCTGGGCCCTGGCCACCAACAGTCAGCGAGGAGGCTGCTCAGGTTTCACTGACAGTGACAGTAAAACTGAAAGGGCATGCCTTCAAATGATGGGGGTGGCTTCTCTGTGACCTGCCAGGGACCTCTCCCTATGAGTAAGTTGTTGCTGCCACTGCCACCACAGCTGGTGAAGGCACAGGCTACAGGACGCTGGCAGGCATGAGAAATGTAGCTAAGGGGCTCGGGCTGCTGAAGTCTTCCTACTGATCTCAATTGTAAGCGGATGGTGCCACTACCGCTGGCTACCTTCCCATGGGACTTGGGGTCACTGACCCTCCGCACAGGGCTGCCACCTAGAGGGTGACATGCATTCCAACAGACTTGGCTTGGGCATTTTGTAAGAACAGGAAACGGTCCCTCTCAGGTTCCTAAGCCACTGTCCGCCTTTCTCTTGCGGAGGGAGCATCAGCATTCTTGTTCCCTCACTCTCCCAGGCCGTGTGTTCTCTGTCTAGCTCTTTTCTGCCAGGCACGCTTTTCCTGGTACTGTGGCTCTCAAATCTCTGTCTTTCTGGGTGAGCAGGGACAGCACACGTACGGCTCAGGGAGAATCGGGTGCACTGGCACCTGGAGTGATGGGCTGAGGGTCCAGCTCTGCACCGCACCTCTGCCCCTGCCCCCCTCCCCCTGCAGTCCACGCCCATCAGTTCTCCTGCCTTGAGAAACGGCCGTCCAGCCCTGGTCTGACTACCAAGGAAGTGGAACTGGCTGCCATTTTTTTACCCTATGTGAAGAATCAGCTCCTAAGCCCTTGTACCATCCTACCTCTACTGCTGGCAGTTAGGCAGGAGGGCCTTTAAGCCAGGTGGCCAAGGGAGGCTGGGGGCAAACAACCCACCTGTGTGTTCTGACGGCAGGGCAGAAGAAAAACCGAGGAGCAAGGCCCAGAGAGCCTCTAACTTCCCCAGCTTCTTAGCCCTGGCTTCTGGCTAGAAAGGTGAATAGGACACAGCCTTTCTGAGAGGGGGCGGCCCTGCTGGTTCCCTGGGGGTGGGGTGGGGCCGAGCCACGTGAGGGTGGTCGGAGCTGTGCTGCCATTATCCGGTCGCAGGGACGCCCGCAGACAACTTCCCTTAACCTGGCTCTGCCCAGTGAGTCACCAAACAACAGCTTCCTGTTCCCCGTGTACCCTCACAGAGTCTCAGGAGATGAGATAAAGCTGTTCGCTCTTCTCCTGGGGTACCAGTGGGCCTCTGGGGGCGGGGGTCACACCTGGGTCACAAGACTGGCTCAGTCCCCTTAAAAAGAACCCAGGCTGAGGAGGCCTGCGGAGTCCACAGGCACTCTTCTGTGGGTGTCTGCGCTTCCGGCCCTTTCTGAGTGGCGCTGTGTGTGTGTGCTTAGCATCTGCCCTTCCAACTTTTCCAGATTTCACCCGTCAGATTCCTGGCAGCTGTGCACGGCGCCTGTGCCGGCCGTCACGTCCCATTCCGATCTCTGGGTCGCACGGTAAGAGGAGGACACAGGATGCGCAGGGAGTGAAAAAGTGATGTCGGTGGGGAGAGTGCCAAGTCCCCACTCGCAGCCATGGGACACTTGGGGAGCAGGGGAAGCATGCCGCTGTGGAGTTCAGAGGCCGGTAGTGAGGTTTATTTTTGTTTGTATGAGTAAAAAGCTGCAGAAGCCTCTGGTGGGGGTGAGGGGGTGCAGTTGGAATGCTGCGGTTCAGACAGACTGGCCCTGGCATGGAGTCAAGCGTGCTGACCCGGAAGGAGAGTTCCACAGGAACCTTCTAACTCCAGCGAACGTTGGGCCATAGTGATCCCTGGATAGTGTACTTGGAACCCAAGCAATGTACGGACACTCTGAATCAGATTGGTGGCAATGAAGACTTAGTTGGCATAAAATGTGGAAGGGAAAAATAACTTCATTCTGTTTCTGGAAGGTGATAATCAGCTTTCTCTGAGGTATGGGAGTTTGCTGGAGCAAGCTGGCAGAGAGCTGGGAAAGAGCTCACACACAGTGATACCTAAGGAGGAAGCCAGCAGGCTTGGGTCACTAGGAAAAACTCTTCTGCAGGTTAAGTTCCTTCTCTACGGTGGACATGATTTTATGGTGCATACCGCTGCAAGCTGAGACCCTGAGCATTACAAATAAAAGCAATTCAGTTAGCTGACACAGGAGCTGCGGCGCTTGGAGAACCCGGATCATGAAGCAGAGCTGGACCAGGAGAAGGCCTTCTTAGGTCTTCCTTCTGCTTAGGGGCTCCCACATAGAGTGTGGCTGCTTCCTTCCCTCTACAGGGAATCATTCATCCCTGAGCCAGAGTCTTCAACAGAAATTAGAAGCTTTGTAGCATAGGAAATTTCCACATTCGTGTTATATGTGGAGTCCCTGACACGTCAGTAAGTCAAAGCAGTGTTAGTCTCCTTTCCTCCTTCTCAACTCTGTTTTTTATTTTCTACATATCCAGAGCATAAATATCTGGGGAAACCACCAGGAAACAGAACTGGGAATGGGGAGCGGTGGAGCATAGGACTACTGATGTTTTGTTTTTGAGATGGAGTCTTGCTCTGATGCCAGGCTAGAGTGCAGTGGTGTGATCTCGTCTCACCGCAATCTCTGCCTCCCGGGTCAAGCGATTCTCCTGCCTCAGCCTCCCGAGTAGTTGGGATTACAGGCACATAACACCACGCCCGGCTAACTTTTGTATTTTCAGAAGAGATGGGGGTTTCACCATGTTGGCCACACTGGTCTTGAACTCCTGACCTCAAGAGATTCACCTGCCTTGGGCCCTCAAAGTGCCAGGATTACAGGTGCGAATCACTGTGCCCAGGGTGATTTTTTTTTTTTTTTTAAGAGAGAGAGTCACAGGCTGGGCATGGTGGCTCACGCCTGTAATCCCAACACTTTCAGAAGCTGTGGTGGGTGATCACCTGAGGTCAGGACTTCAAGACCAGCCTGACCAACATGGTGAAACCCCATCTCCACTAAAAATACAAAAACTAGTTGGATGTGGTGGTTTATGCCTGTAATCCCAGCTACTTGGGAGGCTGAGGCAGGAGAATTGCTTGAATCGGGTGGCGGAGGTTGCTGTGAGCGGAAACGGTGCCACTGCACTCTAGCCTGGGCAACAGAGCAAGACTCCATCTCAAAAAAAGAGAAAAAAGAAAAAGAGAGAGAGAGAGAGAGCGAGAGAGAGTCTCATCCAATATGGTGAAACCCTATCTCTACTAAAAATACAAAAATTAGCTGGGCATGGTGGCACATGCCGGTAATACCATCACTTTGGGACACAAAGGTGGGCAGATCACTTGAGGTCAGGAGTTTGAGACCAGCCTGGCCAATATAGCGAAACCCAGTTTCTACTAAATATACAAAAATAAGCTGGGCATGGTAGCACATGCTTATAATCCCAGCTACTGGGGAGGCTAAGACAGGAGAATCACTTGAATCCAGGAGGCAGAGGTTGCAGTGAGCTGAGATCACGCCAGTGCATTCCAGCCTGGGTGACAAGAGTGAAACTCTATCACAAAAAAAAAAAAAAAAAAAAAAAAAAAAAGAGACAGAGTCTAACTCTATCACCAGGCTGGAGTGCAGTGGTATAATCATAGGTCACTGCAGCCTCAAACTACCAGGCTCAAGTGATCCTCTTCTGCCTCAGCTTCCCAAGTAGCTGGGACTACAGGTGCATGCCACCATGCCCGCTACTGATTTCTACTAAGAGAGTTACTGTATATATGTATCTTAACTATGTGGATGTAAGTGAAAAATAAAAAATTGGAAATAAAATAGGAACAGCTGGTGAGGTAAGCACTGGCTGGCAGTGCCCACCTCTTCTCGGGCCAGCAGAAACCAAAGGGAGCAGGTACTGAATGTGCTGGAGAAGGCGGGCAGAGGTGCCAGCCACATCCCCTGGGGTGGAAGGTAAGCATCTTCATTTGGGGGACACTGATCATGAAAAAACTGCTGCTTAGAACCCCTTTTCTGGATGCCCAAATGTACCACAGAGCTTAATATATTCTTGCTTTCTTTGAAAAAAGGGTAACTATGGCAATTTGTTTGCTATTTCCTGTTTTCTGAGGACTGATTTTATTTTCAAACTAGACTGTAAAGTGCTCAAGGAGAATGGCCTGCTTTTCTTTCCATTGTCGTACCTCGCAGACAGTCTGTCACATCAAGGGGCTTCAGGGACAGTGGACCCAATCACTGGGTCTCAGAGCTGAAGGGTTCCTAAAGACAATCTGACTGAATTTTAACTGATAACCTGTTCTCAAAGAGCCAGAGAAGTAGCCAGGCCCTTTCCCGATGGAGAGGGAGTGGAGGGGCTAAGCATGACGCGTCTGAGCTTGCTCTGAGCAGCAGCCTGAGGGCGTTTCAGACAGGGGCCTGACCATTCTGTGGGAGGACAAGCCCCCAGTGGATGCTGCTAGAGGCCCAGCACTTAGGTTTTGGGGAGGCTGTAGTGGGCCTGGGTGGAAAGGGCGGATGCCCGCTCTGCGGGCTGATGTGCTTTCCTGCCTTGACGTGAACGTGCCCCCGGCCTGGTAGTGTGCTGGCTCCCACCCTGTCTCCGACAGCTAGGAGCCAGGGCTGAGTGTCTGCCTTCCGCCAGCTTCCATACAGGTGTGGGGGGCTCTGTGCATACCCCATTGTTCCACAACAGCCCCCCCAGCTGGGTGGCAGCATGAATGGACGGCAGCTAAATTTAGAGTGGAACTCCTGGGGCCACCACAAAGGAGTGACTGCATCTTCAGGAGGGCGGGTGGGCGGGAAAGGGACAGGGGAGAGAAGCTATTTTCAGAACACATGTCATTGCTGGCCACAGAGCAAGACTGTGGCCATAATGCCGAGGGAAACAATAGATGTGGCCAGAGGAAGAGCCTGTTATGTTTCAGGTGGGATGTTTGCAACTGCTCAGGAAACCTGACCCCGCCCGACAGCAGCACAAATCACAGCAAAGCCTCAGAGAGGCAGTGAGGAAGCGGGGGATTCACAGGGCCAGGGCCAGTATGAGGTGCCAAGAGGCCACGCCTCATGCCTGGAGGAGGATTTTCAGTGACTGCTTTGCTCTGGTGGTTTGGTTAGGAACGAAAACTTCTGTTGGTCCCAAACCATGTACCCGGCTCTGGTCTCTGAATAACTCCAAAGAATGGCAATGGGAATGAGAAGAAGTCAGGAGAAAAGCAGCCAGGTGGGCAGAACCAACAGGAGGAGCCGTCTCCGGCAACAAGGCAAAGCGTGGGCTGAGCCAGGGAGTGTGGCCTCACAGCCCTGGGTGGGCGGACTTGGCGCCCCCCAGCATCCAGGGGCTTGCCTGGGCGCTGCAGCTCCAGCTGCACAGGCTCGGAGAGCTCCCCACACCCCTTTTCTGACCTCCAGTCGGCCTCACTCACCAGCCTCTGTGCAATGCCGGAAGCAGGGAGGGACAGGCTGCAGAGGGAGGCCAGGCCTCACCTTCCCCATCCTTGCAGAAGAGCTTAGGCCCAGGGGTCTAGGTAAGAACAGGGAAGTGGGGGTGTGGCTACAGCCCCAGATCTCACTTGGACTTTATAGCTATCCTGGGGTCCAGGAGGATTTTTTTCAATCCCATCTTCATATCCCCTTCCCCAAACATGTGTGGTTCCTGTTTTGCTACATCTGTGAAAGGCGCTGGGAACCGGGGACTTGCCTTACACCTCTCGGTTAACACCCTGGAGACTGATGGAGTTCAGGGCAGTGTAATTTACAGCCCATCTCTCCGATCTTAATTCATTCGATGCTCCTTTCTTCCTTATTGTATTAGTGTGACCCAGGTACCTGCCAACAATAATGGCCTCTCCAGCTAGGAGCCTCTCCCCCACTCCCAGGACAATTTATACCTTTTCCTTGGATTTTCCCCCCTTAAATTAAACAAAAAGAGGAAAAATAAGAAAAGGTTAACATGGGTTGGGAGCACTGAAGCCCCCGTGGTTCTGGGCAGGAAGCCAATGGCCTGAGGGCACACATGTGTGTGCTCTCCCAGAAGGGCCTTCACCGGCCCTGTTTTACAGCCACCTCGGCACAGACTCCAGGGTTCACGCATATGGCCAGACAGATGTGTCTGGCTTACGTTCAAGGCTGGAAAATGAAGAATTATGGAAGTGAAGGGCCCCGGGCATTAAAGAGCGGGGGAAGGGAAGGGGGAATTTTTCCTCTGCTGAGAAATCCTCTTGTGGCTGTGAGGCTGGAGGAAGGAGGCTGACAGGAGGCAGGGCCGCCAGCCTGGAGCACGTGGGGCCTGTTCTTAAAGGGGCCACAGCAGCCGCAGCTCCAGCTGGCCCTTCAATGCTGGGGCCTGAGCAGCCTCCTCAGAAGGAGCTGATCAGAACAGGCGGCCTAGACAGGGTCACTGGAAGTCAAGTGTTCTAGGAGACCTCCGATTCTTTCTTTCTTTCTTTTTTTTTTTTTTTTAAAATAAGATGGGGTTTCACCATGATGACCAGGCTGGTCTTGAACTCCTGACCTCAAGTGAGCCACCCACCTCGGCCTCCCAAAGTGCTAGGATTACAGGCGTGAGCCACCGAGCTCAGCCCCGAGACCTCCGATTCTTAAGGAACTGACTGTTGCTGGAGAGGCAAAGCTGACATGGAGCTCCAGAAGGGATGGCTCCTGGCAGCACGTGCTCCCTCGGCACCCTGGACTCCGCTCTGTATGGACACTCACTCATACTTCAGATCGCTTGTCAAGGACTCTGCAACACTGTATCACTGTGACTCCTTTGTTTAGTTCTGTGTCCCCCAACCACTAGCACAGTAAATGCTCAATGCCACTTTACTAAACTGAGCTGCAGACGTAGCTCCCGATTCCAAGGAGTTCACAGAACAATGTGGAAACAAGTCCAGAAATGACTGTAACATGAGACATGACAGCAGTTCCACAAACCAAGTCTATCAGTGTTACAGGAACACTAAGCAGAGGAAGATGAAGTCCTCCTGGGGGAAATCAGGGGAGGCTTCCCTGGGGAAGTGGCATTTCATCTGGGGATTGAAGGAGGAATAGAATTTCAACAAGTAACAAGAAATATGGAGCACAAAAAGGGCACTCTACCTTGAGGGACAGCATGAACGAAAGCCCAAGAGTGGAAAAGGGCAGAGCGCGTCTAGGGAGTAGAAAGGAGAGTCGGTGTCCTGCCCAGGCAGGAGGGCCTCTGTCTGGAAGGCACTGGACATGCACGGTGGCTCATTCTGAGGCCTCACAGCAGCTCCAACGTCGGTGCTTGTGCCACCTTCACTAAAAAGCTGCTTTAGAGATGGCTTTGCTATATTGTGGTGGCTATTCACAGGCGTGATCACTACACACCGTGGCCTTAGACTCCTGAGCTCAAGCTGTCACCCAGCCTCAGCTTCCTGAGTAGCTGGAACCCTAAACACATGCCACCATGTCTGCCATTACTTTCATTTTATAGATGAGGGAACCGGCTCAGAAAAGGTAAATAATTTGCCCAATGTCATGTAACTAGTAAGGGATCATGAGGGGTGGGGCAGCGGGAGAAGAGGCTGGAAAACGGAAACCCCAATCACAGGGAACTGGACTTCATCTTACCGGCCAAGCAAAGGCACTGAGGATTTCTGAGCAGGGGAATAGCTCTTTCGGGAAGACAATGATGGAGGCAGTGCAGTGAGCCTGGTGGGCAGATGGTGGACTACATAACTCCAGAAGGGGCCACACAGAGAAACAAGGTAAATGGCACCTTCTGGGGCTGTGCAACGCAGGGGCCATGACTGCTACAGTCTAAGCAACGACTTGACCTGGAATAGTAGTAGTGGCAATGGAGACAGGGAGGAGGGGAGGGAATAAATGCGTGAATAAGCAAGATTTAATATGAAATTAGATGCTAGGGGTTAAAGGCCAGGGTGGAATTTAAGATGATGTTGTAGTTGCTACTATTATTGTCACTGAATAAATTTGTTTTTTGTTGTTGAGACAGAGTCTCACTCAGGCTGGAGAGCAGTGGCACGATCTCAGCTCACTGCAACCTGTCTCCAGGGTTCAAGTGATTCTCCTGCCTCAGCCTCCCGAGTAGCTGGGACTAAAGGCACCCACCACCATGCCCGGCTAATTTTTATATTTTTAGTAGACAGGGTTTCACCATGCTGGCCAGGCTGGTCTCAAACTCCTGACCTCAAGTGATCCACCTGCCTCGGCCTCCCAGAGTGCTGGGATGACAGGTGTGAGCCACCGTGCCCAGTCACTGAATACACACTTGTTGAGCACTAACTCAGTGTGCTGAGACAAGAAGAAAAAGAAAGGAAGGAGGAGACCAAAAAAAGAAGGGTGGTGAGGAAGCCCAGGAGGGAGGGCTGATGAACAGAGGGAAGACCAGGGGTCATTCACTGATGCTAAAGTGAAGCTGAAGGAAGATGGCTTCAGGGCACAAAGACACAGAGAAGTCAACTATGACACACACTGAGGTTTAATAAAGATAGGTCGCTGATTTTTTTTTTTTTCCAAAGACGGAGTCTTGCTTTGTTGTCCAGGCTGGAGTGCAGTGGCATGATCTTGGCTCACTGCAACCTCTGCCTCCTGGGTTCAAGAGATTCTCCTGCCTCAGCCTCCCCAGTAGTTGGGATTATAGGCGCCCACCACCACATCTGCTAACTTTTGTAGTTTTAGTAGAGGTGGGGTTTCACCATGTTGGCCAGGCTGGTCTCAAACTCCTGACCTCAAATGACCCACCCGCCTCGGCCTCCCAGTGTTGGGATTATAGGTGTGAGCCACCGTGTCTGGCCACATTGGTGATTTTTGACACAACAGTTTCTATAACTCTTGGGTTGAGAGTCAAGAAGTGAAGGTAGAAACAGGACTTCTGGGAAAACTGATGGTGAGGAAGAGAAGAGTCACAGAGCCAGAAAAGCAACATAAGGATGAAGCTGTTCTGAGGGCCACACACGTTTACACGTAGACCCATGGCAGGGCCGGCGAGGCAGCCACACAGCAGTGGATGATGCTGGTAGTGGTATTACACACTGATTCCAATGGCAGCAGGGACATGGATCCATCTACAGAATGATGGATCTCGGCCGGTGTGGCAGCTCACGCCTGTAATCCCAGCACTTTGGGAGGCCGAAGTGGGCAGATTATCTGAGGTCAGGAGTTTGAGACCAGCCTGGCCAACATGGCAAAACCCTGTCTCTACTAAAAATACAAAATTAGCCGGGTGTGGTGGCGCATGCCTTTAGTCCCAGCTACTCCGGAGGTTGAGGCAAGAGAATCGCTTGAACCTGGGAGGTGGAGGTGAGCTGAGATCACGCGACTATACTCCAGCCTGGGCAACAGAGCGAGACTGTGTCTCAAAAAAAAAAAAAAAAGATCTAGATTGGTATTCATTCCTCCTCCCCGGCCAGTGTGATTAGACAAATACTAGACAAAGGAGGCTGTTTATGGAGCACATACTAAGTGCCATACACTATGCTAAGTGCTTTGCGTGCCCCAGTCTTATGCGGGCCCCACAGTGACTCTAAGAGGAAGGTGCTATTAGCATCTTCATTTTACAGATGAGGAAATAGGTGCTGAGAAGCTGAATAATTTGCCCAGTATTACAAAGCTAGTTAGGCGGCAGGGCCTAGACTGTCATCAGGCCTGCCTGATCACATGCATTAAACTCTATGCCAAAGGCATGGGCCAGCTGAGGAGAGGGCTGGAAACAGGCATCCCTACAGAGACTGAGCAGGGCGCTTGACGCTTCCCTATGCACACGGTCAGCTTTAAAGGGGGAGCATAACCGCACGTTTCCTGTATGCTCCAAGCCCGAGAGGGGGAGTGGGCTCATAGCACAAGGAACAGACCAGGATCCCAGGAAGAAACACTTCTGGGAGTGAAGGCATGGGCCCATGAGGGCTGGTGGTGGTGAACGATCCTGTGTTAGTTTCTCTCTGCGAGGGTGTAGAGTCTCCTGTCCAGAGGGGTATCCAGATAAGCAGACTGTGGCCATGACATCCTCTCCCTGAGAACAGGTGTTCTGAACTGAAAATCCACAGCCTCTCCAGGAGTATCTGGAAAAGGCTCAGGGAAACTCTGAAACCCCTCAAATTGTATGAAGGATCCTGTATGTGTGGTATGCATGTACAGATTCTCACTGGGGAAGCAGCTTTGATCAGATTCTCTGAGAAGACCCTACCCCTGCCTTGGAGGCCAGGATGAGGGAGGCTCTAGTCACCAAACATGCTGCTAGTATTTAGGGGTGCAGTGAAACACAGGGGCAGAGCTGGAAAGGACACTGCAGGACTCTCTTCCTTGGTGTCCTGCTTAGTTCTGCTTGCTGCCCACATCCTCTCCTGCCCCATAAGCAACCCCCATCCCGGGAACCACGCTCCCCAGGCCGACCTCACCTGGATCTTTTCTTGGCGACGCTGCTGCTCAGCTATCTTCCTGGCCAGAGCCAGCTTCTTGGCCCGAAGTTCCCTGATGTCATCCTCGCCCCCGCTACCTTCAGCCTCTGAATCGTCCTCAAAGTCTTCAATCACCACATCCTCCTCCTTTGGGTGGTGGAGCCAACCAGGAGAAAGAGGAGACAGTGAGCTGAGCCCACGGCACCCACTGAACCCGACACCACCCTTGTGGCCCCTCACCCATGCAGACTGGGACCATCCCTTGCAAAGGGGGCCCTGGTGTGTGCTTCCCTCTACTCAGGCCTAGGGAGGCTGAAAGAAGCTGCCACTATTCCCTGGAGCCACTCTGTTATACTCTGGGGCTCTTCCCTCATCGAGTCACACCGTGAGTCACTTGAAATCACACATATATACCTGCATGCTTGTACTCACACTCTTTGTTCTCTCCTGTGCACACTCACAAAGTCAAACTTAATATCTATGTCCATTCTGAAGTCACCAATGATTCAAGAGGGAAACAACAGAGAAAGTTAAACCGCCCAATTTAAACCTAATTCATGCTAATGATCTGATAGGAGTCAACTCTGGCCAGCAGCTGGGAATTAGGCGTGGAAGTTCCCTTGCCCCAGACAGCATCAGGGACAGATGTTGCAGCTCAGCAGACCTTGCCCTGGTTTCTTTTTAAGACACAGGCTGCTGCTGTGGGGGCTGCTGGGCCCCATTACAGGAATTCACATGACATGACCTTGCTCAGCTGCCCTCCAGGGCCTGGGCAGGGTAGGAGGTGGCTGGCTAGCGTAGGGAGCCTCCTGCAAGGCTGGTGGAGCACTCCCCAGGGATGGCACCTCCCTATGTGCAGCCTCAGCTCTCGGCAGCCATCACTCCCTGGGTGGTCCCAGGCTCCATTCCTTGCTTTCTTACTTTTGGCCTTGGTCAACAGAGAACATGCAGCTGCCCAAGATAGCTTTCTCTGAGGGACAGGGTTAGCATGGGTACACGGGGAATAATTTAGTAGAAGGTTTCTGTTTCTAACTGGATTACAATAATGACAATGAAGACAATAGCTATCACTTACTGAGTGCTTGTTCTCAGCCAGGTACTAGGCTAAGCGTTTTTCATATACTAACTCAGCTAACCCTCACAACAGCCTGTGAGATAAGATGGGTGCTATTATCATCCCTATCTTATACATGAACAAACTGAGGTTTAGAATTAAACCCCTTGCTCAAGGCCACATAGCTAGTAAATGGCAGAGCAGGGCTTCAAGCCCAAGTGAATCTGACTCCAAAGTCCATGCTCTCCGCAGTAATGAGCCAACCCATCCTGAGTCTAGACTGTAAGCTCAGATCCAGCCTCGGTGGCTCAGCATTGTTAGGCCTGCTGGAGGCCCGGACCTACTCAGTCCAGACTGCCCTCTCCTGTAACTGTCCATGTTCAGACCATATTCAGATGGGGTCTCTTGACGGAAAGGGATCAGGAAAGCGGGCGGCCGGGTGGATGACAGGGTCTACTGTGTCTTGGGAACAGAATCTAGCTAGGGTGTTTTGGTAGGATCCCCAAGCAACTAAACTGTGTTCTATTCAAGAAGAACGATGGCTAAAGAAACATCTTTCCCTACCTTTCCCAGTCAGCTTACGTGATTCAGTTCTGCAGCTAGGGGAGAGATGAGATCTGAGGATGGGGCCAGAACTGTCACTATCCCAAGAGGCTTCTGGGGTCTGGGGTGCTGTCCACAGTCACCATTCACCTGACACAGGCATGCTATAGTATCACAGGGCTTACCTCCAGAGAGGCCCGGGCCAAGGAAAGGAGGAAAACTCTGCATATTTACTTCCTTGTTTGTGGGGTTAACCCGGACAGTGGTGAGTGGGACAGGATGCCTGCCTGGCCCATGGGGGAACACTGCCTCTGCCTGCTGTGACCAGGAATATACAAGGTTATCACGGGGCTTGAAGTGAGCCTGACTGAGGTCAGAAGAGGGTCAGAGAAGCTTGTCTGAGGTTCATTCAGCTCTCACAGTAAACGAGGAAGTGCAGGGTTATGAAATTACACAGACCAGGGTAAGTAGAGTTTCCCAGAGGCCACTAGCATGAAGGAACCCAGGAGCCTCGTGGGAAAAGGAAGAAGTGGGCAGCCTGGAGTGGGTCACAACCTTTGTCTGGTCAGTAAGCCTTAGAATGAGAAAAAAAAAAAGTGTGGCACTACAAAGACCTGGGAGCAGAGAACCGATCTGTTCCTTGTGGGAGCAGAGGAGGCGCTCCCTGGCTTTGACGCTGTGCCCCACTCTGGGCCTCACTGTATTTGGGACTGCAGTCTCCACTGGGAGCTAAGCTGGCTCGCCCTCCACTGTGCTTCCCCAGACAGCGCCCAGGGCCTGGGTGGCACTGCTCTGCCCTGCCTGAGGCCTGGACACTCTGACAGCTTTAGCAAGCCTGCTGTCTCCTCCCATGCTAACAGCTCATTCTTTCCCATTATTCCCTGCCCAGGTTTCATCTGGCGAGTCTGGAATCATGGGCTCAGCTTCATCCCTGGAACCACCTCTGTCCTGGAAGCTGAGCCCTATGTCATCAGGGGCGGGGTGGGGTTCTCCAGTTATTCTAATGAAGCCAGTCCAAGGCTCTGCTGCTCTCAAGACTCTGATCCAAAGGTGGCCACTCTATCACTGTTTCAGATCACAAGCGACAGCTTCCAGCTGACATCTGGCTTCCTTGGCCTGTTGCTGATTTCATCCCTGTACCCCGCCCTGCTCTACCGGGCGCTTGAGACTGCTGTGGGCCAAATGACTGTGTTGGCCTATGGGTGACCTGGCCTCTGGCTAGAATCCCTTCCGTCCCTTCCCTTAGTCCCATGCTCCTTCCCACCTCAGTCTCCTGTCTTTAACACTGTGGGGTAAAAAGAAGAGTCAACCTTCAGGCAAAAGAGAGGTGTATATGAACACACACCCAGACAGAATTACCCACACCCAGACACACAGCAGGGCAGCTGGCAGTGATTCTAGCTGCATACATGCTCCAACATCACCACACACTCACATCCACTCAGAACCCACACACAGCAGGGAAGCTGGCAGCAGTGTTTAGTTCAGCTGACACCCAGACCCAGCACACACAGCCCCACGCCAACAATCCCCCCCAGGAAGACACATACATGCAACGGCAGGGCAATTGCAGAGGAGTTTTGCAGGGGTGGGTACACAGGCTTATGCATGTGCACGCGTGTGCGCGCGCGCACGCAAGTCTGGAGTGAAGCAAGGGCTACAGGAACAACCAAGGGCAAACAGACAAGAGGAGAATTCCTTAATCACATCAGGATGTGCAGGAGGGAGGGAGGGAGCGCGGGAGGGAGGGCAGGACGGGAAGGGGTGATTTCCACACAGGGCCAGCGATGTCAGCTCTTCCTGTGTGTGTGCTGGAGGCTGGAGCTCAGGACTGTGCCGCGCTGAGCTCCGCACATCCATAAACTTCATCGTCAGCCTGAACCCTAACACCCCCTCTCTACTCCCTTTCCTAAGCCTCAAGAGCTGCACATTATTAAACTCTTTCTTTCTTTCTTTCTTTCCCTCCCTTCTCCTCAATGCAACATTAAAAGAAGCATCTGGAACTCGTAGCCGAGTGGGATAGAGGCACCGGGGTGGACTGGCAGGAAGGGCACCAGCACGGTGCACTCTCGAGAAGCTGCTGCTCACATTCGCACAGACGCGGCTCTGTGTGCTCATAAATAACCAGGAGCAGAGGCTGAAGCATGGGCAAACAGGGCGGGGAGGGAGCCTTCCCTCTGCCACAGCGGGCTCTTCCCGCATAGTACCTCATCTTCCAGTTGTTTTCCCTCTTGGCTTCCCATTTCCTTTCCCATGGTGTCTGGGACGGGTGCCACTGACACATATTTTCCACCCTTGAATGCCAGCAGAGGCTCTTCTTGTCCACAAAGGGCTTCCAGAAAATACTTCAGCACTGTGACCCTTTTGCAGTCAGCTGCAATAACCTACAGGGCGAGAGGGAGAGAAGAAAAACAGCATTTTCTGAAAGGGAAGATGAAGACAAGATATTGCTTGCTGGCTGAGGGGCACATGGGAAGTGTGTCAAAGCCACCAGGCAAGGGGGTCAGAATGAATGATGGAGTGCGGCATGCACACGGGCACGTCAGGTATAAGTGAGGGCCCAGGGCAGGTCTCCTGAAGGAAGGTCCCACAGTCTCTCCTTAGGTGATCTCTGGAGCAGCAAACAACCCCAGGACCCATGACAGGTGCCTGACATTTATTTGACTGAAGTGCTGATACAAAACAGAATACATTACAATCTTCTAAGTTTGGTCTGCAATCAGCAGAGGGAGAGTGGAGTGGAAAACACTGGCTTTCGCAGCACATGACTTTCTGGGGCCCTCGCTGCATCTCCACTCCTCTCCCAGCTCCCCTGCTCGACTCCCAAAAGGAGAGCTTTCAGCCCGAGTGCAGCATGAACGCTAAGGGCTTTCTTGGCTGTTTCATTTCATCCAGATCATTGTGGGCTTCCCCTGACAGGTTCCTGCCCTACCTAAGAGCTCCTCACGCTCAAGGGAGTCAGGCAGGAAATTGTCAGGAGAGAGACAGACAGAGCAGGTGGGGGCATTTCACCAAAGCCCTACTCTTTCTGACGTTTATGCCAACCTGCTCCCATGTGACCATATCAGCACACGAGTCAGTGCTGTCAGAGAAGCTTGGGCTGATGTAGCTGAGGTGAAATTCAGTAGCCTGAGCAACAGGCAATGTGAGAGTGTCTCAGATGAAGCGTCCACCGTCAGCCAGTCCGCCCCCTTCCGAAGGCACCACGTATGCATGCCCTCTCCTCCACACCCTTCTGCTTTGCCTGCATTCTCCTCCAGGCCTGCCCCTTGTGCCCCTCTCTTCATCTCTAGCCTCCAGCATCCTCTTCTCCCTACTGGCAGTGTTCTCCAAGGGAGAGGGCCGCGGCTGGACCTGGAGCTCGGATGCTGAAGGCCACTCCACACGGGAAACACACCACAGTGGACAGCTCTTCATCCTCACTGACTTGCCCCTGCCTCTCTTTTAATGCCTTCCCATTTCTTAATGTGAAAGAACATCACGCGAAGAAGTCCTTTCTATCTGCAGCACGCAGGGAAGTACTAATCTGGAGACTATCTGATCATCATTTTATAGGTGCATGTGTTCTCTCTCATCTAGACAGCAACCCCTCTGGTGGCAAAGCCTAAACCTCACAGTTTCCATACTTCACTGGCAAGACTGGTAAGGGCAAGCTGTGCACACAGGAGGCTCACAATAAAGAAGGACAGCACAGCTAAGCTCTGCTGGGTACCAGACATAGCAGATGAAGCGGCATGAGCCATGTTCTCTGAGACAACAGATATAAATGAGCGCCACTCTGCAGGCTGGCTGGCCAGGAAAGGGTGGCTCACACCAGTCAACTGTGTGCTCCATGACTCCATCCTCTGCCACCGTCACCAGCCAGCCCCCCTTTGCTACCCTGTCTAGGGGGTATTCTCCACTTTCTCTCACCAGTGGCCCTGTTACCATTATAGTCTGGAATCTCAAGCTAAGTACCTTGACCACCTTCACCTGAGAGGTTGACGTAAAAGGTTCTCGGCTACCCAGAAAGGCCTAGAAAAAGTATAGCCCCTTGAGCTTGGGGTGCCTGGAGGCACGCCAAGGAGAAAGCAAGCTCGTCCTGGACCAGGGCAGGTAACTATGGTTCCACTGCGTGTATTCAAACATGTGATGAGGAAGGCTAGAATACAGAAGCAGGGGCTAAAAGGCATTAAAGACCAGAGCCGAAATGAGTAATAGCCTGGCAGGCAGCACGCACAGTGGCCTCCTGCATCTCCAGCCTCTTGCTTGCATAGGAAACTTCTGCATTTCCACAAGACTGCCAGTTTCCTCTCTGTGGTCTAATTTTAACCACCTTGTCGTTGCAGTGTGTGTCAGCCACCTGACCCCACTATGACCTCTGACTTTATGCCCCAGCTACTGCCTGCACTATGGAGAATTATGTAATGGGTCCAGGACTTTCCTTCCAGGTGTGAGGCCGCTGCCGCTGAATGGAGAGGAGGGGGAGTTAAGCCGTAAGAAGAGGACAGAGAAGAAGCCTGGAATGGTCCCTGGCCTCACCTGGATGATGAGGCACACTGGCACCCCTGCTAGGTGTGCAGCGGAAACGTGCCCAGGACGGGAGTGTGCCATGGGTGCGTGCGCACAGACAGGTGGGCAGGAGCGTGGCTGCCGCTAGAGCATGAGCTAGATGGTATGCTGAGCAGCTGAGAAAGAAAGCATGGTTCCCAGACGAGAGGGAGAAAAGCCACATGTGTGGAGGTGGGGCTCCTGGAGATGGGGATTTCCAGGGCACAGCGGGACCCAGGGATGTGAACATCCTGAGGCCGCCTGCAGCACATCCTTGCAGGGTCAGTGGGAGCTGTCTATTACATGGACACAGGAGCAATGAGGACCACCCCCTCCTGGTTTTCATTCCCACCCCATTTAGAAGGAAATGGGTTTCCTTGGGGATTGTGTCTGCTATAGCCATTAGTTCCTCTAGGATAAGGACACTCCCGGCTGATGTGCAAAAGGCTGTGATCCACTGGGGCCTCTGACCTGGCATTAACAGGCCTCTGTTCCAAGACAGAAAGGTTGCCTGTGCTTTGCAATCCAGCCAGCAGGGACAATGGCGACAGCGTGTCAAGTGTACTTTGTGGGTGAGAAGCGCATATTTGGAGCTCTCTAGTAGATGGACACGCTGAGAGGCAGAATGTCCAGGGCTTGCTCAGGGGCACAGAGAAACCTTCTGTCTATAGCTCACTGGCCTGTCTGCGAAGTATTCTGCCTTAAGATAGGGGAATGAGGCCACTGGCGAGAGGATCACAGCTCTCTTGACACTGGAGTTCCTCAGGAGACTACAGGAACATTCTCCCAGACAAAGCCTCCAGCACGTGAGTCAGGGAAAAACAACACAGCCCCAAAGGAACAAAACCAGTTTAAATATGGTTAATAAGAGATATCATAATGGAAAAAGCCTTTCAAACTACCAACAAGAAGTCAATTCTGGCCAGGCATGGTGGCTCACGCCTGTAATCCAAGCACTTTGGAGGCCAAGGCGGGCGGATCACCTGAGGTTGGGAGTTCAAGACCAGCCTGACCAACATGGTGAAACCCCATCTTTATTAAAAAAAAAAAAAAAAAAAAAGCCAATTCTAAGATGATCTTTGCTTGGCCAAGGAGGACTTCCTGGTAGGACAGGGGTTAAAGCTGGACTCCCTGCTTGGAGAGGAAGGACTCCAGATGAAGTCGATGACATAATCCCGACAGTAACTCTGCTCATGAGCACATTTTTCCACTCTGTATCAATGAAAAACACAGAATGTAAGCAGCATGTATATTGCAGCTCTGGGGGAAACTCCGGATCCTCCAGAGGAGAAAGAGCTGTGCAGGAGAGACTCCCTTCCTGGGCTACATTAGCAGGTGGGGCTGACTGGGGCTAGAGGTGACTGAAAGGGCTGCCAGCCAGGGAACACCCGGAGAGCCCAAGGACCTTTGCAGCGCACCTTCTCGGTGGAGGGAGGTTCACTGTGTAGGAGACTGTCAACAATTCCCAAGTTAATTGACAAAATATCACACACAAATCATTTCAATCAGCTTGGGAAAGAAAACTGGGGCTTTAGGTCAGGGAAGAGCTGAAAGAAAGGCACCCAAAGAAAGCCCCTTTCCCTTCCCCTGAAGACTGTCGGAGGCAGCTTACCACGGCAGCAGGAACTGAAACCTTTAGCTTCAGGGCTCCAGTTATCACTCTAATCAAGTCCACACGCAAAGAACCAAGCAGAAAGGAAAACCGAAAGTGAGATGTGGAGAGGCGATACAGGAGCCTGTCCCGTCCTAGGCTCAGTTCCTTAGAGAGAGAGAAAGTAAGCAGGGGCTGGAGCTGAGGGGAGTGAGGAACAACGAAAACGTCTAGGTCAAGAGAGAAGACTTGGGTCTGGGGTATTTAAGGTGGAGAGGTGGAGAAGTAGAGAAAAATGGTGATTCTCAGCTGGGCACAGTAGCTCAGGAATGTAATCTCAGCGCTTTGGGAGGCCAAGGCCGGTAGATCACCTGAGGTTAGGAGTTCAAGACCAGCCTGGCCAACGTGGTGAAACCCTGTCTCTACTAAAAATACAAAAATTAGCCAGGTGTGGTAGCGCGCCTGTAGTCCCAGCTACTAGGGAGGCTGAGGCACAAGAATCGCTTGAATCTGGGAGGTGGAGGTTGCAGTGAGCTGAGATCACACCACTGCACTCCAGCCTGGGTTAACAAAGTGAGACTGTTTAAAAAAAAAAAAGAAAAAGAGAAATGGTGTTATCTGAAAACTGGTGACCTCACAACCACGTAATAGGGAACAAACACAGTGAGGTTAGAGACACCCCAGGGGAAAAACGCGAGATGCTGCCTTATGGAAGGTGGGGGATGAGCGAGAACAGGGACTACGCACCAGGCACTGACCTGAGCCACAAGACTTAACACCTCAGGGCAGCCGCGGGGAAGGGAGAAACCTCTAACTCTAGCCAGGAATCTGAGGAAGGGCTGGAGAGCCAGGCCCCTGGACGCAAATGCTAGGGAGCCAGGGGCTCGCACCATCGGTATGTGGTCCCTGTTTTCTCCAAACAGGCCTCTTGGAAGGCACAGCCATGGTTGCTAGTCATTTCACAAAATTTTTAATAAATTTTTGGTTCAAAGAAATCAGAGTTTAAACTTGTTTTATCAGCCAGTTCTTTTTTTTAGTCTTAAAAGTCCAGCTTGCTACTGCTCCTCTGGTTAAAGAGAACAATCACATGGGTTCTCCCCACAAACTCAAGTTTACAGGTTGTTTTTCTTTTTTCTCTAAATGGAGCCAATTATTCTCACATTTGTTGAAACCTTCAATCAAACTTTATAGCTTGTTAATTTTACAGAATGTCCTTAGAGCAAATAGGATGCAGACAGGAACGTGAATTCTTGCTGAGATTATTAAGAAATCTTAAAATAGCTACAAATCCAACACCAAGACTGGTAATACAGGCTGCTTGGCTGGCTTCTGAGGTCAATTAGCAATGGGTTAATTATCATCTTTAATGAGCCAAACCTCCAGGATTGGCCACAAGAAATGTAACTCAGACTAATGTGTTTTCACAAACTGAGAACCTCTAGTTATGCACCACTCACCCTCAGAGGAAACTGAAGGGTGGGAAGCACAGTTCCGCAGCAGCCAAGGGTGGGCCAGGCTGAGAAGGGGTCTGCCAATAGAAGTTCAGACACGAGAAATAAAAAATACCACACAGGGAATCCTCTGGAGCTGGGAGGACAGAGGAAATGGTTCATTCACATTCCTAGGGGGAGGGGCCTCCTGGCAGGAAGCAGACTCCAGAAGGCAGGAGTGAAATTGGCCACAAGGATGCAGTCACTCTGAAGACATAGGCAGTAGCTCAGGACGAGGAGACAGACATTCGCAGCCTACTGGAGTCAGAACAAGCTGGTATGAAATTGAGAAAGAGGGTCATGGGTCAGAGGGGAGAGAAAGGAAGAACCTGTGCAGGGGCTCAAAGGTGGACGGAGTGAGAAAAAGCACATGTCCTTGTACCAGAGGCATCTCCTGACAAACTCTGAGCATACTGTCCCAGGGATCAGTCAAACACTATTTCACTCTTTCCCTATCCCTGCTATAGCTGGGCCTCTTTCTATGTAAAGCGTTAAGTACCACCTACTTTCTCAGCCATTTCTTTTTTTTCTTTTTTCTGAGACAGAGTCTTGCTCGGTTGCCCAGGCTGGAGTGCACCAGCATGATCTCGGCTCACTGCAACCTCCACCTCCCAGGTTCAAGGGATTCTTGTGCCTCAGCCTCCCGAGTAGCTGGGATTACAGGTGTGCGCCACCATGCCCAGCTAATTTATGCATTTTCAGTAGAAATGGGATTTCACCATGTTGGCCAGGCTGGTCTCAAACTCCTGGCCTCAAGTGATCCGCTGTGCCCGGCCTTTCTCAGTCATTTCCAATGAAGTGTCCAGACCCAGCCCTCCCTAGTCCTGTGGTTGGTCTGTGCCAGCTGAAGGGCCACTGGGTCACAAGATGAAAGGCTAACATCATCGGTCCACCCACAGCAGTTGCACCATTCCATGTGTCTGGTCCCAACAGCTGTGTTTTCTTCTTAGAGGAGGCAATGTGGGCCATGATCCGCCAACGTTGCACAGATGCCTGCTGTCCCCACCTGTAACCACCATGTGTGTGCTCCAGTCTCTTAGAGAGGGGTAGGTGGGAAATGGCAAATGGTTAGATGGGAAGACCTGGTGGTGGTGGGGAGACTATCCCAAGAGAGGTTTTGAAAATCCTGAAAGGTACAGGTACTTGGCTACCAGGAAATAGATGTTTACACTGAAGGGAGAGCCAGGGGGAACAGAGGAGCTGTGAAGCAGACACAGGAAGTAAGGAGGTAAGTACAGTAGGAAACAACAGGTCCATTCTGGCAAGAGGCAAGACAAGGCAATATGGGAGGCTGGACAAGAGCCTGTGCTTCACAGTTACACAGACCTGAGTTCTTCAAGTTCTAACTGCCACTTCCTGGCTGTTTATCCTTAGACAAGTCACCTAACCTCTCTGAGACTCTGTTTGCTCAAGTTGTTTGTGAGGTTTAAAAGAGATAATACGGGCCAGGCACGGTGGCTCACACCTGTAATCCCAGCACTTGGGGAGGCGGAGGCAGGCGATCACCTGTAGTCGGGAGTCCCAGGCCAGCCTGGCTAACATGGTAAAACCCCATCTCTACTAAAAAAAACAAAAATTAGCTGGGTGTGGTGGCAGGCTCCTGTAATTCCAGCTACTCAGGAAGCAGAGGCAGGAGAATCGCTTGAACCTGGGAGGTGGAGGTTACAGTGAGTTGAGATCGTGCCACTGCAATCCAGCCTGGGTGACACAGCAAGACTCCATTGCAGCAACAACAAACAACAAAGAGATAAGACAAGCCTGGGCAACATAGTGAGACTGTGTCTTTCTCAAAAAAAAAAAAAAAAAATAGCTGGGCATGGTGGTGCAGCACACTTACGGTCCGAGCTAACTGGGAGGCTGAGGTAGGAGGGTCGCCTGAGCCAGAGAATTCAGAGCTGCAGTGAACCAAGAGCACTCTAGCCAGGGTGAGTAGCATCGCGACTCAACAAGAGAGACAGAGAGAGAATACGTATCAAATACTACCGAGAGCCTGGGCCCAGTAGGTGCTGGATAATTAAGCAGCTGCCACTTTCTTCTTCCTCTTTTCTCCACTCTCTTCAGAGGTGGGCAGGGCACTGCCTAACACTGCTGAGGTGTTTGGAAGCCAGTCTGAGAGGGAAAGTGGGAAGCATGGGGCTGGTACATAGCCTAGGGCAAGGGGAGAGGCCCTGAAATACTTACCTGGCTGTTGAAGCTGCAAAAAAATTTTTTTAAAAATTTGTTCATTTTTAAATGCTGGAGTGCAGTGGTGTGATCATAGCTCACAGCAGGCTGAATCACCTGAGCTCAAGCAGAACCTGGCTAATTTTTAAATACTGTTTTGTAAAGATGAGGTCTTGCTATACTGCTGGTCTCAAACTCCTGGCCTCAAGTGATCTGCCCACCTGGGCCTCCCAAAGCACTGGGATTACAGGCATGAGCCACCACTTAAGGCCTGAAATATTTTATTCAGAACAGAGGTGCTAGATGCAGGCTACTGGGCAGGCCAAGCAGGGGAGGGAAGACCTTGCCTCTCTTCAGCAATCCCTCTTCCTGTTCTTCAAAAGGACTCCTGAACCTAACCATAGGTATGCATGCATTCTCCAGGAATCCAGAGAGGCTCCAGGGTCCCAGGCTTTGGAACAAGGGTGCCCCTGATAAACAGATCAGAAACACCATCAATTGCCTTGTTGATCTGGTCCCTTCACAGTGGGGTAGGGGCGGTGGCTCTGCCTTTGCTCATAGTTTGAGGAGGATTTGAGGAGGCCCTGCAAACCCTGCAGCAGTATCTTTCTTTTTTTTCCCCGAGTCTTGCTCTGTCGCCTCCGGCTGGAGTGCAGTGGTGGGATCTCAGGTCACTGCAACCTCCACCTCTTGGGTTTATGCAATTCTTCCTAAGCAGTTAGGACTCCAGGCATGCACCACCACACCTGGCTAATTTTTGTGTTTTTAGTAGAGACGGTGTTTCACCACGTTGGCCAGGCTGGTCTCAAACTCCTGACCTCAAGTGCTTGATCCACCTGTCTTAGCCTCCCAAAGTGCTGGGATTACAGGCATGAGCCACGTTGCCGGGCCAACAGCATCTTTATTTTATTTTCATTGTAAGATAGGGTCTCACTTTGTTGCCCAGGCTGCTCTGAACTCCCAGCATTCAGCAATGCTCCCGCCTCAGCCTCCCAGAGTGCTGGGATTATAGGCATAAGCCACCGTGTCCAGCCTCGTATCTTTCTTAAATAAGAACCAGCTGGATCCTTGCCTCATGTCTCCCAATATGAAAGTAGTGATGAGAAGATCCCCAATATGGTATCTACCCACCTGAATTTCCTGAGCCCTAGACATTCCAAACAAAGCCAGATAGGAGTCTGGTCTTCCGTGGGCAGAGTAAGCTTGCTCTTCCTGAACTGTTCCTTCATGGACAGAAACTATTCTCTTCTGGAGCTCTGGGCTCCAGCTGTACCAGAAAGGTACATTCTCGGTGAGTGGCGAGAGCGTCACAGAGAGCAAGCTATAGGCAGCAGTAGCTTGGGCTTCAGTCCAATTCTGTTCCCCTGCAGAGTGCTCTGAGAGCAGCCACCCACATTGGCAGGGGTTAAAGGCGGATATTGGCACTGCCAATACAAGCCTTTCAGGTCTGGCTGGCTTCAGCTGGTCTGAAACCTGGAACACAGGCGCTGGGGCCCTCACTTACTGAACCAGCAGGGGAGGCTACAGGCTCAGCCCCTGGGGATGAAAGGCCTCCCGTCTGTCTCAGTCTGCAGATATCCACAGTCTGTTTCTACACTGCCAGTTCGTTCTGGGCCAGAGGCACTGAATCTTGGGCTCTAGTCACTCTGAACCACACTGTCTGCTTTCTAGACAGCCATGTCCAGGAGGCCTTCCCTTAGGTTTGTGTTTAGGCTCCTTTACTAAATTTGCTTCTAACAGTATTGATTTTATGTGTGGCACAGGAGTGCACTTTCTGAGACATCTGTAGTCTACGACAAATTTAGGCAACATGCAGTTCGGCAAATGTAAATGCCTACTGTGTGTGAGGCATTTGACCCTGGGGATTCAGCAGAGAACACAGCAAAATCCGTTTCAGTTGGGGGGTTAGGTGGGGTGGGTCACATTCATACCAGATACATCAAGAGACCCCCGTATCAAGAGGGCACCCACCCCTCCCTGCCTGCCATGACCTATGGCATTCAGGAAGGCAGAATTCTCAGCCTAAGGGAGAAGAAAAGCTCCTTGCAGAGACCTAGTACACTGCTCCTTCATTCCTTTCAGGCTGATGGGTCCTGAGCAAGTCAGGATAGAGAATCCTTTTGGGCTTAGCCTTGCTATAAAATGAAATCCCGATCTCTCTTAATGCTTCCCAAACTCCTTGTAAACCCTCACCCACCCACCCCTCCCCACAAAGATCACCAGTGGCACTTCTGGCTATTATTCCCTAATCCTGAACCTCAGGCCCAGGAAACCCCGTTTGCCATACCCTGCAGGCGGTCTGCTTCCCCTGGCACGTCCGAAAGTTCTCATATGAATCCCCCAACCTGCAGTGATTTTATCTTTAAGCAATCAATACATCCCCTCATCTTCTTTAAGCTTGATAAGGTCTTTCTTTTCCCTCTTTTTTTTCTTTCCCAGAGTCTCGGTCTATTAGCAATCAAGGCTAACTGCAGCCTCAAACTGGGCTCAAGCAATCCTCCCACCTCAGCCTTCAGAGTAGCTGAGACCATAGAGGCACACCACTATGTCTGGCAAATATTTATTTATATTTATTTATTTATTGGGATGGAGTCTCGCTGTGTCACCCAGGCTGGTGTGCAGTGGTGTGATCTCAGCTCACTGCAACCTGTCTCCCGGGTTCAAGTGATTCTCATCCCTCACCCTCCCAAGCAGCTGGGATTAAAGGTGCCTGCCACTACGCCCGGCTAAGATTTGTACTTTTAGTAGAGACGCAGTTTCACCATGTTGGCCAAGCTGGCCTTGAACTCCTGACCTAAGGTGATCCACTTGCCTCTGCCTCCCCAAGTGCTGAAATTATAGGTATGGGCCACTGCGCCTGGCGAATGGCTAATTTTTAAATGTTTTTTGTAGAGACAAGGTCTTACTATGTCCCCTAGGCTGATCTCAAACTCATAGCTTTATGTGACCCTCCTTCATTGGCCTCCCGAAGTGCTGGAGTTATAGGTGTCAGCCACCAAGCCCAGCCTAAAAGTCCTTTAAGACACCAGTTAGCCTTTGTCCAGTCTGCCAGCCAACCTTCCACAAATCTTCCGTAATGTTCTCCTACCTGACAGGGACTGCTACACAACCTGGGCACACAAGAGAAGAGAAGGCAGATGCAGTCCCTGACTCCACAGGAGCCTCACATTGACATCTTCCAAGTACACTGTGATCCCTTCAGCACCTATGGACGAGGCCCACGTTTCATTAATCGTCTCTGACTCCATTAGCAGCCCTTAACAGCTGCACTGCTTACATGTCACAAAGTGAATTATCTTGCCCTTTGGTTGGAAGAAACCTTAATAATCATGCAGAGTCGCTCTGAGAGGCTCCTCTAAATACCCCTCGGTGATCCAATTCTTTCTTGACTACTTCAGGTGGAGAAGGTTCAAGGCCCTGGAGTAGTTTTTAAAATCAATCATTACTTAACATTGAAGAAACATAAACTTCTTTCTTTCTTTTTTTTAAGACAGGGTCTCTCTCTGTCACCCAGGCTGGCATGCAGTGACACCATCACGGCTCACTGCAGCCTCGAATTCCTGGGCTTACGTGATCCTCCCACCTCAGCCTCCCAGGTAGCTGGGACTACAGGTGCAAGCCACCACACCTGCTAGTTTTTTGCAGACCCAGGGTTTCACCATGTTGGCAGGGCTGGTCTTGAACTCTTGGCCTCAAGCAATCTGCCTGCCTCCGACTCTCAAAGTGCTGGGATTACAGGCATGAGTCACCACATCTGGCCAGTAATTTTTCTTATCTATATTAACAGACTTTTTTTCTGACCATTCTGCATGAGGTGTGTTACTGTGTTGAATCTGTAAGGGGGCACATTTCCTCCTAGAAAGCCATTCTATTTTTGGACTTTTCTAATTGGTATAAATGTTTTTAAGCCCAGATCTGCCTCCCAATGCTTCTAATTCTGTTCTCTTGGGCCACGGGAAAAAACAAAAACAAAAACAAACTCTAATCCTGCTTTTATCTGACTGGCCTGAAATTATTTGAGGTCTGCTGTGCTATACACCTTCTTTAGGCTAAACAGTCCCACTTCCTTCAACTGTGCCTCACTCCAACTGTCTCCTCTACATCCTGCTTATTCTTTCACTAAGACTTTCACTAAGACTAATGTGTCTCCTACAGCAAGCACCCATGTGACCCGGTAGCAGAGCAGAGAGTAAGACCATCTCCTGTTTCTATTGGGATACTCAATTTTAATAACAGACTTAACAGCATACTTCTGTCGTTCACCACCTTGCACTACTGATAAACTGTGGGCTGCTTTTATCCCTTTTTGTCGGGGGAAACAGGGTCTTGCTCTGTTGCTCGGGCGAGATCATGGCTCACTGCAGCCTCGACTTCTCAGGCTCAGGTGATGCTCCCATCTCAACCTCCAGAGGAGCTGGGACTATAAGCGTGTGCCACCAAATCTGGCTAAATATTTGGTAGAGATGGGGTTTCGCCATGTTGCCCAGGCTGGTCTCGAACCCCTAAGCTAAGCAATCCTCCTGCCTCAGCCTCCCAAAGTGTTGGGATTATAGGTATGAGCCACTATGCCCAGCCAATTGTGAGTTTCTAATTAACAAATCCCCAAATTGTTTTCACATATGTTGCTAAATCCTATCTCCCTTTATGGAGTACAAGCCATCCACCAACTCTTGCCTTTTACATCTTTTCCTTCATCCAGGTCTTTTCCCTATGCCTGAAGAAGTCCTCGTTATTTACCATTGTGCTGCATGCTACATGCTACGTGTGGCTGACTTTTCGGTAGGGTCTTACATTTATTCTTATTTGATTTCATCATGTCATTTACTTCTTCCTTTGCAACCTATTAAGTATTCTTTGGATCCTACTTTTTTTTTTTTTTTTTTTTTTTTTTAAAGATGGGGTTTTACCATGATGGCCAGCCTGGTCTTGAACTCCTGACCTCAGGTGATCCACCCACTTCGGCCTCCCAAAGTGCTCTAGGATTACAGGCGTGAGCCACTGCGCCCGGCGATCCTACACTTTTTATCTGAGAATGCATTCCCTTCTCAAGTTTATGTTACATAAATTTTTTGTTTGGTTGTTTTCTGAGACAGATTCTCACTCTTGTTCCCCAGGCTAGGAGTGCAATGGTGCGATCTCGGCTACTGCAACCTCCACCTCCTGGATTCAAACGATTCTCCTGTCTCAGCCTCCTAAGTAGCTGGGATTACAGGTACCCACCACCACACCCAGCTGCTAATTTTTGTATTTTTAGTAAAGACAGGTTTCACCATGTTGGCCAGGCTGGTCTCAAATTCCTGACTTCAGGTGATCCATCTGCCTCGGCCTCCCGGAGTGCTGGGATTATAGGCGTAAGCCACCACCCCTGGCCATGTTACATATATTTTATCAGTTGGTTTTGTTTACAATTCTCAGTATCTTTCTCCTATTAATCTGTCCCGTTTTTTTCTCCTAAGATTCTTGAGGGCAGACACCTGTGTGTGTGTGTTTGTGTGTGCGTGTGTGTGCACTTAAAATCTATCTTCAGTATTTAACATGCACTATGGATACCTGAATAATGTGGGCGACTGATCGCAGGGATCAGATGGCAGCCTCAGGACAATTCCGGACATTACGGAGGGGGTGCAGCCATACCGTATATACTGTGTGAATCATGCTCCCTGAAGCTGTGTGACACAGACACCTGAGACAGAGTTGCTACTTTCTGTTTGGGTGGTGGTCCTCATGGAGATCTGGACTCAATAAGGAATAGGTACTCCTTTTTGACAGGCTGCCTACACTTTCTCATGTGAAATAAGATACCACAAGAAGCCAAGCTCTAGGCATGTCTTGCTTCATCTTAACTCCATGGAGGCTGCCATACTAGGGCAAGGTAAAACATACCTCCTAAGAAGTGAGATTTAATGCTCTTCAAAGCACTGATGTCATGCTTTGGAAAAAAAACCATTACATCCGTATCTGAAGAACTCCCATAGCATATTTTTTTTCTCCTCCCCCCCCATAGCATATTAAGAAATATAGTATACAGACATTCTCTGAGATTTTGGCTGAGGTAGAAAACCATTTTAAGTTGCACATTCAGGTTCTACGTTTCTGGAGTCCTGAATCACAAACATGGCCCATGCCTCCTAGTTAGAGACAAACAAGCTTTGTTAACTAAAGTGAACTAATGAGAGTCTATTCATAGTTCGGGATGAGGTATAAGTAAGGCGAATGGCTGGCACACAGAACGCTCAATCGATGCTATTCCCCTCTCTTCACATCTGAACATTAAAAACATTTTTCAAAACCAACTGTACTGAATCACACACTAAGCTTATTAAAAATGCAGATTCCAGAACTCAACTTTTTTTTCTTTTTTTTGAGACTGGGTCTCACCCTGTTGTCCAGGCTGGAGTGCAGTGGCGAGATCTCCACTCACTGCAATCTCTACCTCCTGGGCTCAAGTGATCCTCCCATCTCAGCCTCCCAAGTAACTGGGACTACAGGCAACTGCTGTCATGCCCAGATAATTTTTACCTTTTTTTTTTTTTTGAGACAGAGTCTTGCTCTGTTGCCCAGGCTGGAGTGCAGTGGCATGATCTTGGCTCATTGCAACCTCCACCTCCCAGGTTCAAGCAATTCTTCTGCCTCAGCCTCCCGAGCAGCTGGGACTACAGGCACGTGTCACCACACCCAGCTAATTTTTGTATTTTTTGTAGAGATGAGGTTTTGCCATGTTGGCCAGGCTGGTCTCAAGTCCCTGGACTCAAATGACTCACCTGCCTCAGCCTCCCAAAGTACTGGAAGTACAGGTGTGAGCCACTGTGCCTGGCCTAATCTTTGTATTTTTTTTAAGAGATGGGTTTCACCATGTTGGCCAGGCTGGGCTTGAACTCCTGGCCTCAAGTGACCTGCTGCCCTTGTCCTCCCCATGTGCTAGGATTACAGGCATGAGCCACTATGCCTGACTGTTTTTTTTCTTTTTACCCAACACTACTCCTTGGCTATGGATTCTACTTTCAATTCAATATATTAGTATTTCTTGAGGTAGGACCTTAGAATGTGTACTTTTAAACATTTTATTTTGTGAGACAGGGTTTTGCTCTGTTACCTAGGCTGGAGTGCCGTGGTGTGATCATGGCTCATAGAAGCCTCAACCTACTGAGTAGCTGGGACTACAGCCGTACACTATCACATCCAGCTAATTTTTAAAAAATGTTTTGTAGAGATGGGGTCTTGCGATATTGCCTAGGCTGGTCTTGAATTCCTAGGCTCAAGAGATTACCCTGCTTCAGCCTCCCTAAGTGCTAGGATTACAGGTGTGAGCCACAATGCCCGGCCAGAATGTATACTTTAAGTAAGTGTTCCAGGTACTTATGAACACAAAGTTTGAAAATTACTGCTTTAAAGGATGGAATGTTAGGTCAAGGTGGTCCCATTAGTAGACTCTTCAAAATGCAACTCTGTTTTTCGAAGGTGCAAACACTACTACTATATATATTTTTTAGACAGGGTCTTGTTCTGTCGCCTAGGCTGCAGTACAGTGGCATGATCAAGGCTCACTGCAACCTTCAACTCTTGGGTTCAAGTAATCCTCCTGCCTCAGCCTCCCAAGTAGCTGGGACTACAGTCATGTGCCCAGCTAATTTTTGAATTTCTGTTTTTGTAGAGACGGGACTTCACTGTTGCCAGGACTGGTCTTGAACTCCTGGCCTCAAGTGGTCCTTCTGTTTTGGCCTCCCAAAGTGTTGGGGTTACTTACAGCTGTGAGCCACTGCACCCAGCCTACCTTATATTTTTCATGATACTTTTAGGATCTAGAAATCCTCAGCACTCTATGATGCAGTTAATACATCCAAATTACGTAGATGAGGAAACTAAAATTCAAATGAATTAAATGACATCCTCAGAAGAGCTAAGATCTGAAGCCAGATAAAATGACTCCCTCATTCAAGGCTTCTACCGGCTCACCAGAGCCACCTTCCCTGAAGAGTGCCATCAGCCTTCCAGGACACAGTAAAACCTGCTGCACGCTTCACTCACCTTTCACAGCTACAGCTAACACCCAGCGAATGGCTACTACATGCCAGGCACCATGCCAAATGCTTTACACGAACCAACTCCTTTGATCCCCACAACCACCTCATGGAGGAGATGCCGCCACTACTTCAACCATAGAGATGAGGAAATTAAGGCACAGAGCAGTAATCTGCTCAGGTCATGCAGCTAGTAAGTGCAGGACCTGCCCACAGCTTTCCATGATCCAGAACATTCACATGTGCTTCCCACAGAGGCCCTTAACAATCTCCACAGAGGAAAGATCTGCTCCAGCTTGGAAATTCAGAGAAGAGAAAAGGGCAGCCTCTCACAGCTGATCTCTTGAAGACTGGACTCCTTCTGGGTTTGGTGCACTTCTGTGTCTAGGAAATGCCATGGGTCTAGGAAAAGCAGGGCCTAGTGGAATGGCTGTCATAGTCTCCTAACCTGTGTGCTCTTGGGCAAATTACTGAGCCTTGTCTGTTAAATTTTGATAATTCTGAAGATCTATTCCTAGTCCTTTAAAAAATGTTATTATAAACCGACAATTTGTGTATATTTACAAGGGTACAAAGTGATACTATATTTTATGAATAAAATGTGTAACAATTATATCCAGCTAATTAGCACATCCATCACCTCAAATACTTATCATCTGATTGTAGTGAGGAAATTTGAAATTTACTCTCTTAAAAGAATTTTGTTTTTTGTTGGTTTGTTTTTTGAGACAGGGTCTTGTTCTGTCACCCAGGCTGGAGTGCAGCCATGTGATCAAGGCTCATGGCAGGCTTGACTTCCCAGGATCAAGTGATTTTTCTGCTTCAGCCTCCCAAGTAGCTGGGACTACAGGTGTGCACCACCACACCCCACTAATTTAATACATATATATATATTTTTTTTTTTTTAAATTTACTTTTTTTTTTAGAGATGGGGGTCTCACTATGCTGCCTAGGCTGGTTTGAACTCCTAGTCTCAAGCGATCATCCTGCCTCACCCTCCCTAAGTGTTGGGATTACAGTTGTGAGCTACCACACCTGGACTCTTAAAGCAATTTTAAATGTATAGTACTGTATTTTTATATTCACTATGCTGTTCAACAGATCTCAGAAAAACACACACCCATCTTTCTCTCTCCTGTGGAAATGAGGCTTTGCACCCTTTGACCATCATCTCCCCATTCCCCAGCCTCTGTAGCCACCATTCTATTCTCCGCTTTTATGAGCTAGACTCTTTCAGATTCCACATGTAAGTGAAATCATATTGTGCACCTTTCTGTGCCTGGCTTATTTCACTTAGATAATGCTCTTCAATTTCATCCATGCTGTTGAAGAGACAGAATTGCTGTCTTTTTGAAGAGTGACTAGTAGTCCACTGTGTGCATGTACCACCTTTTGTTTATGCATTCATCTGCTGATGACACAGACTCATTCCATTACTTGGTTATGGTGACTAGCGCTGCAGTGAACCTGGGAGCCCACATGTCTCTTCAACCAGCTGATTTCAAATCTTCTGGGTGAATGCCCAGAAGTGGGATTACTCTCTTTCCATTCTTACAGGTTTCTGTGATTCTGGGCAGTCATCTTGGAAAGGAAAAAAGGATTGTTCTGCCACTGAGCTTGATGCAGGCACTCAGCTCTGTCACAGCAGACAGTGCCAAGAGCTGGGCTTGGCCTTTGTGGAAGGGTTGAAGATTCCGAATGTGAACTAACAGTGAGAGGCTAGAGAGGATTCTGATGGAAAAGCATGGTACAGGTTACTCTCTATGGTCAGCCACTCAGGAAGACCTGGAGGGTTTTACGGAATCATTAGCACAGAGCTCCCCTCTGGCCACAGAGCAGAGGAAGAAACAGCGAACCAGTTTATAAAGCTCCAGAGCGGAAAATTTCTGTTGGTGTCCAAACTAAATTTTTGGCTTTCTGTGAAGCTTGGAAAGGCTTATACTGATGTTTTAATCACCTGTTTAGTGTTCTGAGGACTCTTGTCAGCGGCCTCACTGAGCTTGCTCCAGCAGGCAGCGGGGAACAGCTGGCTGTCGCCCATGCTCTTCTTGTGAGCTGTTTCGTTCCCATGGCCATCTCCAACACCCTGTAGCTCCCTTCCGGCCACTTGGAGGGTATAAGCCAAAACTGTGAGCCCTACAGGAGACTGAGGGCACTCTTTTGGGCTAACTTATCATCAGATCTAAAGTCAGGAAAGACTCCTTAATAAGAGCCACAGTGCAAAGAGGTAAGTCGTAGTCTCAAGATGAGTTTGCCAGCAACACCTCTGTGGTGGCACAGGCACAGAGAAAGCAGGCTTGCCTTCTAGGAGAATCACCATCAAGACGTTTTTTGTTATTTTTCCCCCCCTCAGTCAGAATCTTGCTCTGTTGCCCAGGCTGGAGAGCAGTGGCACGATCTCGGCTCACTGAAACCTCTGCTTCCCAGGTTCAAGTGATTCTCCTGCCTCAGCCTCCAGCGGAGCTGGTGTTATAGATGTGCGCCACCACGCCTGGCTAGTTTTTGTGTTTTTAGTAGAGACAGGGTTTCACCATGTTGGCCAGGCTGGTCTTGAACTCCTGACCTCGTGATCCATCTGCCTCGGCCTCTCCAAAGTGCTGGGATTATAGGTGTGAGCCACCGTGCCTGGCAGTTTTGAATTTTATACTGAATGTAAAGAGTAAAGTCCATCATGAGGACAGGAAAATGGAAATCAAAGCTTCCTACTGATACTTGGCACCCAAAAGCTCCACAAATCTGTCAATCCAAGTAACTTTTACTTTGCAAGCAACAGGGTGTGTTATTTATCTGGCAATGCTTGATCTTGGAGAAGGTATGAAGGAAAAGAAGAAAGAGAATAACAGTTTACTACTCGCTGGAAAAACCAGGCTTAAGGAGGAGATGCTGATTTCTGATTGAGTTCTCAGAGAGTACTTCTCTGCCATAGAATTTTCCCTTTCCACCCCACCACTTTTCTTCTTGCCTCTTTTCTTACCAAGGGAAGTTTCTTCAAACTGCTGTCTCTGGCTGAAAGTTAACTTCCCTTTGGCCAAAGCACTCTGCGCATGCCATTGTTCCATGCCCTGTTATGCCAGAGTTCAAGCAGATAAGCCACCAACATGGCTTTTAATAAAGGAAGGGAGGGGGTCTCTCAAGGGAACTCTGCTTACTGAGGGAAAAGAGTCTTGCAGCAGCAAAGGCACATACTACCCTTCCCTGGTAACCTCAGAGGAATCTATTTACAAAGGCCATAGTCAGAGAGGAAAGACTGAGAAGGACGGCAAAGAGGGAGACCATGACCGGAGAGGTCTTATGTTCCATAGGAATAACTGTGAGGACAAGGAAAGGCTGTCCTGTCACCAGGGCAAAATTAACCAGACGCAGCTGATTAGGAGAGAGGGAAGGAGGATGCTGGGATGAATGGGGTGAAGCTTCCAGCCACTATATACACGGGGGAATGCAGGAGGAAAATGTTCCAAAGCTGATGACAAGGCAGACAGGAAACCTCCATGTCCTTGCTGACAGGAAAGAAAGCGAAATTCTGGGTCTTCTCTCTCCGCAGGACTTTTCTTTTTTTTTTTGAGATGGAGCCTCATTCTTCCCCCCAGGCTGGAGTGCAATGGCTTAATCTTGGCTCACTGCAACCTCTGCCTTCTGGGTTCAAGCGATTCTCCTGTTTCAGCCTCCCGAGTAGCTGAGATTACAGGTGCAGGCCACCATGCCTGGCTATTTGTGTATTTTTAGTAGAGATGGGGTTTCAACATATTGGCCTGGCTGGTCTGGAACTCCTAACCTCAGGTGATCCGCCCACCTCAGCCTCCCAAAGTGCTGAGATTACAGGCATGAGCCACCACGCCTGGACTCTATGCAGAATTCCTAATTGGCATCCAAAGTTCCCTGTCTTCCCATGGCTGTGCTGACAGCCGGGAATACTGCCCTTTGGGTCAGGCAAGGCAGGGATCTAGGCCTCTCAGGATTCATGAAGAGGTTCAGTAAGGACTGAAACCACGAACCCAAACACAAATGGGGACTGTCATTTCCTGTTGGGTTTCCATGCTGTAAAAAGGTGGGGACAGATGCCAGCTACGAAGTACTATGTCTTCTGTGGAAAATGGAGTACGCAGTGGATCTGGCTCCAGCTACCGACTTGTAAATCTAAGTGAGAACTAGTTGTTAGCTGCTAGAGGATTATAGTGTTAAAGAGACATTCTACCACCCAACCTGCTGCCTTTCTGCTCACTGTCTGTGGACTTCTAGGGAGCTGCCGACAAAGTTGTCTTGAGCTTCCATAGGAAGGGCAGTCGTGGGCTGGGGCAGCTCCTTCCGGGCCCTAGTTCACTGTCCTGTGTTCTTAAACTGCTCTGAGGGAACAAGCCATCTGTGAGGGTTATTTAACTTGGAGCTGGAAGAGGGTGAGGATGTGGAAAAAATAAACTGAGCAGCCAGTGGATGGGGCCAGAGAGAGAGAGAAGGCAGGTGGCATGTTCATGGGACTACACGCCAGGGCCAAGTGGGGTGGGGCTGCAGGAAGGAATGGTGCCGAAAGGAGGCCAGCATGGGAGGGGCTGGAACACCCAGGACAGCATCATTTTATTTCCAAAATGGTATTTTGTTGTTCTCCTTCAAGGGCACTCAACCCTCACCTTCAGGGTTTCCATTTTTGGGGGCATCCTGGAATGGTGTAACTAAACACACCTGCCTTGCCTTCTGAAAAGCTACCTGAACCTTGCCTAATTTCCGAATCTTAGCCTATATGGTAAATCTAACAGGTTTATTTTTTTTGTTTTTACATCCAATGCCTCAAGATAATGGCAACAGCTAAGAGGGTGGAAAACGGAAATAACGAAGGATTAGGGAGAATTCGCATGAATTACAGAAAATAGCTACAGAAACTACAGGATGATCCAGAAAGAAACATGGGAATCTGGTATATGACTGAATTGTAATGGGACCTCTTTGGAGTCTTCTTAACCACTCCACAACCCCCAGCCTCCACTATGAAAACAAATATTGAAACTTTCATTTAAAAAAATCTTGCCAGGCGCAGTGGTTCATGCCTAAAATTCCAGGATTTTGAAAGGCCGAGGCAGGCAGGTAACTTGAGGTTAAGTGTTCGAGATCAGCCTGGCCAACATAGTAAAACCCCGCCTCTACTAAAAATACAAAATCAGCGGGGCATAGTGGCACACACCTGTAGTCCCACCTACTCAGGAGGCTCAGGCAGGAGAATTGCTTGAACCCGCAAGGCAGAGATTGCAGTCAGCCGAGATTGTGCCATTGCACTCCAGCCTGGGCCACAAAGCGAGACTGTCTCACAAAAAAAAAAAAAAAAAATTCTGGGCCAGGAGTGGCAGCTCATGTCTGTAATTCCAGCAGTGAATAAAAAATGTTCCTGTTCTCATGGAGCTTAACATTTTTGCAAGACTGAGAGTAATAAGCAGATAGTAGTAGAAAGTACTGTGAAAAAGAGGGTAGGGTAAGAGAAACAGAGTGACAGGGTGAGGAAGAGTATTGCTATTTTATGTAAGATGGTGAACAGAAGACCCTATTGAATCAGACTTGAAGGAGTAAGCCACAAAAAAGAGAGGTTCTTTTTTATTTGTGACAGGGTCTCACTCTGTTGCCCAGGTTGCAGTACAGTGGTGAGATCACAGCTCACTGCAGCCTCGATGTCCTGGGCTCAAGGGATCCTCCTACCTCAGCCTCCCGAGTAGCTGGGATCACAGGCTCCTGCCACCAGGCCTGGCTAATTTTTTATAGAAACAGGGTCTCCCTGTATTGCCCAGGTCTTGAACTCCTTGGTTCAAGGGATCCTCCTGCCTTGGCCTCTGGGATTACAGGTGTAAGACACCATGCCTGGCCTGAGAGGTTCCTAGAGTGGGCTTCCTGGGTGGGTGACTGGAGCATCACGGAGTTCCTTCTCTTACCGAAGCTACACAGTGTGGAGGAAGGAGAACAGGCTTTTCTAGCTCAGCCCGGTGAGAGGAGAGGCCTTTGAGAGTTTATGTAGCTTGCACACCCCCTCCATGCAGTTTCTGGAAAGTTTCCATCACAGATGAGAGTTTTATGTTGAATTTTAAGTTTGACCACAAATATTTAAACTTCCCTGGACCGCAAATACAGTATCTTCTCTGTGGTTTATCTGGCAACAAATACATATTTACGAATCTCTATATGTCTGCCTGTTATTTAAATTTCTTACAGAAGTGCCAAGGTCTTTAGTTGTTATTTGCCCCTCCCCGTCCATATTGGTAGGTATAGACTTGATTAGGCCTAATTCTTGGGAAAAGGAGGTATTTTTACAGTTGAAGCTTAGGGTCTTCCTAGTTAAATTTCCTATTACTGCTTTCCTCTTCAAAAAAAATGTCAACGGTCTGTTCCAAGTTCTTTTATCTGAATTGAAATGTAAAAACTGAATTTTTTTGGTGCTTTTTTATCCACTAGAGAATTGAAAATAAAACTTAAAGCTAAACAAATCTGCATACTTGAGCTGTATTAAAAAGCAAAACAACAAACAAAAAAAGCCAGGTATGATGAGCTCTAAACTTCTTTTCTGAGACGGACTCTCACTCTGGCACAATTTTCTGAGATGGACTCTCTCTCCGGTGCAATCTCAGCTCACTGAAACCTCCACCTCCCCGGCTCAAGCGATTGATCCCCCTGCCTCAGCCTCCTGAGTAGCTGGGACCACAGATATGCATCACCATGCCTGGCTAATTTTTGTATTTTTGGGAGAGATGGGGTTTCACCATGTTAACCAGGCTGGTCTTGATCTCCTGAGCTCAAGTGATCTGCTAGCCTCAGTCTCCCAAGGTGCTGGGATTATAGGTGTGAGCTAATGTGCCCAGTTTTTTTTTTTTTTTTTTTTTTTTTTTTTTTTAAGAGACAGAATTTTGTTCTGTCACCCAGGCTGGAGTGCAGTGGCGTGATCAAGGCTTACTGCAGCCTCGACCTCTCAACCTCACAGGCTCAAGTGATTCTTCCTGCCACTTCAGCCTCCTGAATAGTTAGCACTACAGGCGCGTGCCACCATGCCTGGCCAATAGTTTTTTATGTTTTGTAGAGGCAGGTCTCACTATGTTGCCAAGGTTGGACTCGAACTCCTGGCTCAAGCGATGCACCTGCCTCGGCCTCCCAAAGTGCTTGTATAACAGGCATGAACCACTATGCCGGGCCCAAGGGCCAATTTCTAAATGAATACTCTTATTTACTTACCAATTCCTGAAAATTATAACATACACTAGAGTTACAAAAAATATGGCAAACATCCCCGCTCTCCAGCTGGGTCTTCAACAAAGCTGGCTTGGGAAAGGGTTCTAGCTCCACAAGAGCATAAAATTCTTCAGTGGTTCTCTGTATCTCTAATCCCAGGACCAGATTCTCTTACACAGCTGCCAAGAGAGCTATGCAGCATTCTTATCAAATGAAAGCAAACAGGTAGATCATATAAAACCCATGGCCTCAAAACAATCACTCCTACTCCATTCTGGATTCTTTCATTGTTTTCATCTTTCTTTTACTGGACCTTTGGGCTACGGTCCTTACTAATATCCAGGCTACAGAGCTGAGACCCAACACAGAAGGACTTAAGGGGCATCTTCATGAAATCACTGAATTATCTCCTCCTGAGTGTTAGAGGAGAGTAGTGGAACTACTTACTATGAAGTAACAAATGCATGCATATAAACCCAGGCAAGCACATTCTAACTACAATGCCTACCTTAATCAAATGAACAATGACCTTCTAGCCTGGAAGGCTAGATACTCATTTCTTAAAAACTAGCATTGAGGTCAGGCATGGTGGTTCACACCTGTAATCCCAGCAACTTGGGAGCTCAAGGTGGGTGGATCACTTGAAGTCAGGATTTTGAGATCAGCCTGGCCAACATGGCAAAACCCCGTCTCTGCTAAAAAATACAAAAATTAGCCAGGTGTGGTGTCTCGCGCTTGTAATCCCAGCTACTTGGGAGGCTGAGGCAGGAGAACTGCTTGAACCTGGGAGGCAGAGGTTGCAGTGAGCCAAGATTGCGCCACTGCCCTCCAGCCTGAGTGACAAAGCGAGACTCCATCTCAAAGAAAAACAAACAAAACAACAACAAAAAAACACTAGCATTTATTTGTTTAATCAGAATGGCATTAAGCATATGCTTCTATTCTGTCTATCCTTCCAGTTTCCCATTGACATGACTATAAGTAAATAAATAAATAAAAATGAAGAAAGTACATATTAGTACTAGGCAACCCCATACCAGAAACTCTAAGAAACTGTCTGTAAGACAAACTGTAGATGGGACTGGAGTGAGAAAAAGGACAACTGAAGTCTAACCCTTTTCAGGCTGAATAGGAATGCCGATGAGACCTTGGCAGCAGTACCACATTAACATCCTTAACTTGGGGCAACTAAGACAAGAACCAAGGTGGATTGTGATGCAGTTAGAAGGGCACAGGGGATGGGCACAGTGGCTCACGCCTGTAATCCCACCACTTTGGGATGCCAAGGTAGGCAGATCACCTGAGGTCAGGAGTTCAAGACCAGTGTGGTCAACATGGCGAAACCACATTTTTACTAAAAATACAAAAATTAGTCAGGCATGGTGGAGGGTGCCTGTAGTCCCAGCTACTCAGGAGGCTGAGGCACAAGAATCTCTTTAACCTGGGAGGCAGTGGTTGTGGTGAGCTGAGATTGTGCCACTGCACTCCAGCCCGGGCAAAAATAAAATAAAATAAAACAGTGAAATGAAATGAAAGAAAAGAAAAGAAGAAAAAAAAGAGGCCGGGCGCAGTGGCTCACACCTGTAATCCCAGCACTTTGGGAGGCTGAGGCGGGCAGATCACAAGGTCAGTAGTTTGAGACCAGCCTGGCCAACATAGTGTAACCCCATCTCTATTAAAAATACAAAAAATTAGCCGGATGTGGTGGTGGGTGCCTGTAATCCCAGCTACTTGGGAGGCAAGGCAGGAGAATCGCTTGAACCTGGGAGGTAGAGGTTGCAGTGAGCCGAGATCACACCATTGCACTCCAGCCTGGGCAACATAGACTCAGTCTCAAAAAAAAAAAAAAAAAGGAGAAGGGCACAACTGGATCGCACCAGGGCTGATGGGAAACAGCAGGTATAGGAAGAAACTTTGTAGCTGCTGACTGATAACGTGTGGGTGGCCAAATGAGGCAAAAGGAAGATACAGCTGAGGAGAATGGTTCTAATAAAGGCAAAGAACCCAGAATAAGAACATTAAGTTGAGAAACCTAGTCTACTCCAGCAAATGGAGTATTTGGAGTGTTAACCACTGGCAGTATAAATCGAATATTCCTCTTTCCCTTCATCTGCATCTGAAAATCTTAAGAGGCCCATCTAAACTCTCAATATGAATAAGTATAGACTGGCCCTAATAAAGATGGAAAAAAATCACCTAACATTAAGTGTTGCAGTTCAAAAGGATACCAATCTAAGGAATCAGTAAACATCTTTCTAGACCAGTCAATGTGAAAACAGGCACAAACTTTGGAAACTTTCAAACTAATATTTAAAAATGTAATAGTCATGACACAAGGAGAGATAAATAGATCTTTGTGGCAGAAGATACAGTCTAGAAATAGACCCAAACATATATAATCACCTGACTTATAACATGGCATCACTGTAGTTCAGTAGGGAAGACTGATCTTTCAATGAAACGATCCACAGACCAAAATGTGAAAATATTTATTAAAAGTAAAATAATATAGTTTCTAGACCAAAGTATACAAGAATGTCTTCCTTTCAATATGTTGCCTTGGAATAGAAAAACATTTCTCTCTCTCTTTTTTTTTTTTTTTTTTGCGAGGAGGAGTGGGGAGGATAGGTTCTTGCTCTGTCCCCCAGGCTGTAGTGCAGTGGCATGATCATAGCTCACTGCAGCCTCAAACTCCTGGGTCCGAGTAATCCTCCTGCCTCAGTACCTAGTGTGCACCAACACGCCAAGCCAATTATTTATTTATTTAATTTCAGAGACAGGGTCTTGGTATATTGCCCAGGCTGGTCTTGAACTCCTGGGCAAAAGCAATCCTCCCACCCTGGCCTCCCAAAGGGCTAGAATTACTGGAAGTCACTGTGTGAGTCACACTGTGCCAGGCTATATTTCTCAAATAAGACACAAAAAGCACTAACTTTTAATAAAAATGTATCTATTTATTTATTTTTGAGATAAGATCTCACTGTGTCGCCCAGGCTGGAGTGCAGTAGCATGATCCTGGCTCACTGCAGCCTCGACTGCCTTGGCTCAAGCAGTCTTCTCACTTGAGCCTGTTGAGTAGCTGGTACTAGCAGGCATGCACCACCATATCCAGCTATTTAAAAAATTTTTTTTGTAGACGCAGGGTCTTGCTATGTTGCCCAGCCTGGTACTGAACTCCTGGCCTCAAGGGCTCCTCCCACCTCGGATTTCCAGTGTTGAGATTACAGGCATGAGCCACTGTACCCGGCCAAGAAAAAAATTATAAATATAACTTAAGTAAAACTAAGACTTGTAGTCATCAGAAGACACCATTAATACTGAAAAGATGGCCGGACATGGTGGATCATGCCTGTATTCCCAGCACTTTGGGAGGATGAGGTGGGTGGGTCACTTGAGGTCAGGAGATTGAGACCAGCCTGGCCAACAAGGTAAAACTCCGTTTCTACTAAAAATACGAAATTTAGCTGCGTGTGGTGGCGGCTGCCTGTAATACCAGCTACTTGGGTGGCTGAGGCAGGAGAATCGCTTGAACCAGGGAAGCAGAGGTTGCAGTCAGCTGAGACTGCGCCACTGCACTCCAACCTGGCGACACAGCGAGACTCTGCATAGAAAAAAAACAAACAAACCTTGAAAAGATGAACCACAGGCTGAGAGAAGATATTTTCAATACATCTATCCAACACAGGACTTATATTCAGAACACTGGGGGGAAAAAACCCCTACAAATCAATAAGAAAAAAAGACAAACAATCCAAGGAAAAACATGGGCAAAAGTTAGGAAAAGACAGAATCCCCAGAAGGGGGTATTCAAAGGTCCAACAGAAGAAAAGGCACTCAATATCATTACTCATCAGGGAAATGCAAATTAAAACCACAATGAGAACAACAAAAAAGAGAAGGAAAACAAAACAAAAAATCACAAGGAAATACTTCTAGATACCACCAGAATGTCTTTTTTTTTTTTCCCTAAGACAAGGTCTCTCTTTGTCACCCAGTTTGTCGCTCAAAATTGGTAAGTGCAATAGCGTGAAGATGGCTGACTGCAGCTTTGACCTCCTGGGCTCAAGTGATCCCTTCCCCTCAGCATCCCAAGTAGCTGTGACCACAGATACATGTGGTCTCAGCAAGGATGTCCACTCTCACCATTTCCATTCAATAGACTGGTGGAGATCTTAGACACTGTATTAAGGCAAGAAAAAAAAAGCTGAAAGCATAAAAATGGAAAAGAACTGCCTTTGTTTGCAGACGACATGACTGTTTAACACAGAAAATCCTAAAGAACACGTAAATAATTCGAGAGTAAGTTCTAATAAAATGTCTTTAAGGTTGAAGGATACGTTAATGTGCAAAAGTCCAATGTATTTTCATATTCCAGCAGCAAAAGATTGGTAAGTACAATTGAGAAACAATACCATTTATAATGGCATAAAAAATAAAACATATTTAGGAATAAGTTTAACAGACAATGTATGACCTGTACAATGAAAAGTCTAAAAGACCTAGGTAAAAGACTAGCTATACTTTGATGATCATAAACTAGAAAAATACTGTTAAGATGTCAATTCTCCCAAAAATTGATACATAAATTAAACTTTACTCCCATAAGGATTCTAGTGTTTGTCGTAAGAATTTTTAAAAAAATCAAACAAAAAGAACAGAAAGCATAAGACACCCCTACTTATATGCTCATCTGATATTTGACAAAAGTACCAAAGCAATCCAGTGGAGGCAAGAAATGCCTTTTCAATAAATGGTGCTGATATAACTTGATATCCATATGGGGGGAAAAAAAGAGTTTTAGTTCTTATACTATACACAAAATTAATTTGAAGACCAGGCACACTGGCTCATGTCTGTAATTCCAGCACTTTGGGAGGCCAAGGCAGGAGGATCACTTGAGCCCAGGAGTTCAAGACCAGCCTGGGAAACACAGTGAGACCCCACTTCTATAAAAAGTTAGTCAGGTGTGGTGGTACTGGCTTATAGTTCCAGCTTCTTGGGAGGTTGAGGTGGGAGGATCACTTGAGCCAAGGAGGTTGAGGCTGCAGCAAGTCATTTCATGCCACTGCATTCTAGCCCTGGTGACAGAGCAAGACTCTGTCTCAAAAAACAAAACAAGGTACAGTGGCTCCTGCCTGTAATCCCAGCCACTTTGGGAGGCTGAGGCAGGTGGATCACTTGCGGACAGGAGTTTGAGACTAGCCAGGCCAATGGCGTGAAATCCTGTCTCTCCTAAAAATACAAAAATTAGCTGAACATGGTGGTGCACACTTGTAGCCCCAGCTACTCAGGAGACTAAGGCACGAGAATCACTTGAACCCGGAAGGCAGAGGTTGCAGTGAGCCAAGATCATGCCACTGCACTCCAGCCTGGGTGGAAGGGCGAAACTGTCTCAAAATAATAATTTGAAATGGATCGCAGACCTAAATATAAAAGCTAAATCTATACAGTTTTTTTTTTTTTTTCTTCTTTTTTGGTCTTTTAAAAATTTGAGCTAGGGTCTTATTCTGCTGCCCAGGCTGAAGTGCAGTGGTGTGATCATGGCTCACTGCAGTCTTGACCTCCTGGGATCAACTGATCCTCCCATCTCAGCCTCCCAAGTAGCTGGGACCACAGGTGTATGCCACCATGTCTGGCAAATTTTTTAATTTTTTGTAGTTATGGGGCGGTCTCACTATGTTGCCCAAGCTAGTCTCAAACTCCTGGACTTAAGGAAGCCTCCTGCCTTGGCCTGCTAAAGTGTTAGGATTACAAGCGTGGGCACTGTGTCCAGCTCAATGTAATTTTTTTTCTTTTTGAAATTTGAGTCTCGCTCTGTTGCCCAGGCTGGAGTACAGTGGTGTGACCTCGACTCACTACAACCTCTGCCTCCCAGGGTGAAGCGATTCTCCTGCCTCAGCCTGCTGAGTAGCTGGGATTACAGGTGCCCACCTGGCTAATTTTTATATTTTTAGTAGAGACAGGGTTTCACCATGTTGGCCAGGCTGGTCTCGAACTCCTGACTTCAAGTGATCTGCCTGTCTTGGCTTCCCGAAGTGCTGGGATTATAGGCATTAGTCACTACACCCATCCCAGAATTATTATTATTTTTTGAGACGGAGTCTCACTCTGTCACCCAAGCTGGAGTGCAGTGTCACCATCTTGGGTTACTGCAACCTCTGTCTCCTGAATTCAAGCGTTTCTTGTGTCTCAGCCTCCTGAGTAGTTGGGATTACAGGCATTTATCACCATGCCCTGCTGATTTTTTGCGTGTTGGTCAGGCTGGTTTTGAACTCCTGGACTCAAGTGATCCATCCACCTCAGCCTCCCAAAGTGCTGGGATTATAGGTGTGAGCCCCCAGGCCCAGCCTCAATATAGCTTTTAGAGGAAAACCAAGTAGAAGATCCTTATCACTTGGGACTTTTAGCTCTCATAAAGTAATAACCATGAAAGAAAAGCTCGATAAATTGATTTCATGAAAATTAAAACCTTGTGCTTACCAAAAGATATTGTTAAGAAAATGAATAGGCAAGACAAAGATTTTTGAAAATATTCACAAAACATGTATCTGACAAATTACTTACATCCAGAATACATAAAGAAATCAGTAAGAAAATAACTCAACTAAATAAAATGGGCAGAAAATGTGAAAATACCCTTCATAAGGAAGATATACAAAATGGCCAGTAAGCATATGAAAAAGTATACAACTTGCCAGATATGGTGGCTCATGCCTATAATCCTAGCACTTTGGGAGGGAGAGGAAGGAAGACTGCTTGAGCCCAGAAGCTGGAGACCAGCGTGGGCAACACAGCGAGACCCTGTCTCACAAAGATTTTTTAAAAAATTGGCCCAGTGTGGGGCCGGGCGCAGTGGCTCATGCCTGTAATCCCAGCACTTTGGGAGGCCGAGGCGGGTGGATCACAAGGTCAAGAGATCAAGACCATCCTGGTCAACATGGTGAAACCCCGTCTTTACTAAAAATACAAAAGATCAGCTGGGCATGGTGGTGCATGCCTGTAATACCAACTACTCAGGAGGCTGAGGCAGGAGAATTGCCTGAACCCAGGAGGCGGAGGTTGCAGTGAGCCGAGATCGCTCCACTGCTCTCCAGCCTAACAAGAGCGAAACTCCCATCTCAAAAAAAAAAAAGAAAAAAAAAAAAAATTAGCCCAGTGTGATGGCATACATCTGTAGTCCCAGCTACTTGAGAGGCTGAGACAGGAGGATTGCCCAAACCCAGGAAGTCAAGTCTGCAGGGAGCCAGCGATTTTGCCACTGCTCTTCAGCTTGGGTAACAGAGCAAGATCCTGTCTGGAAAAACAAAAAGCATACAAGTTTATTTGTCATCAGGGAGATGCAAACAAAAAACAAAAATGATATATCAGCAGTCACCACACACCTACCAGAATGAGGATGCGATGCAACAAGATGTGTCATAATTGTTGGAGTATAATACAATCATCTTTGGGAAAAGCTGTAGGGCAGGGGTATCCAATCTTTTGGCTTCCCTGGGTCACACTGGAAGAAGAATTGTCTTGGGCCACACATAAAATATACTAGCACTAACTATAGCCGATGAACTTAAAAAAAAACTGCAAAAAAAAATCTCATAGTGTTTTAAGAAAGTTTACAGATTTGTGTTGGGCTGTATTCAAAGCCATCCTGGGCTGTGTGCAGCCTGCAGGCCGAGGGTTGGACAAGCTTGGTCCAGGGGATCGCTAATAAAAAATGCACATCTAATCTCTGACTTGGCAATTCTTATCCTAGGCATTTACTCAAGTGAAAACACATGTCCAAAAACAGGTTTGTGTACAACTATTCATAGCAATCTTATTTATAACAGCTAAAAACTGGAAATAAATTAGATGTCTGTCGACCAGATAAACTGACATATTCGTAAAATGGAATAGTACTCAGCAATAAAAATGAATACTACTCATGCATGTAACAACTTGGAGGAATTGCAAAAAGATCAAGCAAAATGAAAAAAGGCTTACTCAAGAGTATGTACTTACTGTGTGATTCCATTTTATGGAGTTCTAAAACAGGCAAATCTGACCTTGGTGGAAAAAAATCAGAACAGAGCTTGCCTCTGGGGACAGAGGTAGACATATGGGATTATGGTAATATAATTATATGATTTTACACACACACAGAGAGTGAGCGAGCGCGCGCGAGAGAGAGATTGAGAGAGAGAGACAGGGTCTTGCTCTATCGCCCAGGCTACAGTGCAGTGGAATGGTTTGGGGCTCACTACAGCCTTGACCTCCTGGGCTACTAAAGCGGTTCTCTCGAGTAGCTGGGTCAACAGGTGATCACTACCACATTTGGCTAATTTTTGTATTTTTTGTAGAGATGAAGTTTCTCTGTGTTGCTCAGGCTGGTCGTTTTTTATGTTTTTTTTTTTTTTTTTTTTTTTTTTGAGACAGAGTCTCACTACTCTGCTGTCCAAACTGGAGTGCAGTGGCATAATTTCAGCTCACTGCAACCTCTGCCTTCCTGGGTTCAAGCAATTCTCGTGCCTCAGCCTCCCGAATAGCTGGGATTATAGGCACCCGGCACTACGCCCAGCTAATTTTTGCATTTTTAGTAGAGATGGGGTTTCACCATGTTGGCCAGGCTGGCCTCCTAAAGTGCTAGGATTACAAGCATTAAAAAAAAAATAATTTTAAAAAAGAAAAAAATGGATGGATGGATGGAAAAGAGGGAGAGAAAGACATAAACAGATAACATGGTAAGAAAAATACAGTAAAATGAGAATGACAGCATCCAGGTATTGGGTATAAGTGAGCTCACTGTAGAATTTTTAACTTTGCTGTATAATAAAACATTGGAAAATCAATCACATCACTAAAAAACAAAAAGACAATATTTGGAAGCACTGGACATAGTTGGATTAAAAAAAGAAAATCTGCCTCTATCCCTGTTGCCGTCACTGAACAGTTGTCTCATTAGCTATTAAGGAAAACATGGTCAAGGAAAACACAGTGCCAGAAGGCTGGCCTTGCCATGTAAAAGAAGTCTTCAGCTGACTGTGTCCTAACACTGGATCTCAGGTAAATCCCCTAATTCTAAAGGCTGGACATGTTTAAAATGTAGACGCAGTTTCCATATCCAGGAGGCAGGACTAAGAACAGGAGATGTGAATCTAGCTCCGGCAGTGGGTGGGGAGGGGCAATGGTGAAGCTAAGTTCGAAGCCGCCAGTCACTTACAGCCTCTCAAGCTCCAGTAGTTCTGTGTCTGGACGTCAGCCCCATATACTGGCTTAAAACCTCAAGAAACTAGAAGATCTCACCAGTGGGAGCAGCCAGAGCAGCTGAAACATGTCCCTGTAAACAATAAATGTTTATCTGGGCAGATAACCTGGCAGATAGCCTCATTCTGATCTTAGGCAACTTGAAACTCCACAACAGGAGGCTGAGCACAGAGGGACCCCTTCCTCTTTGCCACACGGGTAGGAAGCAGAGATGGAAGGTGGTCCTGGCTCCTACCACGAGAGAGGTGGCAGAAAGCCACTCTCTGTAAATGCCAACTTCTTCTCTACTGGACAATGGCCAGATTTCCTTAAACACAGAGGGTGGGGACAGAGAAGTCAAGTCAACCAACACTAAACAATGCTACCGCATAAAGCTGGCTGTTATACCACAGCCCTGAAGGTATGAGGAGCTCTGGCGTGTCTGGCTGCTGCCACAGGAACCGCACTGGCGAAGGGCTTCCCCAGGCCTGGGTGGGATGCCTGTCACTGACTCTGGCCACACACATAGGCTCAGTCGCCACCTCAGTCAGTGGCAAACAGCTGCTGAGAGGGGAGGAGTAGACCCAGGGGTGCTGTGTGCTGCACAGCCAAATCTTCCACTTTTGGAGCCTCCAAACAATATTCATAAGAGCCATATGGCTTAAACTCCACGGAGGCACCAGGCAAAAGGCCGTACGAGGAAAAGAGGCAGCTGAAAGGAAGGAATGGAAGTGTGTTGATGGCATAGAAACTCCTTTCACTGACAACCAACTCTGCAAACAATTGTACTACCAGTTCTGAAACCCCAATCCCTAACTGACGGATTCATTCTTGGCACTGGTTATTCCTCCTACGTACATGCCTCTGCCCATACTCTTCCCAGAAGGACAGTGGATAGGGAAGAGAGAACCACAGTGTGCCTAAAGGGAGGTTCAGCCCTCATTCAGAAGACTCCCAAGTCCTCTCCCAGGAAAGAGAATGGAGATGGAATGTCAAAGGCTCTTTGCTCCGAAACAGCACCGAAGCACAGCCCAGCAGAGCAGGGTGTCGGTCTTGGATGGAGTCCAGAGGACGAGAGTGAGTGAGTGAGTGAGTGAGTGAGTGAGTGTGTGTGTGTGTGTGTGTGTGTTTGTGCTCATCTGGTTTTTGTTGGGGGAAGGTGACAATTCATTCTTCTGATTTTATTCAACTTATAGCTGCGTTTCTAATCACTTCCTAAAAACACAGTAGGAAGAGAGTGGTATTTGCTTGCCCCACCCGCCTTTTAACACTGCCCCAGCAATCCAACTATGTGCTTAGAGGCGAGGCCAGCTTTTTGCCTTTGGCAGCACACAGGCCAGACATTACCAGCACTCCCGTGTACAGCTCAAGGCTCCACCCAAATCAGACTGCACACACTGAATCCAAGAGGAATATCATTCTAGAACAACAACCCAGGAGAGAGAGAGGAGAGCTGTCGAGGCTGGGTGGGACAGTTGGGACACTTCTAAGTTCTTTTTTTTTTTTTTTTCCCCAGAGGGAGCAGAGGCCTTTATTGGGGGCCATGGGCTAGCTGGTTTCAGTCAAAGGCCACACACTTGATCTTGAAGTCACCGTCAGCTGCCACGTAGTTGATGGCCTCCAGGTTGAGGCGGTTGGGGAACTTGAATTTGTATCTATCTGGCAGCTTCATGGTCAGGTCTGCCTGGTCGAAGCTGATACACACCTCTGCGACGCTCCCAGGCTGGAAGGGAAAGGCAGCCTCCTGCTGCTCGGCCCCCCAGGCGCCACCGTCCTTGCTGTTGCACACGATGGTGTTGGCATCCACGTGGGTGTTGAAGTGAGGGTTGAAGTGTAGGCACAAGTTGTTGCTGTCTTTGCCCAGGTTCAGCACGAAGCTCTTGACGTCAGGGGCCACCTCGCCTCGCACTCGGAGGCACTCCCTAGTTTGAGATTCAGGTTGCTGGCCTCAAGACCACAAGCCATGATTGAGGGCAGGAAGATGTTCGCGGGACAGGCGCACCAGCTCTCTGAAGGCTCCACCTGAGAGCTACACTTCTAAGTTCTGACACCAGGACACCCAAGTGGTTGGCAGAGACATTTTGGTAGTGCGGTGACAGATCAACTGTAGTGTGGGAAATCCCAAATGTTATAATAAAGAAGCTATCTCTGCACAAAGAGAGAGGTGAGAATAAGGGTGGGGGTACAGGCTGCAGGGCAGTAAGGTAGAGAAATCAGTTTTAGAGAACTGGCTAACTACTGGGCTACTCCAATTCTGAATACACAAGTGATATTTTAGCCTCTTTTCAGGAGAGACTGATGTAGAGTAGCTATGGGCAGGCCAGGAAACCAAGTTCCATTTCTGGTCTAAAGAGGACTGGAGGGTTCCTCTGTAGAAGAGTCATAACAGTGTTTATATAAGATACCACAAACCCACTGCTCCTGGCTGTCCAAGGCCAAAGGCATCTTCTTCCTGGAGAGCTGTGTCTCTTACCCTCTAGGCTCTAAGACTCCCTATTTGACTTCGGAAGGTTTCCTGTTTATTCTGAGATCTGCAGATCTCCCCAGGGCCTTTGGAGAGCAGCTAGGGAAGGGGACAGCAGGGAGACGGCTGTGAACAGCCTGAAGGACACAAGTCTTCCGCATCCTACCGTTACTTTTTACATGGTTGGAAAACGAACGGACACTGAAAGGGGGTTTCCTCGTCTAATTATTTACAGCTTTTATTCTTTATTTTCTGTTTCTAATGTGCAGGCATCTCTCAGATTCTTGACCCTCAAGGAAAATGGAAGGGGGAGTGCAACCGTAATTGGTACCTAAAGGCATTTTTTTGTTGCTGTTCCCATGAGAACAGCATCAGAATGATGAACAAGGTATACTGCTATAAAATAATCAACATCTCCATTTGGAGAAGGAATTTCTTTTAAAAACACCCCTTATGGGGCACTATGGTATCTGCGTCTATGGAAATAGAAAGAAGCAGAAGGAGTTCCATTTCTGCCAGAGGAGTCTACTTTTTGCTAATTTCTTGGAAAACAAGAGGTTTTCTTTGGCTCTAGAGAAAACCAGACATTTCCTTTTTTTTTTTTTTTTTTTTTAAAATAGAGATGGGGTTTCACCATGTTGGCCAGGATGGTCTCGATCTCCCAACCTCGTGATACACCCACCTCAGCCTCCCAAAGTGCTGGGATTACAGGCGTGAGCCACCACGCCCAGCCAAAAACCAGACATTTCCAAAGGGAAAACAGAGAAGGACACAGAGTCTGATGTGGCAAGACTTACAGCCTTCTCATATCTCTGAGACAGAGATGACCTGGAGGCACCCAAACCCCCTATTTATTCACCCTTCTAACCATGCATTCATGTAATCCAGACATCCTGAGGCAAGCAATGACTCAGATACTATAAGACCTCTGAAGATGTCACTACAATCCTATGATTTAGGAAGAAAAGAAAATCTGAGGGTAATTCTCTGGAGCTGTGCTGGCCAACAGGAGGACCATTAGCTATAACATGGCCAAATTTAAATTTCCTAAAACAGAATATAATTAAAAATAAAGTTTCAATAAATGGAAAGACATCCTGTGTTCATGAACTGGAAGACTTAATATTGTTAAGCTAACAATAAGTAACTAAAGCAATCTACAGATTCAGTGCAATGAATTACCAGCATGAGCCATTGTACCCGGCTACAATGTACCCGGCTACAATGGCTCATGCTGGTTAATTCCAGCACTCTGGGGGGCCAAAGTGGGTAGATCACTTAAGGTCAGGAGTTGGAGACCAGCCTCGTCAACAAAACCCCATCACTACTAAAAATAAAAATACAAAAATTAGCTGGGTGTGGTGGTGTGCACCTGCAGTTCCAGCTACTTGGGAGGCTGAGGCATGAGACTTGCTTGAATCTAGAAGGTGGAGGATGCAGTGAGCTCAAATTGTGCCACTGCACTCCAGCCTGGACGACAGAGTGAGATTCTGTCTCAAAAAAAAAAAAAAAAAAAAGTTGAAATGGTAAATCTTTTTTTTTTTTCCTCTTTAAATACACACTTTATTAGATCCACAGGCAATAAAATCCAGAGCTACTGTTAGGCACGTAAATATAGGCCCTGCTAAATATTTAATATTATCAAGCTTGTGTGCCTCAAGCATGGTTTTGAGGCCAGCAACCTCAGTTTCTATCTTCCTATCTGTCTGGCTGAGGGCCCAATCTTGCTGGGCATGCAATGCCACTATTTCTGTTCTCAATTCCAGCAGCTTCCTTTCATTCAGTGAATGCAATTCTTTTACTCTGCCTTTTTCTATGTTGAAGTCTAATTTGGTATCTGTCCGGGCTCTGATCACTTAATCCATTACTTGTTGTTTTAGCTGATGTAGTTCAAGTTTTACTTTCTCATTTTCTGTTCTAAGGGATGAAAATTCACTCTTCTCCAAAACAGTCATGTCCTTCCTCACATTCGCAATCTGAGACATTATCTGCTGAAGAGTCATCTCCTGCTGCATCTTGGTGACCATATCTTTGTAGACGATGTCCATTTTGACCTCCAGGATCTTGACCAATGCAGACACAATGATTTCTGCTTGTCTAGTAGCAAATCCACTGTCTTCCAGTAAGCACACTAAGGTATGAGTGTCAAAATAGAGCCTCCTACTCCCAGAAGAGATGAAATCTCTCCTTTTGTGCTCCAACTGCAGGTATCCAGTAGACAGGCTTAGCTCTCTCCTCCAGGAAGTGAGCGTGGGTGCCAGGCACATCTGCGTGCCACTGTGCCCAGACAAGTACCCAAGGCGGGAGCGCTCCCAGTCCCCCAGCAGCTGGCATTGGGAGGCGGCAACCAAGCGCAAGGAGGGCACGAAATGGCAAATCTCGTGTTGTATATATTTTACCACAATTTAAAAAAATAATTTCTTCAGGTACACCAGCAGTGCCCAACAGCTGCATGCGACCAGCAGTTACCATACTAAACAGTGTAAGGTGGAACATTTTTACCACTGCAGACAGTTCTACTGGACAGCACTGCTCCAGTTAGATTAAAAACCACCCGGTGGATTCTGATTTCAACAATACTAACCTAGACACCACTCTAACTGCCTTATGCTTTATACTGTATGCCACTAACCTGCCTATTTGTTATTCTAGCAGCCTCTCCAACCATTGTATACCCACTATTGTAAACCTGAGGCCTGGCACTTTGCGAGGCTGAGGCTGGTAGGTAGATCACCTGAGGTCAGGAGATTGAGACCACCCTGACCAACACGGTGAAACCATCTCTACTAAAAATAAAAAAAATTAGCCGGCCATGGTGGCGGGCGCCTGTAATCCCAGCTACTCAGGAGGCTAAGGCAGGAGAATCACTTGAACCCAGGAGGCGGAGGTTGCAGTGAGCAGAGAATGCACCACTGCATTTCAGCCTGGCTCACAGAGCGAGACTCCATCTCCAAAAAAAAAAAAAAAGAGAGAGAGAGAGAGATTCTCTCTCTTCAAGAGCTGTGATTTTCACTACCACTGACATCACCAAAAAACGTTCACTGAGCTACATATGATAATATCCTGGATGCTGTACAGAGGTAGTCAACAGCGCCTCAAACATGTTACGTCCCCAAAGGCTTCCTTTCTAATCTTTCTTAATCAACAGGAGCTCAACCTTCCTAGTTGTTTAGCCCCTAGAAAGACATTCAACCCTTCCCTTCCTCACCTTCTTTATACTTACACAAATACTGAGCCATATTGCAATGCTACTCTCACTTTCCATTACTGCTGCTGTTAGTCTGAACTAGATTCTCATCGCTGCAAACTCAGATTACAGCCACTCTATAACTCACCTCTTCTGTTACTGATTCTCTTCTCCTAAGCTCTGCTGCCAGATTAGTCCTCTACACCCCTAATTTTGTCATGTGATTCCCTAAGACCTCGAATTGTTCTACCTGATAATATAAGGTCCAAGGAGACTGATCTATTCTAATGTGACCCCACCTACTTCTAAAATCAATCCCGCAGCTCTCCCAAAAGGTAAGGTTGTCCTTTCAATACAGTATACTGAGGTTTGACGGGAAGTTTCTCCTTCTGTATTCCCCTAGCACAATGAATAGTATAACACACACACTTGTTGTTCAAATAGTAATCCCATGTCACGCCTGTAATCTCAGCACTTTGGGAGGCTGAGGCAGGTGGATCAGCTGAGGTTAGGAGGTGGAGACCAGCCTGGTCAACATGTCGAAACTCTGTCTCTAATAAAAATACAAAAATTAGTCAGGTGTGGTGGCATGCACCTGTAGTCCCAGGTACTCGAGAGGCTGAGGCAGGAGAATCCCTTGAACGTGGGAGGCAGATATTGCAGTGAGTCGAGATTGCCAAGGCAGGTAGATCACTTGAGCCCAGGACGGCGAAACCCCATCTTTACTAAAAATACAAAAAATTAGCCCCGTGTGGTGGCACACACCTATAATCTCAGTTACTCAGGAGGCTGAGGTGGGAGGGACCAGCCCAGGGAGGTCAAGGCCGTAACTGCACCACTGTACTCCAGCCTGAGCAATGGGAATAAGAACTTATTATTACTTTTTATTGCATTTTAGGTTTGCGGATACATGTGAAGAACACGAAAGATTGTTGCATAGGTACACACATGGCAGTGCGATTTGATAAGAACTTAATATTTTTAAAAAATTATTAATGTATAACCCCATATATACAGGTTAAAAATAAAAATGACATGATCATCAACAGATTAAGAAAAAAATACTTAATAAAATCCAACTCTCATTTGTGATTAAAAAAAAAAAATACATAGCAATCTAGGAATAGAAGTGAATGTTCTTAACCTGACAAGACATACTTATCAGAAATTTATAGGCCAGGAGCAGTGGGTCACACCTGTAATCCCAGCATTTTGCGAGGCTGAGGTGAGCGGATCACCTAAGGTCAGGAGTTCAAGACCAGCCCAGCCTAACATGGTGAAACCCTGTTTCTACTAAAAATACAAAAATCAACCGGGCGTGGTGGCACGCACCTGTAACCTCAGCTACTCAGGAGGCTGAGGCAGGAGAACTGCTTGAACCTTCGAGCAGAGGTTGCAGTGAGCCGAGATCACACCACTGCACTCCAGCATGGGAGACAGAATGAGACTCCGTCTCAAAATAAAAAATTGTGACAAGTAGATTTAATGATGTAACTTTAGAAGCACTGCCATTAAAGTCAGAACCAAAGGAAGAATTCCTGTTATTATGGTCACTATTATAGAACTAATAAGACAGTTCAGTAAGGTTGACAGAAGTTGAAGAGAAAGAAACAGCATTTATATTCATACTGCTAATAACTAGAAAATATGATACTTAAATTAGTAACAAAAACTATGTAAGGGTTTTATGGGAAATATTACAAAACATCCTTGAAGGACATAAAAGAAGACCTGAATAAATTGACAGTATATCATGTTCATGGATGGAAGGCTAAATATTGCAAATATGGCAATTGCTCACTGGCTCACTGGAACAGAACACAGAACTAGGATACAGGGAAACCTGCTTTACAAAAATAAATTCCAAATGGAACAAAGATGTAAATGTAAAACAAAAACCAAACTTTTGGAAAAACCTAAAGTAAAACTAAAATTTTTAGAATATGTTGGTATATATTCGTTATGACCTCAGGGTATGTAAAGTTTCCTTTTTTTCCATGTAAAATTGCAATTATTCTTGGTAATATTGTAACCTAACAACAAAGTGGTTTTTAGAAAAAAAGATCAAATGGATTGGGGTGGTGGCTCCTGCCTGTCATCCCAGCGCTTTGGGTGGCCAAGGCAGCTAGATCAACTGAAGTCAGAAATTTGAGACCAGCATGGTCAACAAGGTAAAATTCCGTCTCTACTAAAAATACAAAAATTAGCTGGGCGTAGTGTTGGGCGCCTGTAATCCCAGCTACTCGGGAGGCTGCGGCAGAAGTATTCCTTGAACGCAAGAGACAGAGGTTGCAGTGAGCCGAAATCACGCCACTGCACTCCAGCCTGAACAAGAGCAAGACTCCATCTTCAAAAACAAGATCAAATACAGAGATAAAAGTAAACCCTTTTACCCCACCAAATTATAAGCTCTGGCTTATTATTAGGACAATTGATTTTCATCTACAATAAAACTTTAAGCATATTTGCTATTAAATGCATGCCAGAGGTCTTGTTTTAATTAAAATTTTTTTATTATGGAAAATCTCAAACATATATAAAAGGAGAGACTAGTATCATAAATAAACCTGATAACATCATCTAGCTTCAACAATTAGCAATATATGGCCAATACTGCACACTTAGGATTTCTTTTTTTTTTTTTTTTGAGAGAGTTCTGCTCTGTCACCCAGGGTGGAGTGCAGTGGTGCCACCTCGGCTCAAAAAAGAGCCTCCAATTCCCGGGTTCAAGCAATCCTCCTGCCTCAGCCTCTGAAGCAGCTGGGACTACAGGTGCACACCACCATGCCCAGCTAGTTGTTTTTGCATTTTTAGTAGAAACAGAGTTTCACCATATTGGCCAAGCTGGTCTTGAACTCCTGACCTTGTGATCCGACTCCCTCAGCCTCCCAAAGTGCTGGGATAACAGGAGTGAGCCATTGCACCCGGCCAGAAAGGACTTCTTAAATAAAACACAAACCGTAAAGGAAATGCATAAAAATAAATTTTTATGCAAATAAAATGCTGTAAATAAGTCTAAAATTAAACTATAAACTAGATGATCTGCAATGCACATAGCTAACGAAGATTCATATTCAGACTTGCAAATCAATAAAACCCAATCAGCTGGGCACAGTGGCTCATGCCTGTAATCCTAGCACTTTGGGAGGCCGAGGTGGGGGGATCACTTGAGGCCAGGAGTTCAATACCAGCCTGGCCAACATGGTGAAACCCCGTCTCTACTAAAAATGCAAAAATTAGCTGGGTGTAGTGGCAGGTACCTGTAATTCCAGCTACTCTGGAGACTGAGGCAGGAGAATCACTTAAACCCAGGAAGTAGAGGTTGCAGTGAGCCAGGAAGGCACCACTGCACTCCAGCCTGGATGAAAGAGTGAGACTCTGTCTCCAAAAAAAAAAAAAAAAAGTAACTTTTGAGCTCAAGCAATCCTCCTGCCTTGGCCTCTCAAAGTGTTGGGATTACAGGCATGAGCCAACATGCCCAGCCAATTTATTTTGCTTCTTTGTTTGCTCTGTCTCTCCCCTTAACTAGAACATAAAATCTGTGAAATAAGACACTATGCCTGCCTCATTCACCACAAAATCCCCAGCACTGTGAATGCTTGGTAAACAGTAAGTGTTCAATAAATATCCAATGTTAAATGAATGCCAGAAGTCAAGCCTCAGAGCACCATAAGGGGAGATGTTTCACCCTTACAGAGAAGCCAGGCTACATATGCACCGTAAAGTCAAGCCCCGGTCTCACTGAGTTGTCTGTCGGGAAGAGGCGTGGAATGACCAATGGATGGTGCTCTTACCTGTCACAACTCATAACGCTGTACCAGGGGAGTGGAGTGAAGAGAAATAAAAAACCATACTTGGAAATCAAATTTCTATTAACAGATGTAGAAACTTTGAGCCTCTAGATTCTCTGCAGACTTCTAATTAATTACCTAGCACAATCTTCTCATGCAAGTTCCTACATGAGGTACAGGAACTAAACTTTCTAAAAAAAAACAAAACAAAACAAAACAAAACATGTCAATCTCTTTTTTCCAGCCTCAGGTCTTCAAGAGTGACAGACGAAAGGGGACAGTGAAGAGAAAAACAAGAAGGCACATTAAATATATTGGTTTTTGTTGTTGCTGAGACAGGGTCTCACTTTGCCCCTCAGGGTGATGTGAGCACAGCTCACTGCAGCCTCAACGCCCCGGGCTCAAGCAATATTCCTGCCTCAGCTCCCCAAGTAGCTGGGACTACAGGTGCGCTACCACGTCAGGCTAATTTTTGTATTTTTTTTGTAGAGATGGAGATTTACCATGTTGCCCAACGTGGTCTGGAACTTCTAGGTTGAAGTGATCTGCCGATCTCAGCCTCCCAAAGTGCTGGGATTACAGGCATGAGCCACTGTGCCCAGCCAATATACTGTTTTGAATACAGCTTTTGAACAGTCCTGAGAAGGGATGCCTGCACGGAGATGGCTTGATCAGCCTGGCTTCCAGTGGTGGTAAAGGCCACTTTCAACCTCTGGGCAATTCCAGCACTCCCCCAGGAGGCCCTGTAGAGAAGGCGTGCTTCAGCGGATGGGCTCTGGAGCTAGATTTCCTGGCCTTAAATTCTGACGCTGCCATTTACTATTTGTGTAACTTTGGGCAAATCACTGATGGTTTTGTACCTCAGTTTTTTCAGATATAAAATAGAGGCTAATAATGATATGTACTCCACAGGGTAGTTGTGAGGATTAAATGTTTTTAAAAGACTGCACGGTGGCTGATGCCTGTAATCCCAGCACTTTGGGAGGCCAAGGTGAGTGGACTGGCTTGAGACCAGGAGAGCAGGAGTTCGAGACCAACCTGGTCAATATGGTGAAACCCTGTCTCTACTAAAAACAGAAATTAGCCGAGTGTAGTGGCACATGCCTGTAGCCCCAGCTACTCGGGAGGCTCAGGCAGGAGAATCACTTGAACCTAGGGGGAAGAGGTTGCAGTGAGTGTGATGGTGCCACTGTACTCTAGCCTGAGTGACAGAGTGAGAGTCTGTCTCAAAAAAAAAAAAAAAAAAAAGTTTTAAAACATGCAAAATATTTAGAATAACCCCTAAAACAAAGCAAGTCCTCATTAAACTGTAGCTTTTATTGTAATTATTCATCTGGGAGACAGAAAACTTTTGGAAAAAATGGCAGCCCTGGAGGCTTAGATGATTAAATCATTAGCTAACAAGTCAGAGATAACATGAAACAGAGGGAAAGCACTAGACCAAATATCAAAATGCCTGTTGGAGCAGAGATTGTTAGTTACATCCCAATCCGGTCTTCCCTTCTTTTGCAAAATAACCGATTTTTAGCTAAGAGTGTGTGCGCGCGTGCGTGCGTGTGTGTGTGTGTGTTTGTGTGTGTTAGACGCAGGGTCTCAATCTGTCACTCAAGGATGGAATACAGTGGCATGATCCTAGCTCATTGCAGCCTCAAACTCCTTGGTGCCAGTGATCCTCCTGTCTCAGCCTCTAGAGTAGCTAGGATTACAGGTACATGCTACCACGTCTGGCTAATAGCTGTGTACATTTCTGCCAGCCAGGTGACTATACTTTCAGCCTTCTCTGCAGCTAGGATAGCCATGTTACTCTTGAGATATTTATAAATAGAACTTTTATATAAAACCTTGAAGTCTCTTTAAATGTATGGGGCATACCCTTTCTGTTTTCTTCCTCCATTAAGCTGCCTGCTGATGCTCTAGTAGCCATCTTGGGATGGAACCACATCATTATGTTGTATAATGAGCTGATGGCTCCAGTATCTGCCAACCTGGGGAAGCAACGCAGTAGAGCCTAAACACTAGCTCTGGACTGCCTATGTCTGGACTCTTGATATGAGAGGATAAAACTATATGTTTAGGCCTCTTATTCACCTAAAACTAATACTAAATCATATGTCTGGGTTCTGACCTAGTATTGCCATATAATTTCAGATAAATCAGTCTCTCTGTCTCAATCTTCTCCGTTGTAAAATGTGATAACGCTCACTTTGAGAGGCCGCGGTGTGTGAATCCCAAGGTCAGGAGTTTGAGACCAGCCTGGCCAATATGGTGAAACCCTGTCTCTATTAAAAATACAAAAAGTAGCTGGGCATGGTGGCACACACCTGTAATCTCAGCTACTGTACTTGGGAGGCAGAGGCAGGAGAATCGCCTGAATCCAGTAGGCGAAGGTTGCAGAGAGCCGAGATTGTGCCACTGTACTCCAGCCTGGGAGCCCAGGTGATACAGCAAGACTCCAGCTCAAAAAAAAAAAAAAAAAAAAAAAAAAAAAGGTGATAATGCCTCATAGAACTGTAGAGGGAATCAAATGAAATAATACATCTTGATAGCAGTATGGAAAATTCTGATTTAAGTTTTATCAACAAAAATGAGACACTGAGAACGGAAAAGCAAGCGTTAATGATGAAGGCAAAGAAATATAAAGACAAAGAAAATAACTTTTTAAAAAATCTATGAAAAGAGACTGTGTTTATAATAGAGTAGAAAATTTCTTACAGAAGGTCATTAAAATCTATTATGTTGGGGATAATATTCTGAATCCCGCTAAATACACTACTAAACTATCTCAATAGGAATCTTGTAATTTTCCACTCTGAAGTCCACTGCTTCTGATGCTGATTCATTCCTAATTAGATGGCTTTAGCTATTCAAATCCCAGTATCTCCCTCTTAGAATCCTCCCTGTCATTATCCCAGACCTGTTTTAAAAATAATTTCATTTTACTTTATTTATTTTTTTTGAGACAGTCTCACTCTGTCACCCAGGCTGGAGTTCCGTGGCACGATCTTGGCTCACTGCAATCTCTGCCTCCCAGGTTCAAGGGATTCTTCTGCCTCAACCTCCCAAGTAGCTAGCGTTACACGCGCGTGACACCACGTCCAGCTTATTTTTGTATTTTTAGTAGAGAAAATACAGTCTTTAGTAGAGAAATTACATGGGGTTTTGCCATGTTGGCCAGGCTGGTCTCGAACTCCTGAACTCAGGTGATCCACCCACCTTGGCCTCCCAGAATGCTGGGAATACAGGCACGAACCACTGTACCTGGCCTAATAGTTTTAAATTGACAAATAGTAATTGTATATACTTATGAAGCACAATGTGATGTTTTGATAAATGTATACATGTAAAACAATCAAATTGAGCTATGTAACACATTCGTCATCTCATATACTTACTTATTTGTGGTGAGAACATTTAAAATCTTTTTTATTTTGGCCGGGTGCGGTGGCTCAAACCTGTAATCCCAGCACTTTGGGGGGCCGAGGCGGGTGGATCACGAGGTCAAGAGATCGAGACCATCCTGGCCAACATGGTGAAACCCCATCTTTACTAAAAAT